>NC_090068.1:8601292-8960317 GCF_038355195.1 Osmerus mordax
TGTGTGTATGTGTATGTGTGTGTGTGTGTGTGTGTGTGTACTCACCAGAGCGTGGAATGAAGACACAGAGAAGATGCCCAGTCGTCCCATGGCTAGCTTGGTGGGGGCGGGAGGCGAAGGCCAGCAGGCGCTTGGGGTTGGGGAGTTCGCCGCCCTGCAGGCTAGCCAGGTAACAGCGGCAGCGGAACAGCTCCATGTGGAACTGCTCTAGGTTCTGCTCCCACAAGAAGATCTGGAAGGGGGAAATCGGGAATTGCATTTCATTAGATCGGCGATTATAGACGATTATTGCATGTTATGAAATGTATCCGCCCTAAAAAACAAGTTGAACTGGAGGACAAATGACATCTGAGCTGATAGGGTTATCGATGCTTCAGTCGGGCAGATACAAATGCTCTTTCATATGTTGTTATCGCTCATTCGTTGCGCAGAACTGTCAATGTGAAATAAGCAATGTCATTGTCGGTTGCAATCATGGTCATTACCAGACCTGAAGTTCTGTTTGGAGTTGCCGTCCTTGTTATCATTCAGCCATGGATAAATATCTAATTGGGAAGATTTACTGACTATTTATAGACAATGATGGGCGTTAAGGGTGGAACAAGACACTAGCTCAAGTGCATCCAATTTCTAGTTCACCGATTTATAAAGAGAAACAGGCGTGGGATGTGTCATAAATCACAATGTTTTTGTGCGTCAGCCCTTTCTGTGTTTCGTCCGTACGCCACCTTTTGACTTGACTCCTCCACACAGCTCTAGAAACGAGGCCCACTGTGTGTAGGGGGGGCTTGTGATCGCAACAACTGTAATCTTCCGTGAGAGAATGGTCGACAAATGACCCAAGACATGAAGGCTGTTTCGGAGGCTTCGTGTTGTGGTGCTTCCTGGGGTGTGATGCTGTAGTCTCATGACAGAGATGTTACTCACAAGCTCTACCCCCAACCGCCACTGACCCTCAGCTATTCACACACACACACACACACACGCACGCACGCACACACGCACACACATGCACAACTATCTCACAATAGGCCTAATCTCCCGCTGGCAACACAACAGAGCAGTATAGTGAAGGCAAACAGGTTTTCGGTATTAATCATAGGTTAGAGACTGCTCTTAGAGCTACACTGGGATTATCCACAGATTACCAGTGATATCAAACAGGGTTGGCCCTCTAGCAAGTGGTATTACTAGTAATGACAGTGCCGTCTGAACAGGTTATTCTGTTGTGCCACATACACTTAAGTAGAATATGGAATCCTTTTGTCAACGTTTGCATTTGTATACATGGGACAAGTCACATGCGAACAGAAAAGGGAAACGTGTATCAACAGGCGTGCACCTGCGTGAGTGTGGGAACGCGTCTGGTGCATGAATACACCTGAGTGCGCCTGCATTCAGATCCCTCCTTCTACCGAGTAGGGACGCTTTGTCCGTACATTCCCTCTCTGACTGCAGATGTTTGTGCCCTGGGTGTGTTCAGAACAAAAAACCACAGGGACTTTACTCAGCTATAACACACACACACACACATACACACACAGGGACTTTACTCAGCTATAACACACACACACACACACACACACAGATTGTAGATCTGGTTGGGAGTTCTGTCCAAATCTCTGTAAATCACTGCTTGTCCCTTCCGGGGGACAGGGATGCAAAGATTTCCATATCAGTGCATTTCCACACACTCCTCCTCCCTGCCTTTTTGCCCCCTCCCCACTCTCCCTCTCTCCTCCCCCCCTCTCTCTCCCTCTCTCCTCCCCCCTCTCTCTCCCTCTCTCCTCACCTGCTCCAGGATGGTCTTCCTCTTCTTGGTGTCGGTGACGGCCGACAGCTGCATGTCTCCCATCTTCTTCATCTTCTCGTCCATGTCGATCTTCTGCTCCAGCTTGCGGAGCTCCGTGCGGAGCAGGCGGACCGTGTCCTCGCGGTGGTGCTGGCGGGCCAGGGCGCCAGCGCACGCCGAGTGGATCGCCGTGATCCAGTTCTCCAGCTCCGTCTGGCCGGACGTCTGGACCAGAGGAGAGGAGGAGGGGGGGGGGGGGGGTCAGTGTGTGGAACTGGGCTAGTGTGGAACACACGGACGTGGGTGACGATGAGGGGGATGGGTGTTCGCGTGACACGCTGGGGTTTTAACGGGCGTGTTTTTTTCTTTGTTTTTTTTTCATATGCAATTTCATATGCAATGTGATTGTTCGAGGGGGATTAAAGAGGGCGGCGGGTGATTAGTGGGGGGTCGTGCATGCATTCTCCGGGGGGGAAAGGTTTTAGCGTGACACCTGACTGAGACAAAGGACACGGAAGGTCGACGGAAAGGGAGGGGAGGAGTTTGAGTGTGACACCTCACAGGGACAGTGAGGGAAAGGATGTTTCACAGACACCTCGTGAAGGCCACTGACAATCTGATTGGTATTATCTTCATCAGTTTACCATAAATGCATCTACCTCACTGATTGAGTGCCATTTTGGACAGCCACCATGAATACAAATGTACACATTTCAATATGGCACAATAACTGTCACGGTGTGTCACTGTCAAAAGATGGCTGAGTGGCCTTTGGGTTTGTCAGTGACAAAACGATCACACTGACACATGGACGGGCTATCTCCAACACTAATAAATGAATGTCTCACTCAGTCTCACACGCGCACGTGCACACACACACACACACACACACACACACACACAAACGGGTCCTACCTGAAAGAGGAAGGCATCTCCTAGAGAGTTGCTGAGGCAGAAGACGAAGTCCTTCTTGGGGTGTTCGGGGGACCGCCTGTACGATGCTGTTCTCCGCCCACAGGGCGTGTTTAGGAACACTGTTGTTGTCGATCCCAGAGCGGCCGTCCGTTTCATACAGAAACAGGGTGCATCCTGGGACAGATGGAGGAAGGGGGGTGGGGGGTGGAGGGAGGGAGTTAATTCAGTGAAAGGTACACATGTTCAATCAGCCTGTATCTGACCTGAGCATTCGAGCATCTACTTTCAGCAAATATGTTGAGTGGTTGGAAGATTCACACTGCTTAAATGAAAGTCAAACAGTACAATAAACATATTAGATAGATTGAATCTCTTCTCCTTTCTCCCCCTCCCTATCTCTATCCCTCCACCTCTCCCTCTCCTTCTCCCCGCCTCCCTCTCTCAGTCTGAATAGGCAGTGCAACACCGCAAGGGTTGAATGGGGAGGATGGAATGTGTTTATTGCAGTCGGGCGAGACAGGAAACAGGATGACAGGAAGACAGGTTTGTGCTTTCAGGCTAATGCAGAAGTAGCGTCTTTCCTCCTTGAGAAAAATGGATTCTTGCAGTTTTGTTGTAGTGCTTTGGGAGCCTGACTCTGACTAATAAGAACAGGCTTTTTTTGGTTCGTCAGAGTGGCCAGCAAAGCTATTGAGGTGAACCAAGCACAGCTCTCTGACCTTTAAGAACAGCGAGTCTTGAGTTTGAGCCCTGGCCATATTGGAGAGACAGAGAGAGACAGAGAGAGACAGAGAGAGAAAGAGAGAGAGAGAGAGAGAGAGAGAGAGAGAGAGAGAGAGAGAGAGAGAGAGAGAGGGTGGGGGGGGGATGGAGGGTGGTGAGGGAGGGAGAGAGAGAGATTTTCTCTGGGCCAGAAGACAAAGGAAGGCAACTGGTGTTGTGATTATGAAGACGGATGTAAGATGAAGCAGGTTGGGGATGATGATGTCAGGGGAACAGAATGCTGGTGACCTAACTGTCTAATGTCAGGGCGCTGTTCCTACTGGTGCCTGCCAACCTTCATAATATTGTCACTAGTCCTTTAGTTCACCTTTCAGAGAGACCCAGTAGTGCTTCCACTTGCGCTTGGTTGCGGGCTCCACCTTCTTGTTCTTCTTGTGAACCAGGAAGTTCTTCACGGCCAACGCTCCCGCCTTCCTGACGATGCCTTGGGCGCAGCCAATCAGGGCGTCCAAAGGGTAAGCGGTGCTCATGGTCCCGCTGCTGCGCTCGTCGCTCACGGCCGAGCCCGCCTCCTCGGGACAGTCTCGCCCCGGTCGAGTCTGTGCGAGGGGGAGGGAGGGACGGAGGGAAGCAGAAGTGAGCGTCATCGAACTGATCTCGCCCTCCACCCCATCGACGCACACGTAAAAACAACCGCATCGACGACAATTACCCATTCCCCTGGTCCAGCTCCTGTCGGAAGTTCTCGTACACGCCTCCTCGGCCCTCCTTCCCCTCGCCCGCCCCCTCCCCTCGCCCCCCCCGCCGCCTCCCCCCCCCTCCCCCCCTCTCCCCTCCCCTCCCCCTCCCCCGCTGCTGCTGCCGCTGTCGCTGCCGTTGAACATGCTGCTGCCGGCGGCCGAGTACACCGAGAAGGAGGCCGACATGGCCTTGCAGCGCCGCGACACCGACTCCCCGTCCATCTCCGTGGCGACGCCGTCGATGCCGCTGTCCCCGTACTCGCTGCCCTCGCCCAGGGCGCCGGAGATGTCCTGGAAAACACACGCACACGTTAGATGGGGGGGGCACACACACGGTACACACGCGTGTGGCACACACACACGCAGGTTGGAACAGAAACACTGCCACATGTTCGTTTGCCTGGGTTCAGTTACAGGGATGTCTCATCTTTCAATCTGAGGTGTGTGTGTGTGTGTGTGTGTCAGATGGAGAAGGTCAAGGCCTCATCACTGGCACTAGAGAAATCAGCCTGGCAGCTTAGGCTGGAACCAGGGCTTTGGGTTCAAGAAGTGAAAGTGTGTGTGTGTGTGTGTGTGTCGGACTACCTGCGAGAAAGGGCTGCGTTGTACAAGAAAAGAATGACGGGTGTCAGTCCGTTACTCTGAAGCCTTCAGACGCACAGAGGAAGCTGCAGACTTGGTTACTCTGAGCTTGGCTGGAAAGCTACACCAGCCATAACCTTCAACCTCAACACTCCAGCAAACTGTCTCACTTTTAAACTCACTAAAGAAGCAGAAGCTCGGTTCAACCAGCCCACCGGCGTACAGATCAAACCGACCGAGCCCCGTCCTTTGGACCTCCATCGCTCTCGTCCCCCTGCTCGGCACGTTGTGGGCTTAGCTCCAGACTGCAGTGCAGAAACACCAGAGCTCTCCCACACAAGGGACCCCATCTCATTACCATGACAAAGGGCCTCTCGGTTCAAAGAGAGGAGGATCTCCCATCCCATCATCTCACCCCAAGTACCCAGAGGAGACCGGTGGGAAACAGCCCTGTCTACCTCCCATAGCCCCCCGTTCATCAGTACCACCGCGCATCACACAGGCTAGCGCTTCTCCGGTTCACGGGAGAACGGTCTTGCTGCTCTTGAGGGGGGGGGAGGGGGGGGGGGGGGGAGAAGAGATTTCAGATGGATCCTCCCCGTCCTCACACATGTCCCTCGTACCTCTCTGCCTGCCTATTTTTACCCTCCCCGAAACTCCTCCTCAGCGCCGCCGCATGAATGTGTGATGAGCACTTAGAGGGCTCTGTGTGTTTGTGTTTCGGGACACGCTTCTCGCTCCCCGGGCGCCGGGGGATTCTGGGTACCGAACGGGGGGGGGGGGCGTTGTGGGTCGGTTCCGGTTAACCGGCAGCCTGTCTGCGTCCTGTACGACCCCCCGAGGAGACGCTTGGCGCGCACGTCAGCACGTGCACGCAAGGACACGCGTCAGTCACACCCCGGAATGATCCTAATGCGTCGTGATCCCATTAAGAGAGTTAGCCTGGTGGCCCTGGTGCCGTCCCCAGCGGAGCGGATGGAAGTCACTCACTCACTCATTCACTCATTCACTCAGTCCCGTCATTCACTCAGTCCGGTCATTCACTCAGTCCCTCATTCACTCAGTCCGGTCATTCACTCAGTCCCTCATTCACTCATTAACGTCTTCCTTCACCCGCTCGCTCATTCACTCACTCATTCACTCATTCACAAATGTATTCATTCACTCAATCCCCCACTCTCGCTCCCTCACTCTCTCCCTCCCTCCAGGCTCACCTGGGTGGTCTTGGCGCGACGTCCCTGGAAGGCGGGGGCAGGGGGCGGCCGGGATGTCCAGGAGCCCCTCCGACAGACAGTGCGAGCGGCGGCAGGGCAGGGTGAAGGCCCCGTACCCTCCCCCCTCCTCCTCGGCAGGGGACGCCAGCCCTTTCTCCCCCTCCCCCCCGCGCCTCTCCGCACCCTTCTCGCCGTCCCGCCGGCCCTTGGCGTAGCGGTTCCGCTGGCCCCTCAGCACCGGGCTCCTCTGGCTGCACAGGTGGTCCAGGGACGAGGCCCGCTCTGCTGAACCTGCCAGCGAGGGCAAGAGACAGGTGCAGCGTGTGAGTTAGTGCGTGTTTGCCTGAGCTTGTGTGTCCGTTTGGACACGTGTGTGTTTTGGGGGTGTATGCGTACAGTATGTATTGGTTTGCGTGTGTATGAGTTTGTGCGTGTGTGTGTGTGTGTGTACCTGACGTGGCCCTGGGAAACTCCTCCTCCTCCTCTCCGCCGTCGATCATCTCCTCGGTGCTGGTCAGGTGCTCCTGGCTGAGGTCCGACAGCGAGAACTCCAGGCTGTCCTCGCGCCACATGTCGGCCGACTTGGAGCGCTTCTTCTTGAAGCTGCCTCCCTCCCTGGGCCCCTCGCTCATCCTCTGGAGGTACGTCACCTCTCCGTCCCTGTCCCCTTCTCCAGAGGACAGCTCCACATCCTCGCCCTCCCTCTCCTGAGCGATAGTGTCCGCCTCGGAAGTTTCCGGAGTGGGTGTGGCCAGGAGGTCGTCGTCGTGCTGATAGGACTCGGGCCTCATGGTCATAGCGACGCGGTCGGTCCAGTGGGGGTTGAGTCCGAAGTCGCCGAGCGCATCCGATTGGTCGAACGGCTCCAGGCCGTTCTCGGCCAGGGATTGTGGGATGCTGGGGGTGCTGGAGGAGCGCGTGGAGGCCTCGGAGTTGCGATGTTCCTGCTTCACTGACGAGGTGTGTCGGGAACGCCGGGTCAAATTCTGCTGCTGCTGCTGCTGCTGCTTGTTGGAGAGACGGAGGGAACGGGACGTGTGCTTACGGGAGAGGTGTCCCGTCTCGTTGCCATAGAAACCGCTGTCGCCATTCTGGCTCTCCACGTTTCCCATGATTCAGCTGTGACAACAGAGAAAGAAAGGGGGTCCTTTCATCTCATGGTCGTCTGGTTATTTAAACCAGAACACAAATGTCCTCTCCTCCCGCTCTGACTGTTACATATTGCTGTACGCTGTATTTATATCTTGCCGCTGAGTCAAATACTGTAAGGTCACTACCCACTTGGGTTGAGTCAGAGAGAGAGAGACTGAGAGAGAGGAGGAGAGAGAGAGGTAGGGAGGGAGGGAGGGAGGGAGGGAGGGAGGGAGGGAGGGAGGGAGGGAGGGAGGGAGGAGGGAGGGAGGGAGGGAGGGAGGGAGGGAGGGAGGGAGGGAGGGAGGGAGGGGAGGGAGGGAGGGAGGGAGGGAGGGAGGGAGGGAGGGAGGGAGGGCGAGCGAGAGGGAGGGAGGGAGGGAGAGGGAGATGAGAGAGAAAGGGATGGAGGGAGGGAGGGCGAGTGAGAGGGAGATGAAAGAGAAAGGGAGGGGGGAGGGGTATGGGTACCTGAGCGGTCGAGCAGGGAGCTCACTAGCATCTCCAGCCTGCCAGAGTGTCGTCTTTCAGCGAGCGCATGGTCCTCCACTCTGACGCAGTCTGCTCCCCGCAGCGATGGAGGGAGGGAGGGAGGGAGAGAGGGAGAGAGGGAGAGAGAGAGGGAGATCAGAACGGCACCACTTCAAGAGCAAGGTAACACAGGCGCTTTCAAAAACTTCAAGTGAGGCGGAGGAAGAGGAGGGTGAGAGGGAGAAGGCCGGCCAAGGAGGCCCATTATGTAAGACAGCAGGACGCGCAGTAGAGAGAAGAGAAGAGGATCTGTGCGCAGACAGATGTAGAAGATAGAGGGATGAGTCCAGCAGGAGGAGGAGGAGGAGGAGAGGGAAAGACAGCATACAGGTTCCACAGTATGGCCTGGAGTTAGACAGTGACGCAGATAGGCATGTAAATACATAGGCGGGTGCTATTTAAAGATGCATAGCTGGACACACACACACAGGCATGGAATTGTGCGTGTTCACACACACGCACACACACACACACGCACACACACACACACACACACAAATCAACAAACACACAGACTCCCCAAACAGAGTCTGAAACAAAGCCCTGTATTGTGCCAGCCTCGGGCATGTGCTAATATGAAAATGGAATTTCAAAAACAACCACGACACAACAGCATCACTTTGAACTGGGCTCCGAGCTCTTACATGAAGACAACTCTCACCAGAAATGAAACCAGGAAGTGTATGGGCTCACTCACACACACACACACACACAACACGCACGCACAACACACAGGCATGATTATGGATGAAAGTAACTAAAGAGCTTCTTTTTTTGCTGAAACTCAATTATATCATTTCTGCGTATATGACCTAATTTCCCCTAATCCCAGCCCTGCACTGGAGTAGGGGTATCATTACCATAATGTACTTAAGTAGAGTGTGGGTGGGTGTGTGTGTATATGTTGTGTGTGCATGCACGTGTGTGTGTGTGCGTGTGTATATCTGGGAGAGTGCATGTGTGTGGAGAAAGAGGTCACCCTCTTCCACTGTACGGTATTGTATGGATTATAACCTTCAGAGAACGGTCACACAGGCAGAACACACCAGGCACCTGAGTGTCATCGAACAGAGGATGAAGACAGTGCGAAAGAGCAAGTCATGGAGAGATCGAGGAAGACATAGAGAAAGAGAGTTAGAGAAGAAGGGAGAAGAGGAATGAAGAGGGGGGATGGAGAGAGAGAGAGAGAGAGAGAGAGAGAGAGAGAGAGAGAGTCAGAGAGAGCTGGAGAGAGTGTTGAAGAGAAAGAGAGAAAGAGAGTTTGGACAGAGTAGGAGGTTACAGAGAGTTAGAGAGGCGGAAGAAAGGACGAGAATATGACATTTCACCTCGCTTGTCATCAGGAGATGTCATGAATGGCCCTGAATGTTACTCCTTGTGTTGCGTGTGTGTGCGTGTGTGCGTGTGTGTGTGTGTGTGCGTGTGTGTGTGTAAGTAAAGACTGTGCCACTGCAGTGTAGTCAGCAGTCCCGGCTATAGCAGGCAGTTACATAAACTGAGTTTGACCCCAATATAGTAAGTCTCTTCTCTGCCCCCCCACCCCCCCTCCAACACACACGCTTACACACGCGCACACACACTTCTCACAATCCCCCACTATACTGCAAAGAATGACAGTCTCTGTCTCATCAGTTAAAATGAGATTTCTCCCTCGCCTCCCCCAACCACTCATCTTCTCTCATCAAACCGTGACACTGACACCTGCATCATCAACCCTGTCTCAACCTCCCTCCCTCCCTCCCTCCATCTACTCTCTCTCTCTCTCTCTCTCTCTCTCTCTCTCTCTCTCTCTCTCTCTCTCTCTCTCTCTCCATCTTTAGCACCCCTCTCAGTCTGTCGGTCGGCCTGTCGCCCTCTCTCTCGGTCTCTCTCTCTCCCCTCCTCCCTCTGTTTCCCAGAGTGCTGAGCGGTGCAGCGGTGTAGTGAAGTGTGCGTCCGCCCCACAGAGAGCGAGCCACGGGAGTGTGATTACATCTGTCTCCCTGTGATGCCGTGCGTGGCCCGCCGGGGCGAGCGTGCCCGAGGGCCCTCCCTCTGCCGGAGAGAGGGGCCCCGTCCACATGCAACCGCAGAACCGCAGCACCGAGTGCAGCGTTGTAGCGGGACGGGACACTGCGTCTGGTCCAAACCCTTCAACGTGTTTGACTCAGTCTCAACGGCGGTTGAGGAACAGGCATACACACACACACGCACGCATGCACACACACACATGTGCAGCACCTTGTGTACACATGCATGCACACACACTAAACCTCTCTGACACTTCACAGCGGGGGGAAACAAACCGCTCAGTCTCCTCCAGCGGTTCTGAGAGAGCAACGTTTAGACTTGTTGTTTTTCCCTGCTGCCTCTGTGCCCTGGGGGCGGGGGAAAAGGAGAGGAGGAGAGGAGAGGGGGGTGAGCTCCCCCCAAGGTCCCACAAGGAGCAGAGAGGTCAGGTGTGGCTGGAGGGGGGATAGGCTATGAGGAGAGAAAGGGAGGATGGGGAGGGGAGGGGAGAGTGAGGAACGGGAAAGGGAGTGTGAGAGGTCCTGATGGAAGGATGAAGCCCTGATATCAAAACAAGAGGTGGATTAGGAGAGGGAAGATGAGGAGAGAGAAAAACTGCCGTAGAGATGTAGTTCTAGGAGACAGAGGGGTAATAAATCTTTGATAAATCCATTGTGTGGGGGGAGGGAGGGGGGGGAGAGGGGGGAGAGGGGGGCCCCATTGTAAGTGGGGAGGATATGGATAAGTAGATAGCAGGCTTAAATAGACACAGCTAAGACAAAAGAAGGAATACAATCATCTCTCTCTCTCTCTCTCTCTCTCTCTCTCTCTCTCTCTCTCTCTCTCTCTCTCTCTGTCTCTCTCTTTCTCCAAGGCTATAGAATACATTTTAGTTCACCGACACACCTGGCAAACTCATTACATGCAAATCATTATGGGGAAACACACACAAACAGGTACAAACAAAGAGGGTTTTCAGCAAACAAGAATGCCAGTGGGTTTAAACATCAGTAACACATCTTCATCTGTCAAACATGCTTTTCTTCCTCCAGTCTTCAGTCAGAAGAGTGAATCTCCTTCCCGTCTGAAGACAAAGTCTCCGCTTGGTTGCAGAGATAAACCTCAACCGTGTTCCTTGCCACACGTCACACAGCAGGTAAGCAGCGCAGGAGAAACAGAGAGAGAGAGAGATAGAGAGAGAGAGAGAGAGAGCGAGCAGAACTGCACACACGCACACACACACATGCAATATCCACACCCTGGCTAAATATCAGGGCCTGTTGGAACACCCCTGCCGACAGCCCCTCCTGTGCCCCCCCCTCCCCCCCCTCCCGCTCCACACCTGTCTTCAGATCCCAGCCCCGCCCCACACACACACACACCACACTCTCTCTGTCTCTCTCTCTCTCTCTCTCTCTCTCTCTGTATCTAAACCACTAATGAGTGATTCGTTGAGGTCTAACTACCACGCTTTTCACTTGAATTCCGGATGGTTACAGGCTACAGACAGCAGATTACTGGATGAGCTAATGAAAGGATGAATAGATGAGTGGGTAAATGGATGAGTGGGTGAATGGATGAGTGGATGAATGACCACAGTATGTCGTGTGGTAGCGGACATCCTTACCAGGTTGTAAACCAGACTTGGGTAGAGCAGGTCAAAGCGGAGAGAGAGAGAGAGAGAGAGAGAGAGAGAGAGAGAGAGAGAGAGAGAGAGAGAGAGCGAGAGAGAGAGAGAGAGAGAGAGAGAGAGAGAGAGAGAGAGAGAGAGAGAGAGAGAGAGAGAGGAGAGAGCGAGAGAGAGAAAGACCCTCAAGCACTGAACCCTCCTCCCACTCCTGACCCCCCACCCCGACTCCACACCCATCTGACCTCTAAAGCCTAGACCCCCCCCCCTCCTCAAAGACTCGGACCCACCCTCCCCTCAGGTCCTCCCCCACCTGCATTCCTCAGGGGGTTCCCACAACCCTCTGGAGGGGTGGGGAGGGAGGGGAGAGGGGGCTAGGTTACGAAGGTGCTCCTTGGGGTGAGGTGGGGGGGGGAGAGGGGGTTAGGTTACTAAGGTGCTCCTTGGGGTGAGGTGGGGGGGGGGAGAGGGGGCTAGGTTACTAAGGTGCTCCTTGGGGTGAGTTGGGGGGCGGGGGTAATGGAGGTATTTTAAGGGATGGGCATCCGTTATTCTTCACCAAGCTTAAACAAGGATTAAAAGTCATAAAACAAGGAACATCACAAGACCCCTTGAAAAACACACACAAACACACACACAAACACACACACACTCACTTCACCGATTCTGTGGAAAGGCTGGGCCGTTGTCAATTCAGATTTCTGTTGTTGTTTACCCTGTAACCATGTAACCATGACCCCTGGATACAAGACATCCCAGAAACAGTGAGACTACGATCCCTATCAGACTGGTGGTGAGTGCTCAAGGTCCCAGTGCAAGAGAGTGTGTGCGTGTGTGTGCATGCGTGTGTGTGTGCATGCGTGTGTGTGTGCGTGCGTGTGTGTGTGTGTGCGTGTTGGAGGGTTGTCACGTCTCCGGATGTCATGTATGAAATAAGCACAAGAGATACGCTCTGATGCGCTTATATAACGTTCCAAAAGGCACGCACATACTGACACACGCACGCACACCCCCACACACACACTTGTGACTGGAGAGTGAAGGTAGAATTCCCAGGGAGAGGGAGATTACCTCCCATTCCCCCTGATGGGATCAGACAAGATCTCCTCTCCTACTCCTCCCTCCTCCTCCATCTCATCACTCTGCCCCCCCTCCTCCCTGTCCCCCCCCCCCCTCCTCCCTGCCCCCCCCCCCCTTCCTCCCTGTCCCCCTCCTCCTGTGTGCCTTCATGTGCTTGTGTTTGAGGACGAACATCTACCTGTGTTACCGTGGAGAACCCAGCTACACTCGAGTAAACCCAAGACAAACCTTCAGTAGTGAATGCTCTCAGACAAACAGAGATGGAAACGTAGTGCTCTAACACACACACACACACACACACACATACACACACATACAGTACGCCATACAGTATAATGGCTTACTGTGTGCTCTCTTGCTCCAGTTTCTCTAGCTGGCTGTTACACCGGCTGGGAGCTTCCCATAGTAAGGGATTAGCATAATTGAAGGCCTGCCGCCTCCTCCAGGAGCTGGGAGATGATCCACGGCTCTGGGAGCCCGGGGGGAGCGCGGCTCCAGGGGAACCTCCACACTCAGCTCTCCCCCTTCCCATCACCCCGTAGATCCTCCAGAGGTCAGGACCCTACCACTTCCTCGCTTTCACACGGCAGGTAAGGAGGGGTGAGGGACAGGAGATGTGGAGAGGAGGGGACGACGACGGAGAAGATGAACCGGAGGCTCAGGCAGGATCCCTGATCCCGTCCTGGGGTGTGTGTGTGTGTGTTGGGGGGGGGAGGGCGGAGGGGGGAGGGAGGAGAGAGGGGGGGAGGTGGTTCCACCTTGAGAGATCTGACGTCTCTCTCTCTCCCGACGGAGTCGCTCGTGTTAAAAGCTCGGGGTGCGTGGAGGAGGGTGGAGGACGGTGGAGGAGGGTGGAGGAGGGTGAAGGAGGGTGGAGGAGGGTGGAGGAGGGTGGAGGAGGGTGGAGGAGGGTGGTGGGGCGTGCGAGGCACCGGGACACGTTCACACTACGGTGTGTTCTGACACCACGCTCTACCTTCCACTGCTATATATATCCTGCTCCCTCAACATGGACCAGACTGCTTTCAGTCTGCATACACTTCCTGTTATCCCCCGGACTACAAACTCCCTCATATCTGATGTTGGATCCACATACACGACCATAACTAAATAAAGATAGATCAACATGGCTGGTTTGATGTTTTTCACAAACCGTCCACCACCTCAGATTCTTCTCTTTCTCCTCAGCTCCCCCATCCGATAAAAATCAGTTGTGTATTCGCAACACGTCACCAGAAATGACAGTAACATCCTCTCTGTAAATCTGGGACTGCAATGAGCTTACCTCAAAATTAATAAGCGAATAATCATGTGGTGGCTGTCTGGTCGTTGGTGATTGGCCGGGCCAGAGTCGTGTGAGGGGGGGGGGGGGGGGGGAGGTGGGGGTAAGTGAGGAGGCGCAGAGGGAGACCTTAAACTGTGTTTTACATTCACACGGTAACCGTAGAAACCCTCTAAGCCTTAGAGTCTAAGGAGACAAAAACATCTGGGGGTCAGGGAGTGTGTGGGAGAGACAGAGACAAGGCCAGAACTAATGTGCACGTGTTGAGAGTGTGTGCTGAGTGGATGTGTTGAGTGTGTGTGTGTTGAGTGGGTGTGTGCGTGTTGAGTGTGTGTGTTGAGTGTGTGTGTGTGTGTGTGTGTGAGTGTGTGTCTGTGTGTGTGTGTGTGTTGTCTCATGCTTGGTAAGTGCCTCAGCTGCATACTCCTTCCTGGACTCAGTATGTGGCCTCCTTCTCTGCTAACGACTGGAGACAATGACATACACCCACACACCCACACCCACACCCACACACACACACACACACACACACACACACACACACACACACACACACACACATGCAAACACACAGGTTACTAGGATACCAGTTGTTGTTAAGTGGAGTCAATGAAGCCTAAATGCTTCCCCTCTCTGGATGAGATGGATGGATGAGTGGTTGGGAGAGGAGAGGTGTGAGAGGCTGGATGAGGTAGTAGAGGGAAGGCAGGTCGGGGGGGAAAGGTATGGAGGGATGAGGTGCCATGGAGGTGGACGAGGGCGGGGGGGGTGGGAAAACCAGCAAATGGTACAGAGAGAGGGGGGAGAGTGAGGAGAGGGGAAGTTTAGATTAGAGGACAGGCGAGCTGACGTGTGAACTAAGGGTAGGAGGTGGAGGGAGGGTGGGGGGGGGGAGGAGGGAGGGAGGGAGGGAGGGAGGGAGGGAGGGAGGGAGGGAGGGAGGAGGGGAGGGAGGGAGGGAGGGAGGGAGGGAGGGAGGGAGGGGAGGGAGGGAGGTGTCCTGGGGGCCGGTAGTAGTGGAGGTGGAGGCTGCGTCAGATCAAAGAGGCTTCATTTGCTCCCTCTGTAATCACAACACAGGACAATGACAGTCTGTCTGGGGAGGGGGCCGGTGTGTGTGTGCACGTCCGTGTGAGTGAGAGAAGAGGCCATGTTGATGGAATAATGGGCTGAATTAGTGGGAGTGTTGTTTGTGAGGGGTGCAGGGTTTTTTTCGAGAAATTCTACCTACGTGGCAAATTGCTGTCACAGATAGCATTGGTATTGCACTGCTACATTCGAATCCACCTCGAGATATGGGGTCGAGATATGGGGAAAAGAGGTCGTCCTTTCACTCCTAAACAGCGGGAATCAGTCCACGAGAAAGACAGTTGGGGAGCCGACAACCGATTGAGAGGAGAATTCCGGTTTGCAGGCACATCATCGGCCAGCAAAACAGGAGAAGGGGGGTCTTTCCATGGAAACCTGGCAAGCTTTCCTGTCAACTAGGATCACCTGCAGACTTCCCAAATCACTCAGAAAAGAGAGGACAAGTCCCAACCTGACTGGAGGATGACTTGAGGGAGGAATGAGCGGAGGGTGGGGGGGGAGCGGATGGTGGGAGGGAAAGAGAGGAGGGGGGCAAGCTGTGGTAAACAGGTACAGAGAGAGAGGCAGAGAGAGAGAGAGAGAGAGAGAGAGAGAGAGAGAGAGAGAGAGAGAGAGGCTGCATACAGTGTAATGAGCAGGACAAAGGGAGGAGAATATTCTGATTTCTACATTGAGAGTTAGCAGGTAGGTGATAGAGGCTGGTGGTGTGGCGAAGGGGGAGGAGGGAGGGGAGGGAG
The DNA here is from genome assembly GCF_038355195.1 of Osmerus mordax. Lineage (NCBI taxonomy): Eukaryota > Metazoa > Chordata > Actinopteri > Osmeriformes > Osmeridae > Osmerus > Osmerus mordax. The sequence goes on from NC_090068.1 coordinate 8,616,725, forward strand.
GGAGGGAGGGAGGGAGGGAGGAGGGAGGGAGGGAGGGAGAAAAGGGGAGAGGGAGAGCTTTCTTACACCCCCACACCTGAGTCAACAACCAGCGACCACAAACAAAGTGCCGCTTGAAGGAAAGAGAAGAGAAGAAAGAGAGAAAGAATGGAGGAGGAGGGGAAGGAGCACTGCCTTTGTCTCTGGTGGGCCTCGGTTGGCCGAGAGAGGACAGTTGGAGGAAGCAGGAGCATGCTCACACGACAGTGTGATAGACACAACAGATGTGTCTGGCCAGCTGTCTGTTTGTTTGGCTGGCCGGCTGGCTAGCAACAATGATTAAGCTATCTCTGTCATTTACCATGGTAAAAAGAAATGACACAACATGTGTAAGATGCACAGCGTAGAACCTTGTCCCATTGACACACAGGGCTGGGTGTGGTCCTGTGTGTGTCTTGACATTGTGGGAAGTAAGCTGCCTATTACTCAAAGCAAAGTAACACACACACACACACACACACCTCTAAAACTACCACTTCTGGCTCTTGGTAGGGTAGATACTCCCTAGAGTGTCTGGATTTCTTCTTTTGAACACCCCCCCCCCACACACACACACACACGTACACACACACAGAATAGAGAAGTGCAGTTATCTTGCGAGTTGCATCACGGCCCCCGTCGGTTTCATCCATCTCGGCCTGGCTTACAGTAAATAGAGAGGGAGGAGACAGCTCGCACACATCAGCCCCGTCCGGACAGGAAGCGAGCTCTTACTTCCTGTCCGGTGGAGACAGACAGGGGGTGGCGGCCTGTGGGACGCAAGCTCGGAACGTACCGCAAGCCATCTGTGCCACCACGTACAGTAAGTACCCCCCAGCTGGTGGTTGGCCACTAAACAGGCATGCTTATCCACCGTGGGCCACATGACAGGAAGAAGGCCTGCATACTGTACACTGCCTCCACTCCTCTATGCCTCAGTGGGGTTTGAAGCCCTCACCCTGGCAGAGGAAGTGCTCTGGCGGGGGTTGTCGTGACCAGGGCATCAAGCGGGCATCTCTTAGACGTTGGCCCGTCCAGAGAGGGTGGGATGGTGGGAGGGGCGGACCACCGAGCTGCCAGGGCCTGGGGTTATCAGGGCTGTGGGGGACGGGGTAGGGGGGGACGGGGGGACGGGGGGTGCATTAGTGCATTAGCGACCTGTGTCAGTGTGTCAAACCCTTCTGGCATCAGAGTTCCTGCGTGCCCCACACACACACACACACACACACACACACACACACAACACACACACACACACACACATACACACACACACACACACACACACACATACACACACACACACACACACACAAGCGTACCTGCACACAGACACGTACGAAGGCTGGCCCGCGTACGCAAACATCTGCACCCTCCCTCCCAGAACATCCACAGATGACACAACTCCGCCCCTCGACTGAAGCGCCACGCGCCACAGCACGGGAAGAAAGACGCGCACTTCAGGGGCAGACGGCAGCCTCTTCTCTCTCCAAAGACACCTCGAATTCCACCGAACAAATAAACCAGCATGACGCCAGGCAGAGACACGCACAGGACCGTACAATCGCACAGGAACACACACACACACAGGCACACACACACAGGCACACAAGCGCAGAGACCTCCTTCCACAATCTCATTGCTTCACTTCCAGGTCAGTGCTTTGGAATACAAAGTGAGCCAATCAGATCATCCAAGAGCGCCCTGGACCAAGCAGCACTCCTTTATGTAAGAGCGCATGAGGGATGGAGGGGTGGAGGGAGGAGACATGGAGGGAGAAAGAAAAACAGCACTGATAGGGAGGCCTTACAAGTGCCAAGTGTCCTATTTCCCCTGGTTGAACTCATTTAAAAGCACGCACACACTCACATACAACACACACACAAATGTAGGGAGGTAGTGGAACGGTTCCCAAGCACAGATCAAAACAGATCACAACATTGGTCAAATCTCCACTTTTGGAAAACACACACACGCGCACGCACATCAGCAAACGCGACCGCGATGCCTCCAATAACTTTGTCCGTGACCCCAATGGCACCGACAGGTCCGTCGCAGCCCTCCTACTGCATCTCTCTCTCTCTTCTCGTCAGCCATGCTGCTGTTTCCAGCTGCTCTGCTCCTCCTTCCATCCTCCTGTTCCCTCCCCTCTCCTCTCCTCTCCTCCTTAATCACGTTAGGGGCAGATACAATCAAGTGGAACCCTAACCAACATGGCAGCTGAAGATATAGAAGTGTTTGTCTGTATGGTACACATGTGCAAGCACACGTACACACTCACACACACACACACACACACAGACTGGCATGTCGTGTTGATGTGTGAGCCGGGACGCTACACTGATCAGAGATAATGGCCAGACATGACAGGGATGTCATAGTGAGTGTGTGTGGTGAGGTGTGTGTGTGTGTGTGGTGGTGGTGGTGGGGGGGGGGGGGGGGGGGGGGGGTCTTCATTCATCACCAGTCACAAGAAAAACAAAAGAGGGGAAATGAACGAGAGCACACTCCTGTCTGGGAGACTCCCCTCCCCCATCATCACTCCTGTCTGGGTCTGTTTCTCTGCTCCTCATCAGGGGGTCTGAGGTCTGCTCCTCTCAATCCTTCACCCGGAGGTCCTCTCTCTCTCTTTCTCTCTCTTTCTCCCTCTCTCCCTTCTCTCCCTGTTTCTCTCTCTCTCGCTCTCTCCCTCGCTCTCTCTCTCCCTCTCTTCGTATCTTCTCTCTCCATCATTTTCTGTCTCTCTCTCTCTCTCTCACTCTCTCTCTCTATATATCTCCCTCTTCCAGCCCCTCACGCGGCTGTTGGGTGAGAGAGTTGTTAGCCTCTAGCGCTTCAATCCGGTCCAACCAGACGAGTCACAATGCTGGGGAATTGGACTGGACGACACGCTCAGACTCATCTGCAACATTCTCTCTCTCTTTCTCTCTTTCTCTCTCTTTCTCTCTCTTTCTCTCTTTCTCTCTCTTTCTCTCTGTGTTTCTCTGCGTTTCTCTCTCTGCCTCTTAAGATAGGGAATCCCACACTTAAACATTCTACCATGAAATAGAACATGAATTATAAATCACAAAGAAAAAAGAGGATCAAAACTGCACACACACATAGTTAGCTCTCTCACACACACACACACACACATAGTTAGCACACAGACATATGCACGCTTGAAGAACCTGTGCATGCACGCACGCACACACGCACATACAGTGGACCCTTAGGCACACAGTCAAATGCAAACATTTAAACAGCTTGATTTGGTGTGCGTGTTTGTGGAAGGTTGGAGGGGCCTCATCCTGTATGCTGACAAGAACAGACTAAGTAGACCACGAGACAAAGAGAAGAGAAGGAGAGAGCGAGAGAAGAGACAGAGGGATCAGAATAACCTGGGGGGAAGCAAGAGAGAGAGAGGGAGAGAGAGCAGAGAGAGGTAGGGAGAGAGAGAGAGGGAGAGAGAGGTGGAGAGATTTAGGGAGAGAGAGAGAGAGAGAGAGAGAGAGAGAGAGAGAGAGAGAGAGAGAGAGGAGAGAGAGAGAGAGAGAGAGAGAGAGAGAGAGAGAGAGAGAGAGGGAGAGAGAGGTGGAGAGATTTAGGGAGAGAGAGAGTGGCTTTTGTTTGTGTTTGTGGTGTATCTGTGCAATTGTTTGCCCTGAGGTAAAGAGAGCTCTGACCATGCACAGGAAGCGATGGAGAGAGGAGAGAGCAGCGTGTGTTCAAGGTGAGGACATGGTTAATGTATCTTTAGAAATGTAATGCTGAGACAGCGTTCTGTCTGTTATTGTGTGTGTGTGTGTGTGTGTGTGTGTGTGTGTGTGTGTGTGTGTGTGTGTGTGTGTGTGTGTGTGTGTGTGTGTGTACTGGGGGTTGGGCTACTCTCTCATAGGTGAGCTGACTTGGCGTGAGAGTAGTGTGTTAATCTGGGTCACTACACATACTGCACACACACACACTAACACGCACACACACACACCCTGCAGGGCCCGTAGCCTCGAACCCCTGAGCTCATACTTATTGGTTTCTTTAAATATCAGCCTCTCACACACACACACACACACAGACACACACATACACACCCTGGCAGCGCTTTGACCCATTTATGATGTTGCAGCAACCCCCACCACTCTCTTTTATTTTTCTCTTTCACCAATGTGAGCACTCTATCTCTCTCTCTCCCCCCCCCCTCTCTCTCTCTCACACACACACACACACACACACACACACACACACAAGCTATCTCAACCCCCCACGTCTCATCTTGAAGACCCCCCCCTCTCCAGTGAGGCAGAAAACCCTTCCTACAGCCCTAGTTGGTGACCCTGTGTCACATTAGAAGGACACAAACACATACATGCACACACACAAACACACACACACACATACATACATACACACACAGGGATTTCTAATGTCAACCCAGTGGGAGAAGAGAATCATCCACTAGACACCCCACTATGAAACACACACGATATGCAAATCTATCCAAAAACACAGTTCTTATCTATTTGGGAAACTCCGTGTCAAGGATTACTTCCTCAAAACACACACTTTATATCCAACTTCCCGAACCAAAGTTTGAAAAAAAAGACAGGAACCAAGACATACTGGGTTTTAGGATGTGCTGTAGTAGTATGACGTGGAACAGAACAGCTGGATGGGTGTGTGAGGGGAGGGGAAGGAGGTATTTGTCTTAAAACAGGACCGCTGATAAGACCTGTTAAAGGAGCCATGGCACACATGACCTGCAGTATATCTATTAACCAGGAACAGATAAGACTACAAAGAGAGAAAAGAAGAGAAGGAGAGACAAACTGACATAGAGAGAGAGGAGAGAGAGAGAGAGAGAGAGAGAGAGAGAGAGAGAGAGAGAGAGAGAGACGGGGGACGGAGGAATCTCAATGACCTTTGCCCCTTCACCTTTTCCATCCTGGTCTGGATGCCTGAGGGTGACCCTAGACCTACACAGCTGAGACTTCCTGTACACACACACACACACACACACACACACGCAGCATTGATAAGATTGATGCTGAGTGTGTGGATTTGACCGTCACTGAAATCAATTAGTTGCACTAACAATCAACAAGCTGTAGTCTGGTTCGGTCTGAGACCACCGCAACTTGTTTGGTTTCCACACAATACTAAGTGTATCTCTTTATCCCCCCACTCTCTCTTTTATAACCTTTGTTGCTGTTCTTCCAATCTGTCAATGTACACACAATCCTCTATCAATCTCTCCCTCTCTTCCACAGAATAAAAGAAGACTACTCCCTCTCTACTCCCTCAATTAGCTCTTCTCTCCTCTCTCTTCCAAACTGTGCTCTGTTTCTCCACTGCACTCTGCTGTAGCTCTGACACCCCTCTCCTAATCTTTTACCCGCGTTGAAGATGGACGCACGCATATCCCCACACACCGCGGTGAGGGGTCGGAGGGAAAACTCACTTAGTAAAGCCAGGACGCCTCCTGTCACGTCCTTCCTGGTGGGGGGAAACTGTTTTGGAGTCGGAGTCTCCCTCGGCAACGTGAATCATTAATAAACTCAACGTCAGACCACTGAGCAGCAGAGACGCTAGGTAAAGAACAGAGAGAGGGAGTGAGAGACAGAGAGAGCGAGGAGAGAGAGAGAGACATAGAGAGGGAGAGAGGGAGAGGGAGAGAGGGAAGGAAATTGGAAACTGCTACTAAATAGCAATGTACCGGCAAACGACAGAAGTCACACTCATGCACAAAGACACACTGTGTGAGAAAGCACACTGTCACACAAGCTCCCACACACACACACACGAACACAGACCCACCAGACACATACCTCCACCGACTGTAAGTCGGGCAACATTGCCATCCAAAATGAAGCCCATGGACAGATGAGGCTAGTCCTCGCAACAACAAGCCGTTAAATGCTGATTCATTACAAACCTCCTGTCTCTCTATTATCTCTCTCTCTCTCTCCCTCCCTCCTTTCATCCCTCATTGCTTATTCCATCACATTCACACACACGGTTCTTTGAAACAGACCCAAACAGAGAATGTGTGCTCACCGTGCTGCTGCTGCTGCTGATGTGTGTCCCAGTCTACCGCGGTCTGGTTCCTTGAGCAGGGTTATCACCGCACAATACTCCTCGCCTTAGAGGGCATGTGCAAATCCTAGCATCGCAAGCGTCGTATCCACCCCCGAAAACAACCCCGGTCGCTCCTGCCTCCGCGTTAAGGTCCACACACACGTCCACACACACACACGCACACTGCTCCTCGCATGCCTAGACGAGACTGAAGACCTCCGAGAGGGTGTGTGTGTGCGCGCTGTGTGTTTGAGCCCGCCCCTTCCCTCTGTTTCGCTCTCCTGTCTGTCTCTCTCTCTCTCTCTCTCACTCACTCACACATGCATTCACACTCTCCCTGCCCTCTACCCCTCCCTCCTTCCTCCTTTTCTCTCTCTCTCTCTCTCTCTCTCTCTCTCTCTCTCTCCAATTTCACCTCCCCCCAGTCTGGCGATTGACTGCCAGCATGAGGGCTGGGTCTGTGCCTCTTCGCCTGAGACATCCCTAGTCTCCTTTTAATTGCTTAGTCTCTGGTCTGAAGTTCACACACACACAAACACACATGCGTCTCTCTCTGACGCTCACACATACACACACACGCACACACCCTCCTCTCTTGCACACATGCTCAAGTCAGTAAAATCACACACTCAAACGAAACAAACAGAAACGAGGGAAGGAAAGATAGAAAATAGACATGAAGTGAGAGAGGAAAGGAGGGAGGGAGGGAGAGAGAGGCAGCTGTGAGGGGGGGCATGGAAGCAGTCTCTCTAAAACGATATCTATCTATTTATATCTTGGGTATCAACTCCCAATAGATAAAGCGCCAATTACCTGTTTATAAGTGTTTACGTCAGATGTGTTTGTCCAGACTCGGGGTCAGTGCATCAGGCACGCCGTGTGGGCTTGTTAATCATTGTTGTTGATCACTGGACTGAATCAAGCGTCATATCCAGGTCAACGATGTTTCGTCTCACTAACACAACAGAAAAAAGGGCTTTCTTTTCAGGGGTGGTTCCCTCCTCAATAAAATCCTTGGAGGTAGGTAGGGGTAGGGAGGTAAACACCTGGGAAGGAAGGTGTTTACGTCACAAACGAGAATCTCCCTCTTTTCCTGGCAGGGCAGAATGTTCCGAGCCAGCCCAGCTGAGCAGCAGTGTGGCTGTGCTTCAGAGAGAGGACGTGTCACAGAGCCAGAGGGCGAGGTTAGTTAAGAGGCCATCTAAACAAAGAAGCTGACAAAACCACAGCAGGAGAGAGAGACGGAGGTAGGAGAGACACACACACACACACACCTTAGCACCCCAGGCATCAGGTGACATTCCAGCACCCAACGGGGACAATAGCACTGCAGCTCTTTTGTGTTTCTCACTGCTGCTGTGTGTGTGTGTGTGTGTGTGTGTGTGTGTGTGTGTGTGTCTTTGGAGGTCTTGTGAGGGGGAGGGGGGATCTCAAAATTGTAATGGATGCAGTGTCTTCTACTCTAAGCCTACGAAAACAGGAAGTCGCCAAGCTAGGGGATCCACAGATATTTGGACACGCGTTCCCACAGTGCAACACAAACAGGTCATTTATTGGATCCTAATGTGATTATCTGGTGAACAAACAGAAGCGCTAGCTGGGGACTGTAGCACTTCAAGCCTTGGCTTTCAGGGGGGGCATGCTGGAACACGCAGGCAGAATCTTAATGAATTTTGGACAGTTTGACAGGAACATAAACAGGATGTCTCATTACATGTCTGCACTTGATTTCGTGCCATTTGGCATTTGGGCGTGATGGGAACCCCTTGGCTGTCACACACATTAGTCATTAGCTATTGTTATTAGTAGTATTGTGTCATGTGCAATGAGTTGTTTTTATGTGGTAACACGTCACACCCAAATCTGGGAGATTCAACCATAGCTACTGTACTATGGACACAGCACTCATTTCTTGCTGTGTGCATGCGTGTCAGTGCAGCAACAACCCATAGCAGTGATATTTCTCCCCACCTGAGCAGGCCTACCTAAGACGACACAACTGCACCTGATGATCTTACTTACGGGAAGTGTATGTGTGTGCACGCGTGTGTGCATGTGTGTGTTTGTATGTATGTGTGCATGTGCACGTTATCAGTGGTGTGCATACTATCAGTAAAGGGCAAAGAATAGTTTGGGGAGGAATGCACGGTCGGCTATGCCACCCGTTCATGCTTCTTCCATAGGTTAGAATGACATTGTCACTAAACAGATATAAAAATCCATCCACATAAACGTGTGACTGACACAAATAGCCAGAACCTTGCACACCCACCCACCTTGCCAGATCAGATAAAGTCTTTATCACCAGCCGAGCGAGAACAACCTATGAATAATGAACCTGCCACAGGAGCTACAACAGTACCAGCCTCTCTACCTCCACCTTCCTGTCGGACCAGTGTTAGCCTAGCTTGCCACTCTGCCTTCAATACCAGCCACCGCTAACAGTTGCATCTGCAGCACCCAGTCTAACACCTATCACATTTTCCACTAGCACAAGGCACCTTGGCACATTTGCACACGTGCAAACGCATATATACGCATATCACACTTTATGTTACAGCCACACACACAAACCCACACACGGGTGAATTGTTGGGACCACACCAGATGGTATTACTCCATACTGTATATTGTTGGTGTAGCTCACATGACAGTTCAGACAATACTCCTATAGAATTGAGGAGTATGAACCAGTTGACATTACAGGAGAACTGAAGGACAGGTAAGACGATCCTGACAGCAACCAGTTAATCAAGATGATAATTGCCTAAATTATCTTCCTTTTTTAATATGCTGACACACTCTGTTAGCTCGTACAATTAAAACATTAAGGAACACAGAAGTAATAAGCTAACAGTAGCAGTTTGTTAGTATTATTATGTTAATAAAAAGCAAGCTAGCAGATTCGTTCATTCAGTCCTTTCAGCATCACCTTCCCCTTTAAGGCACAAGAGGGTCTTCTGTTACCTAGCTACCACCCAAATATATAGTGACTGTGGCTGTCCAAAACGGCTCCCATGGTTTGAGCAGTGAATTAAATGACCTCCACTGGCAAAAGCAAGGTCGCCACAACGACAGAACATTAGCCCAAAGCTATTAGTCGAATTAATATTCATGAGATATATAACACACTGTTAGTTCTACACAGCCTGTTGTACAAACAAAAGCCATATATTGTGTCAGTTCCATTGTATTATTTTTCCCTGGCTTTCAATTTTACGCTGCATAAACAGGAATAGTTGTGTTCCAAAAGTTCTGTTTCAATTAGGTATTCTCAGGGCTTTGTTGAAGCTTTCTAGTAAGTCCCTGGTCATTCAACAGTCAGTCATTTATGATTACATTTGCAAGCAACATTTGATTAAATTTGGCTTGGTAAAGTAAGAGTATTAAGTCACTGGCTTCTCACACTTACTTAGTAAACTGTGTTCAGACTGTCACAGAGGAGGCCTGTTGAAACAGGCTGGGGATGAGAACTAGCAGGCCAAAGGCATGCAGCAGGGACACATTAGTGTTTGGCCTCCCGGCCGCTGCAATGATTTACATAGAGGTAGTAACATGTTGCATACTGAGACATGAAGGGGGTTGAAGAGTGAGCAGTATGCAGTGTCTGCAGAGTCCACTGTTCAAACCAGTAATATATATCACACCCACATGCACAAACCAGAATGGTGTGTTCAAATCCTTAATTCCCTGGGAAAATGAAAAGGCTCTATTTAACACATCTCTTCTCATCCCTCTGAGCCTGGTAAAGCTGATGGACAGAGCTTAACCATCCACATTCACTCATATCCATACAAATGAGACTGTTCTCACACACACACACACACACACACACACACGTTAGTGGGAAGTCCACAGAGGTGTCCTACCCAGCACCCTGTCTCTCTCAGGCATCATGGGACAGGTCTTCACGGGGTACTGAGATCCTCTACTCATCAAGTCAGCTTGTCAGGCAGCACACTCGCATGTGCTGAATTCATCTTTGTGTGTGTGAATGTGTGTGTTCGTATGTGGATATTTGTGCTGAACGTGTTGACGTGTACACAGAAATAGTGAAACGAGAGCAGAGGTCCCATCTGTCTTTGTGTCACTGGCTTCTGCTGAGGAGAGCAGAATAAGAGACATCAAATAAATAATCCCAAACCAGGGAAAATGTTCCAGGGCTCTAACTCTGACACACACACACACACACATGCTCTCACGCACACACACATGTGCACACACAGGCGAACACATACTAGTAGACTACAAGGACAAACAGCGGGATTATTCCACAGACTCAGTTTGGCCTCTGTCAGAACAGGAAAAAGTTTCCCAACGGAAGCAGGGATGAGAGACAGGAAGGAAGAGAGGAGGAAGGGGAGAGAGAGGAAAGATAGATGAGGGATGAGCGGTGCACTTCTCATCACGGAACTGTATCTGTGTATCTGTGTCAGGAGGAAGATCTGACACCATCATCGAGCATCGAGAAGCTCATGCCCACTCTTATCTACACCCAGTGTGTGCTGCTTTTCTATGCATGTCCGTCCCCTAATGATGACATGGCATGTGACAGGAGAGAGGGATGAATGAGAGTAAACCAGGGCAGGACAGCGAGAATCAGTGAGACGGAACCATTCATGCCGAGCTCAGACGACACACTTACCACATGACCTTCTGACCCCATTACACAGACGCACACGCATACACACACGTACACACTCACATACTGATTAGCATTACTCACACAGCCCACTAATCCTGCTGCTTATTCACCAGCGCATGCACACACTTACACGTACTCACACACATGCAGTTTAGTGCTCCTCAGGGGAATTATGGGAAGCTCCAGTCCAAACACACTCCCGTCTTCCCTCACAGACACAACACACACCCAGGGCCCCACTCTTCACCACGCAGACATACAGAGCATGCAAATGAAAGCTGACTTGACATGCTTGAATTGCCAGCCTATGGCATCTTTAGCCTCACGCACACACACATACAGACACACGCACACTCGCGCGCCACACACACACACACAGACATCCCACACCAACCCACACACGCACTGACACACGTACACACCAACTTGCCCTTGACTTGTGACTCACTTGAGGGATCAGTCATTTCCAGGTCGAGCTGGAGCAACATAAGAAGACAGCTCCAGTAGACCCGTTTGTCTTCTCACTCGGCCTTCTCTTTCCTCTTTTCACTGTTTTCCCTCTCTTCTCTCGCTCCCTCTCTCTCTCCCTCTCACACTCTCTCTCTTCTCTCGCTCCCTCTCTCTCTCCCTCTCACACTCTCTCTCTCCCTCTCTCTCTCCCTCTCACACTCTCTCTCTCTGTCTCTCAATCTCTATCATGCTAATTGCTAATGCTCTCATCATTAACTAACAATACCGCATTACCCCTTAACTCGGTTGGTCTGCTTGGACTACTTGAATATAGACAGTCACACCACAGGAGGAGAGGGTAAAGAGGTGAAGGGGTGGAGAGAGAAACGAGGGTGGTTGTTGGAGAATTGCAGATGGTAAAGAAGGAAAGGGGTGCATGGGAGCCAATACAGCTGGAAAAAGGGGCGGGGGGGGGGCTGAGGGTAGATAGGTGTAGGGGTGAAATGGAGGCAGAGAATGAGAGATGGGGGAGGGATACAAGGGAAGTGGCGGGGACAGGGAGAGGGGGGGGGCAGGGATGGGGGGAGGACGAGGGGGGAGACAGAGAAGAGGGGATTAGAACATCACAAGGTATGGTTCCTGTGGGAGATGACAGTCTGATGGCTCTTCCCAAAGGAGAGGGGGGGGCAATAATCCCACCAAATGGAGTTTAACAGCTCCCACCCACTGAGCCATGCACACACACACACGCCATCCTCTGCTCACATTCCACAAGCAGCTAACTACCCCCCCCCCCCCCCCCCCCCCCCAATTCAGTATCATATTATGGTCTGCTTACTGTACATATTGACAGACTGATCCTGCTTACAACACACAGCTCTATAAAGTTTCTGCTCTGAAGGCTAGCACACGCACACGCACAAACACACATGAAATGGCACAATGTGGACACACACGTATGGCTTTGAATTATTTAGACGTAGAAATGTAATGGTCGGAACCCCCACAAACACACTCACATCCACTGAAATAGCATGTGGGCAGAATCTCATTACACACACTGATCTTCAGGTGGGTGAGGTCAAGCAGAAAGAGCCCTACCCCCATCCTCCTGTTTAAACACACACACACACACACACTGTACACACAGATGCACACACGCATACAATGTTATTCACTGGGGAATGCCTGCAGGGCTGCAGACTGTTTGAAGTCTATAAACTGGACGCTTACGTGGTGAACTGGAGTGTTAGTGGGTTAAGGTGAAGAGCAGTGGGGGAGGTATGTTTAGGGTCTGGGGGAGGGGTGAAGGGTGTGTGTGTGCAGGTCTGTGGCTGTGTGTGTGTGGGGGGTGGGGGACCCCCATCTCTGATAGCCCTTTATGGTGCTAACGAGCAATACTCTGAACCGCAAACCAACCGTGAAACTGCATAACAGTCACGGTCAATGTGAAGCTATCAACCCTTCTAATGAGGTGTCAATACATTATCGGAGAGTGGTTAAACACAGGCACACACACACACAGACAGACGGGGACATGGACTGTCACTCACACACAGGGGCAGAGACACACTTCAGACTTGTCCCTTGTCACTCTGACTCTGTGTCCCGGTGTGGCTTCCTGCAGTGGCTGGAGGTGTAGCTTCAGTCCCCCTGAGGGCCCAACAGTTCTAATTAAAAGAGGCTAATTGCTGTCCAGGACTAACGAACTGAGACACAGGCCGGGGGCGTAGAGTAATTATTGGAATACCTGAAGACACCAGCGCGCACACAAAGACACACACATGTTCACATACATCACATGGTCTCTCTTTCACACACACGCACACACACTCACACACACACACACAGGTAGAAACATGGCTTTTTGAAATTCTATAAGGGTGCAGTGTAATCACTGAAAAACCTAGCCTGGGGTGAGTGCAGAGAGAAACAAAGAGAAGGTTTAAACACTTTGAATGTCTGCTGACTGGTGGAATGTGAAGAATATGGGGGGAAAAATCTTAAGGGTTTGATTTAAAAGAAGGTAAAGTATGTGCATATTTGACCGGTCACCCCCCCCCCCCTTCATCTCATTAAAAGGGGGAATAGAGTCAAAAGGGTTTGGGTGGGAGGGAGGGAGGGAGGGAGGGAGGGAGGGAGGGAGGGAGGGAGGGAGGGAGGGAGGGAGGGAGGGAGGGAGGGAGGGAGGGAGGGAGGGAGGGAGGGAGGGAGGGAGGGAGGGAGGGAGGGAGGGAGGGAGGGAGGGAGGGAGGGAGGGAGGGAATAGAGAGGGTGAAATGAGAGGAAAACTAGACATGGAAAGGATGAGAGAGATCCCAGGTGGAGAAAGGGAGTCGAAAACGAGTGGGAAAAAGTGGGAGTGGCCAATTTAAAAACCCAGCGAGAGAAAAGAGAAGGAAGCTATAACATTCTTTTCTAGTCTGGTTAAGAAAAAAACGTTTGATCGTTGGCTCCCGTCGAAGACACGTGGGAGGCCTGCGACCCTCTCTCACTCCGTGCGTCCTCGCTTTTCTTCAATCCCCTGCTTTTCTCCTTCCTCCCTCTCTCTCCCCCCCTTGCTTTTCTCCCCCCCCCCCCGCTCTCTCAGATGAAGACGGAGTGTGGTGAACCTGCTCTCTGGGGAACCGCAGAACACTTCCCACCCGAGCAGGACATCTAGCACACTTGCGTGAGAGGGGTTTCATGGAAAACATACAAACACATACACAGGCATGAGATGTGCTTCCTCCAAAAGTCACAAAGAGGTGCTTGGTTTCTAGCTAAACACACAGGCACACACACATAGGCCAGTTGATGTTTTCCAGACAGTCAATATTTTAGTTCCTCCAAGCTATCTATGTCGCCCCATTCAAAATGACACCCTAATTTGCATTGATAGGACCTTTTGAATAGAGAAAAGATTTGAATGACCGTTCCAGAAAGTAGTTTTGCGCGGCTCATTCGGAGACAGACTGACAGCGCCTCATGTACAGTCCCCTTTGGGCTTGGTCTCTGTACATCTAAGTGGTGAACACACTTCCTGGTCACACTATGTCTGGAATGTAGCACAAAGTCAAAGTCTGGCATACACACTCCAGTGACAAGAGGACACTGCACATGCTATACATAGAGGGTGTGTGTGTGAGAAAGAGGGACAAAAAGAGAAAGAGTATTGAGTTTTTTGGTCTCGTCTTTGTCTGCGTGAGCAGAGGGTGAAAGGGTTTGCCTCTAATCAGACACAGTTGGGGTTGTGAAATCATGAGATATCTTCTGGCTTGTTGGCTAGGTAGGAAGACAAAACTCTGGTTATCGGTCATCTGTACTTCTAACAGAATCTGATAGCATACAACGGAGCCATGGGTTGACTGATTAGATAATGAACAAATGATAATGAACGTCCCTAGGGATGGTAGGGTGAGAAGAGAAGTGTGTGTGTGTGTGACCTGTCAGCATGTTCAGCAGGCCACCATGGGTTCAAAGGTCAGAGTCCCAGGCTGCTGTTGGAGTACTGGCTCAAAGCAGGATTCTGACGGGTCATCCATCAGAGGAATCACCCCTGAGAGACGTGAGATCAGAGCCGTCCTCATCCAGAAACAAACATCTGGACATGTCCACTCAGAGAGTTCAAGTCAAAGTCAGGATTTGGAGCTGCGCTCTTTATTTTGGTCCATCGAATCACAGCCACCAAGGGTTGGGAATCTGCCTCCATCTTTTTGACAGTCTTCCCGCTTCCCTCTGTTCTTGCTTCCCTCCTTCCCCTCTTTCTCTCTCTGATCAACATTCCGTTCCATATCTTCTTTCCTCTTTCATTTCCCCCCCATCCCTCTCTCGTCTTTCATTCACGTTTCGTACGGTCTTCCTTGCTTGTGTCGTTCATCCTCTCTGTTTCTAATTCAATCTAATCTGATAAGGACGATGAGATGAACAGCAGATGCCTGTGAATCCACTTCAGCTGGTCTGTGTGTGTGCGTGTGTGTGCGTGTGTGTGAGTGTATGCGTGCGCACACACGAGCGTGTGCTAGCAGGCTTGTTAGAACTGAGAGCCTTGCAAAAACAAAAAGGGGACAAATATATGGGGGTCACATGTAGGACAGGGGCATAATACTCTATCAAACTTTCCTGTTTTATTTCCACCACAGCAGTACAAGCTACGAACTCATTTGTCTTCACAGCAGCCCAAACACAACACCATAGCAGCACGTGGAATAAGTTGATATACAACTAGGCTTATGGATGATCTCATCAGGTAGGCCAACAGGAAATGAAATGACCAGCTACACGTACATCTTCTCAGGGCTGATGGTGGGGTCGAGGGTGGGGTCGAGGCTGGGGTCATTCACCGGTTACATCCACAGCAATAACGTAAAAATAATAGTGATAGAATTTTCATAGACTGATTACAGAATTTTAGGGTGGCAAGGAAAGGTGAAACGAGATGAAGATAGGTAGTGTTCTCTTCTCCACTCCATCTCATAAGACTCAACTTACAATGAACTTGATTAAAAACCAACAACTCAGCAAAGAACAGAATAAAAGAGTGAAAGACAGGACGCAAGTGGACGACGTTAAAGAGAAATAAAAGTCTGGCAGTGAAAGTTGTGGAGGTTGGAACCTAACCTCAGGGTCGGAACCTAACCTCAGGGTCAGCGGTCAAGGGTCAGGTCACAGGGCTGGTACAGGATGATTACTTTGCCCGCCCACACCGGTCTCACAGCGAGGGCACCATGTATGGCATCTGACATCCGACCTCCAGTAGCTCACAGGAGCTCTCCACATCCCCACGACGACAGGGGAAACTGGCTTTGGAGGGTTAGTGTAGACCTCAGTGAGGAGGGGGTACAGGCAGGTTAGGGCCACCTCTTCAACAGTGACACAATGAGGGTATTCTGTTGAACAGAGACAAAGCAGTGCTTTCTCTTCCTCTCTCTCTCTCTCTCTCTCTCTCTCTCTCTCTCTCTCTCTCTCTCTCTCTCTCTCTCTCTCTCTCTCTCTCTCTCTCTCTCTCTTACACACACACACACACTCAGATTTGAAAATGTCAAAAACCTAACTAGATTTTCAGGCTTGATGCTGGGAGCATTAACGGTACCCTTAGAAATGAATGGTTTTCCTCTCTGTAGGTTCACCTGTATTAAATAATTATGGCTGTCTGGGAAGCAGTTCCAGTAAAAGCCTACCCACAATCCTTCGGGCCAGGCTGGGCCATGAGTCTCTCTCTGCCCTGGAGTGGACTACAGGGAGCTGCCTCCAGAAATGTGACCACACTGGTTGTTGTCAGAATGTGCTTTGGAGCGACACATCGCAACACCAACACACACACACACACACCCTCTTACATAAGTACGTCCAAAACAAGAACCTTTACTCCTGAGTCACTTCACCAGGGGATATACCCATCCCTGAGTTGCTAAGCAACCACTGCCCCGCCCCTCGGTGTGAATTGTTGAAGTGAGTAGTAGCCTCATGACAGAGTCTACTATTCACTTCTGTGGATGCAGTTACCGTGTGGTGTGTGTCTTACAATGTGTGTGTGTGTGTGTGTTGGTGTTTGCAATAATGCACTGAGGAAGAGGAACAGATCCCTATCCATTTGGTTCCTCAGATAAACACATAGAGCCCTCCATATCCACTTATCCATGTATGCTACTGTGTGTGTTTGAGGGAGACATGAAGCCCAGTCATGCTGATAGCGGTGTGTGGTGATCAGGTCACTTTCGGATCACCTTTGAAAGCAGAACCTCTCACCTGTTCACACACCAATACTTCCTTTCTTATGAAAAGCCAGATCACACCGAGAGACAGGACGTTTTCGATCTAACCCCCTGATCCTCTCATGCCACATCCAGAGAAGTCATGCCGGGGGATACAAAACGTAAGCCCTCTGTCCTGTCTCTCGTCAGTGGAAGCAGCATTGTTCCAGCGATGGTGGCACCATCTCCTCGCCTGCTCCACTGGGAATCTCTTTTATTATTCATTACCTGCATCTCCATCACACAGCCTATTTATACCAGCTTTTACATGCTGCCAGCCCGCTCAGCTGGCTGCATCTGTCCACACAGATCCAGCCGACACATCTCCCCGCCGTCGGGAAGCCTTGCTGTTGCTCTAAGGGCTTCCTGGCCTACTAAACCACAGCACACTGCCTGCTTTCACAGGCACCACATACAATACCAATCACACTCAGAGACAACCTGCCCTGACTGTCTCCTGAAACACAGGTTTAAGGACACCGTTTCGAATGTATTTCATGCTGGTCTATCCACATACTGTGGCTGCACATATCCCATTAAAAAACATGGGGTTAGGGATCGGAAAGATGTTATTTTGATGTAAGCATTTTCTACGACAAGGCATTCATCTGTGCTTTATAGCCCACCGTGAAACCACTCCGGTTGATGCATTTTCAATGCAAATCCATCTGCAAATACTATAGCTGGCCTCCGACAGTCCCTGGGGGACTCTGTGTATTGAAGGCCCTCCAATCTCCCATTTCCCCCGGAGAGGAGAAGAGAGGGCCAAGTCTCCACACATGCGAGGATCCTCCATCCCCTTGAAAGGAGAGGGGCCTTTTGGAGCACGTAATCTCAGCAGCCATACTCCAGCCATCTGTGAGAGCGAGCGTGTATGTATGAACGTGTAAGCCTGTGTGTTGGCTTCAGCAGGCCACAGCTGGCTAATAGCGGTATCAGTTATGAAATCAGATGTCAGGAAGCCCACCACCCTCCACACTGAGATAGGGGGCAGAAAGCATGACTTCTATCCCAGATTGACATTTCCAATCATAAAATTCAATTTGTTTTTCATAGGACTGCTTTAGCCATCACTCTGTTGCCTACCAAAACAACAACATGTTTTATACATAAACCAAGAGATGCATGGCAATGCATAACAATGCAACAAAATACTTGATCAATAAAGCATGCTTATAAAAGACAATGTACATACAACCCAACATGTTTGTAGTCAAGGTAAATATGATAGATGGTATTACTCAGGCAGGTTATTTGAAGATGGGGAGTGAGTACACAGAAGGCCTGATGATGTCACCAGAGGCTACATCCCCCTCTAGGAGATAACCCCGGTTATCACTTCTAACCTGTTTTACAACAGGAACATGGTGCCACCTAGTGGCCAAATCAAGAACAATTGGATTCAAAACTATTGGGAAAACTTCAAAACCCAACATCTGCAACTACAGAGATGCGGAAATCAGTTTAATCAGCAAACATTTATTGATTAATGTGCTTATAGAACACTGAAAACATTGATTACATTGCAGATTCCATACTAACTCTTTGGAACACATGGTTACTCACAAACATCTTACGAAGCAGTGTTCTAGACCCAACTCTAAGTGCTTTAATCTCTGGTCAATATAAACCTCTGGCCACGTTCGAAAACTTTACTGTCCCCTTCCTTCCCTCCATCACACACAAATATATGACTTGTCTTGACAAGACTTAAGAGCAGTATAGAGGCACATGCTTTCACCAGTTCAGTCACGGGAAGGAAAAGGGCATTTTTAGTTTTCCAACGTGGCTCATTTCACATAAGAACTTTCCATTATATGGGCTGGCTATGTTGGTCTTCACTGGGCGTTAGTGGTTTCCCGTGCTCCTGATTGGGTGAGGCAACAGAGGTCTACTGGGTGATGCCGATGACACCGCAGGCCAAGCGACCTCCAGCGTTGCCCGTCTTCAGGCTCTCTTCGTTGCCTCCTTTCCCCAGGTCGTCAGCTTTCTCGTGGATCTGCAGAGAAAGGGTCAGAGGTCAACGGGAGCTCCCGAACAGACTTTTAAAAACATTCGACTGAAAACATTCCATAACCTTCTCCAACAAAATATTGCTTAATTTAACAGAGAATATCAAACTCAAAAAGGTGGTCGAAGGGTAGCTACCAATCCCAAAATATCCAACAGTTCTGCGTTTTATTCTTTTAGGCAGTTGAACCAGCTGATCTGACTGCAGTTCTTACCACCATGGTTCTGCCGATGATAGAGTGGACTCCGTTGAGGGTTAGGTGCTTGTCCTGGATGCTGATCTTTGCCACGTTGTCCTGTCCTGCTGTGACGTTCCCCAGGTCCCCGACATGCCTGGGAACAGTCTCAATCATTATGCTGATCCACCTACAACTCTGCCATTCGGGAATCAGATAACTACGGTGACCTGAACCTACATAAGCATTCATAATCAGACCGGTTCCGAATGATCAGGACCTCTATGGACGAACAGTGATTCATCACAGGTCACTGAAAGGATGGTAAGGGTAACCATGTGGCTCTGCATCATGGGACCCAAGACCCATTCAGAGGCCTTCATGAAGGGTCAGTAAAAGTCTCATGGCAATTCTAGAGCTCCTGTTCTGCTAATTAGCAACATAAGAATGGATATGCTGGGAATCTGTTAGTTCAGCCAGCATAGTCACACATTACTGCTGGTCTCACCATGCATGTGACTTCATGTAAAATACATTTGGTGCCATACAGATTTAGGTTATTTTAAAAAAGACCAGAAAGTTGAGCATCAGAACATAAAGGTCTTGAGATTATGAGCATGAAAGCAAGATCAAATATACACTCAACATACACACATGCAAGTACAGTGTCATTTTTGGAAAAGTGAACAGGCCAGGCCATCTAGACAAACATGTTTAGTCTCTGACTGATCAGAATTCAAATGGTTGATACCAAGGAATTAGAACCGGTAGCCCACTGATACTCCCTGAAGCTCTTGACTGGAAAGTCAGGCTAGCCGGGGGCCAGTATTCTAACGAGACACTACCAGTTTACCTGAATTTATCAAATATTTAAATAATGACTTTTAATCACCTGACATCATCAGTGGGTCCTCCATGGGTCTTGCTGTGGGGGTTGAAATGGGGGCCAGCACTGATGCACCCTACAAAGACATTTGAAGGAGATAGCTTGTCAAAGGACAGGCATTAAAATGACGTATTCTGTTCACATTTCAGGGTATGGAAAGGCTATATTATAGAATGCCAGGACAAGGACTTAAATACATCTTGGGGGTCACACCAACACAAGTTTGACATGCAATTTTATGCACAGATTAATACAGTGACAATTGTCATAATCATAACTGTTAGTACACCGTAGCATTTTTGCTATAGTTGCCAACCATTAGTGTTGTCCCCGAAGGCATGTACATGAAAACCATGTTCCCCAGGGGTCAGTCCTGAAATCTCTCCTGTCAGCTTGACTGGACCATTGTCACCCTAGCAGGAAGAGAGATGGACAGGAGTCAAACGACACTTGCTAGAAGACAAATACATAAAGCATGGCGCACATTACACATTGTTTATGCAGTCGACCTTGTCGATGGGATCTTTACAGCCTGGTAACTTGTGGTACCAATAACTGCAAAAACAGACTGTCTTGTGGTAACACACTTGCATTAACGTGTGGTGCACCACAGAAAAAAACAACTAGCCATTGACTATAAATTGCTGAGTCATTACCCTGGTTTATTGTCCACCGGTAACGTAATATTGATCGTCAACGCCCCGCCATATAGTCTATCTAACATTTACATTTAGCAGACGCTCTTATCCAGATTAACATTTTCCAATCCAAATATGTGTTACTACTTTCATTTAATTAGGTGACAAACTAACGGACTGTTCACACTACATTTGCGGCAGAAAGCATTTGCAACTATTGCAAACGCGAAAAAGTGTTCATAACGCGTTAATGAATACCTATCCGTCCGGGGCATGTGTGCTTGACAAGCGATATAGTAGTAGCAAAGGTTGTCAGGCAGCATGCGCCCTGTGGAGTTTGCTTCACACAATCTTGCAAGAAGCATTGCCATTTACTCATTTAACTCACAATTAACTGCAGTGCAAATGTGTAAACTACGCGTTAGCTAACGTTTGTTACGTACAGTTACAGTAGCTAACGCACTATATCTAGCACTAATACCTGCTGGACAGATATTTCATGACGTACAGTTAACGTTTCGAGCTAATACATCATTGTCGCAAGTAAGGCAACCAGATAACACAAGTTAGATGATATGGAATATTTCATTTAAGAATGATCGTCATCCATAAACTTACCTCTACCTACCTTACTAGCACTACTAATTTAAGCTTTTTAGCATATATAGTCTGAGCCCGGGCTACTAGCTAGCTAGCTAGCAGCCGTAAACTGTACTGTAGACTACAGTAGACAAACCAAAACGCATGCATGAATCTCAAGCAGTTACCTCTTGCTCAAAGAACACTGTTCCAGTGACCTCTCCAGTTCCTTTCAGGACGCACACAGCTTTTAGCACCATATTTGCTACCTGAAACAAGAAGACAGTAGTAAGTCAGCTGCGTATGTACGATTGATTGAATGCTGCACCGGGTTAGCCGGCTGCTTTTTCTCTTTATCTTGACATGTTGTTATCCAATCAGAAACGGGGTGTTAGATCAACAAGGATATGATTGGCTTGCGCAGACCGTGTCAAAAGAAGATGACCAACTGAACTTTAAAACAATAATGGACAACATAAATATTTTCCTGTTCTATTTCCACTTGACCATAAAATAATTACTTTCC
Source organism: Osmerus mordax (assembly GCF_038355195.1). Taxonomy (NCBI): domain Eukaryota; kingdom Metazoa; phylum Chordata; class Actinopteri; order Osmeriformes; family Osmeridae; genus Osmerus; species Osmerus mordax. The sequence goes on from NC_090068.1 coordinate 8,638,436, forward strand.
TTTAAAAATATGTATTTCTTTCTGCCGGGTTTCGAACCGGTGTCCCGGTGTTATATCCTGTTCAATGCCAAATGTGTTCAGATCAATGTGTAGATGTGTGAATCGTAGGCTACAAGACAAATTCACGCCTGATTTTGCCTAAAGTTTTGTCTTTGACATTAACTGTGCCAATTTGCCCAGCAAAATTGTATTTATCTGTTTAAAACTATTTTCAATTATGTGACTGTAATGAATCCCCCACCACATTTGGGGGCGATCGTGCACCCAGAGTAGTTTTATTCAAGTCAACAACGTAACATGGCGCGAGAATTTCAAGATATGGCAGAGGTTCGAGTTTCCGAAGGTAGCCAAATAATTAATTCTAACAAATGTGTTCATTTGGAATTGTAGCTAAACATGCCAGCTAGCGACTTTGTAACACTACCTGGGTGTAAGCACCATTAACCTAATTTGTGAATACGAGTGGAGGCGGCTCCTTGGTTTGGCTTGTTTGCTAATGTAGCTTGCTAGTTAAATATATTTAACTAGCAAGGCAATAGCAATTTGTCATATGCAAAGCCATAGTTAGTTAAATATTTTTACAAGATTGTTATGGATTTTAGCCAGACACCAGTGTGCTATAAAATATGTTTGACTTTTAGCAGTTATTGTCCATGTTTCGTTTTCAGATATGTATCGTTAATTTTCTAAACATCCGGTTTTGTTTACAGAAGAAGCTCCATCTTCCTTATCGCCAAACCTGAATGAAACACAGTTCTTTGGCTTTACCCCTCAAACATGTATGTTGAGGGTCTACAGTGCCTTCCAAGATTGCCTGTACGAAATGCTGCTCGTCGTTGAGAAAGTCTTTGTTAGAAAACTAAGTGGAACTGAACTCAGTGATGATCAACTTCGTTTGAGGGCGAGGGAGTGCACCCAAAAGCTTCAACTGTTCCTTCAAGAACGCTTCAAACGTTTGTCAGGGTGCATGGAAACACTCTTGGTCAAAAACGTCTTTTCAATTCCTCCCAATGTGCCGTTACCAGGAGACCAGCCACGCACCAAACATACAGAGAGTCTGTCAGAGCTTCTGGAGCTGGAATCGTGCCTGACTGAGTTGCAGCAGTCGTACCAAGCAGAGGTTTGTGCCCAGCAGGCCTTGTTAGCTGAACTGGAGGAGCAGAGGGAGGTTCAGGAACAGCTGGATGGAATACTGAAGTGGATTGGCGAGCTACAGGCAGCTTGGATGAAGGAGGGAATGGGCAACTTCCATGAAAGCTTCCGGGTCATGGTGCAATCGGTTAAGAAACTGCAGGATGTCATTACAGATATTAGTAAGAAAAGCAGTGGATTGGACTCGTCTATGGGGTGGAGTCATGTTGCCTGACTGATTTGGTGTAGACATTTTCCACGACTACAGAACTGATCAGTTTATAAACCTTTGTGACATCTTTTGTCTCAGATTAAATACTTACTTAGTCATGTGTGATGCACAGATGGGACAAAGTTGTCGCTTGGAATAGCTTTTTCTCAGGAGTTGTATGCAAGTATGTAACTTAACACATGTAACTTAACACTTCACTTTAATTCACTCAAAATTAATGTAAAAATACAAACACTTCTTATTTGTTTCATAGCCAAGTGGATGATTGGATTCACCACAAGGGGGAAGCATTGTATCATTCTTTTAAAGCCAGTCTCCATTTGCTGTTGGAAATGTATTTGTTATTATTAGTATACTATTAATTATTAGTATGCTTTGTTTCATAATACTTCACTGAACAATACAAAAATATCCCAAATAATCACTTTCCTACTTATATCTCAAGGTCTAAATTGTGTAATTGCACATGATATAATAAATAGGCCTATACAGTAGATTGTAACATGTCTAAAATAATTCAGTCTCTTGCATGTGGTATCTTTTGAGTGTAGTGAAGGCTTGCATGGCCTGTGATGTCTAATGCTGTGTGATGTGTAGAGACGTGGAGCTGCTAGTAGACAGCACAGTGTGGTCTCAGTGGGAGTCCCTGCGGTGATCACATGGATGTATGATGTCCATGACTGGATCCTCCAGGCCTCTTTTTTATGCTGCTGAACCACAGTCTTCACTGTCTCACAGGTTTAATATGCTTTTCCTTTTTTCCCTTCCTTCCTAATCAACAGTTTTTGAATATCCAATTGAAAAATTTACCTCAGGTTCATAACACGATACTGTATACCATATAACAACAGTGCGGATATTACGACTGGTACTGCCAGTGTTCAATGATGTTCCAGTCAGACTGGTCCCATGTACCATGTGGTTCAACACTTCTCAGAATCCGGGTTCAAACATCTTTACATGCTCATAATTAAACATGAGACATGCATGTCAGGGTTCTTTTCTATCCCGAGACCCCAAGGGCGTTTTTCTTATTCATTCTCACTGCCTCTGTTCTTCTCACTGCTATAGTGACATAGTGTTTGTGGTTTATGATTTATAGAGACCATTCTTTCTTTTGCCAGTTTGCCACCTGAAAACACAAAACAAGACATACAAAAATGTCATGCAAGACATTAGAGGTACACGACACAACACGGAAACAGTCAAAGAGATCCCAAAGACTAGGTAACACCTGAAAAATTGAAAATTAAAGCGAGTCTATCTTCAAATTTCCATAATCCACCAGTCTTTGTGATGTTATGCCACATATAAAAACTGCTCCCAAAAAAGTGACATGTCTTGGATGTGGTTGTGCTGCAGGGTGAGTAGTAAAGTGAGCCGGGGCTGAATAAAAGGGATGAGGAGCACAGTGAGGGGTCGTAATCGGGAGGGGGAGGTTTGGGTTAGCAGCCTGCCTCTCTTTCATCTTGCTCATTAAAGCCAAAGCAGCGGGGGCAGTCGACAGCGAGCCCAAGGACCAAGGGGATGGAGCCTCGCATGGGGAGGGTGGAATTGGTGTGGATCGGAAGACTGGACAGGCTTCTTTACCATAGCTGCTGCTTCGGTCCGAGTCGTTTCCCCCTTTCCATCCGCTCCTCCCCTCTCTCAGCCCCACTCTCTCTATCCCCCTCCCCCCCTGTCCAATCCCTTTCCCTCCCTCACCTTTCAATCTTTCCCTCCTATTCAATCCTGCCTCTGCTGGAGCCCTCAGAGCATGGGCTCTGACAAAGAACTCTTATCTCTCTTCACCTCCCGACACATACCATCCACGTCACTAAAGGGGCCGTAGAGAAGGTGCTCTCCCTAAGTGGGTTTGTAACTGGGGTACGGTCGGACCGACCGGAGGCCGGTGTTAATGAGGTTAAATCTGGCATGGGGTGATTAAAAGACACAGATAGTAGAAGAGACAGACTCCATTAGTTTCTCTGATGGGAGCTTTCAGAGGTGCTTGTGAAGTGAGTGAGTGTGTGTCAGGGCTTTCCAGGTGCCCTGGTTACCCTTGACCCGTGTACAGGTCAGTGAAAGATCGACTCTTCAGGGGTGACATTTGAAAGCCCGATCTATAGTGCCACTAGCCTACAATTGACTTCGGATAACATGTTAAGGAAGAGGGGTTGAGGGATTTTTGATCTATACTCAATCTCCTTACTTTCTTAGTCTGTGCAAGCTTTCTTCATAAGCAGTGTTACATTATGTTTACTAATTGCATGACAGATCCAGCTTTTGAACATCCTTCATCATATCATTCAACATGCATCATTCACCAACTACACAAACGCCATCTGGTGAAAGAAAATTCATGCCTGCGTAACAATGAATGGTAGTGTCAGGGTTTAGGTTTGGAATGCCAAGGGAGTAACATTTTGGATGAATAATTTGGAAAAGAAGATTTGACAATGTACTGCTGCAGTGTATGATATAGATATAATGTAATGTAGAGACCACAACATTTTAGGACATTTTTCAAATCTGATTCAGACCAAAATAACTGAATGAGAATTAGTCAAGTAGAATTGTGATCAGTGAAACTTCCACAGGGATGTTTTAGAAGATAAAATCTCAAAATAAGGATCCGAAAGTGTGGGAGGATTGATCAATAGAAACTGTCGCTACACATGGACAATCAATAGGATCCCTCCCAAGTTCTCCTTGTACCAACCGACAAAATATTGAGACAACCAATCAATGTACAGCTGCTGATCAATTATGTATAAATAAAATTGTAGTTATGTTGCCGGTCAAACAAAATAGGTTAACATATTGACAAGATTTTGTTTTGATTAATCATTTGGGGAATATTGTTATTTCCATGCTCATTAAAGTAGTTGCTGAACTAGAGATTGAATCCACTTCAGCATTTGAATTATGGTCAGTGATATATTATGTTAATGTTTTATTAAATAGGAACATGATCATAACCAGCTTTTAAATGAATTCATGAGGCACAAAATACTGTAAGGGTACTGTGTGTCTCAGAACGCTATTGGCTAGTAGAAGATGGGGGGGGGGGGGGGGGGGGGGAGAATTCATCTTTATTCAATATGGCACTTTGGGAATAACCCTAGCAGACGTTGTTCACACTCTGGCAATGATCACACACATTCTATGTGCTGTGGTTTCGACCAAATGCATGTTCCTATAGCAACTAGAAAATGTAGGCAGCAGAAACTTCTTGCTATTCACCTTTGGTGTTTTTCTTTTGAGACACTCAAACAGCATTTTGGAGTACTTTGCGAACTTTCAAGGCAATATTTTGACAACTTTATTTCCAAGTAAAAAATAAATTATACTTTTTTCGACTGATTTTTTGCAGAAGGGAATATTCTGGGAAATTCTGTCCAAGTAGCATGATATATAATAGACTTACTTGACATGACTGTAAGGACCTGTATTGGGTTCAATTGATCTGCAAAAATGGTTGTAAATAAACAGATAAACGTACGGTTAGGGGCTACCTCCACTAACACATTTTATTGACAGTGCCCTCCTTAAAATCCATGGTATTTCTTTTCTGCAGTGCCTCTTCATGCTAAAGCCTCCACAGCCTTTGTTTCTCCATGGCTGCCCTCCGAGGCCAGGCAGTGTCGTTGGATTGGGGCTGGCCTTGTGCTGCTCTCCAGGGTGCTGAAAGGCCACCGAAACCCTGCTGCTGGACCATTCTTTAGCCTCCCTAATGGAACACAGCTCCTGGTTAACCTTTGCCCTCCCAGACCCACCACACTTGTGTCCTCCAGCATTACCCCTGTTAGTTCAGAGGAGGTTATTGAACAAGAGCTTGTCATCAGTGATGCTATATACGTTAACATTTTGGGATGGGGGTGGGGACGTTTGGAAGGGGTTGGGAAAATACAACACAATCCTTGCCTAAACGGTAGACCTTTGCTTGGACTGCAAAAGAAAAAAATGAAAGAAATGGATTCTTTAATATACCACTCATGGTAAAGTATGTTAAAATGAATTGTTTTGAAAAACTTCTATTGGCAAAACACTGCACTGCATAACTCCCATGACAATGACCATGTGATTCAAATTAGATGAGCTACAAGAGTTACAAACCATCCCTAAATAGCAGCTTGAACAGCATGACCACTGTGATTTCAGTCAGGTGGATTCAGAGAATATTCCCACCAATTCGTAGCAGCAAGTCAGGTGACAATGTAGCTCAGCCTTGCCAGCAGATAGAGGCTCATCCCTTGGCCCATGGGGTGTAACCCAGCCTGGGAGTGGGCACCAGGGCTGGGAGATAGGGGGTAGGAGGGTGGGATGGAGGCCCTGGTACAGACTGGCAGACAGCTGGTGACAGATTGAGTGCTCCTCTGGCTAGGAGCCCACCAATTCAGGAAGAGGATAGGAAATCCCCCCCCATGCTCATACCACCCACCAGCTCTGCTAGTCAAGAAGCTGGGATAAGATCGAGGGTGTGGGTGTTTTAACCCTGCACTCGCAACGTCTAGACACAAATCAGCAATGCCCCTGGTCTAAAATTAACTTTCCCTTATCATTGAACCTGTCATGGCTAACCTAATCTTGGAAGTAAGAACTAGCCTTTGATGGATTGACACATAACATGCTTAATATGGACATCTTTTTTTATATTTCTGAAGGTAACCAAGTTGAATTTGTAATAACACAAACTGAGGCAATCTCATCAAACTGTCACTTTTCAAAAACAGCATGAAGTATAAATGTCCACAATCTGTGAAGTGGCACAATTGACCATAATCTACTTTTCACACCGAATGACAACTTCCCAAATGTGCCTCATTATAAAAAGATTGTTTTTTTAATACTTGTATTCTGTACAGGCAGCCATTAGGACAGCTCGGACAATAGGGCCAGCCCTGAGTGGACCAGTGAGGCAGCTGTCACAGTGGACCCGGGGAGTCGCGTCTCTCTTTCTCTGGCCTGTCAGTCAGCCTGGAGGGTCCAGAGACGGCTCCTGCTGGCCAATTATACCCCCCTACAGAACCAACAAAGAGCTTCTAATGGCAGCCCTGCTGGCCCAGTGCCAGAACTAGGGAACAACAGATAGCTCGACCTAGAGAGCTAGGGAGCTTAGGGCTGGGCGGGGCAGGATCGGACCACTCCCCAGTCTGAATTGGAGGACGTCCCACTCTGTGAGGTGGTCCACCCTACATGTCCCGTTTCTTTTGCCGAATAAGGAAAAGCATATGGCCCCAATTTAATTCCCCAGTGGTGTATTATTGTTTGTGCAGGAGCAGTAATGAAAGGGACATGGTAGAGAGGACTTAATTTGGTCACACCTGAATTGATTTACAAAGCAGCCAATGTGCATTATGTTACAGGTACATTAGGCAGAGTAACATGTAATATGTAAAAGTATACCACTCCCAAAATAACTGTCTTTTCTTTAACAGTCACTCACTGAATGTTACTGCTGTGGATCCAACTACTAATTAAAAGAAGGAAAGTGATCGACCCAAACCCCTTTTACCCATCCAATCCCTTCAATCTTGTATATGGAATATGACTACCGAACACTTAAAATTGTATTGTTTTGAATATTTATTTCCTTGGCATGTTGTGGGGGTCACTGTGTATATGGCACATTCATCATCTTGGCAGATATATCTCCCATAAATACTACTTCTAGGCCCTTTGGCATTTCAATGGTTCATTCAAATCCACCAACACTTACCATACAACACATCAGTTTTGATTGCTCCTTCATTTATTTAGCCGTAAAATAATGTATGCATTTTTCAAAATATGTACAATACCTACATCAAGGAATGACAGTATGTTTATTTTAATTTGACAAATAATGGCGTTTAATATTCACATAGCCTAATATCTGACTTACAAAACACTCATAGGTACAAAATGTACAAAAAGATATGATAAGCACTTACGTTGTGCGATTATAACATTTTGCCCGCAAGAGTGGTATGATAGCTCAATGTGTTAGTAAAGGATTTAGTCTTGTTGGGATTCAACTTATTAGTAACAGTTGTAATACCCATAATCATTGAGACTGGCGAAGCATTTCATTACTCATCCACACATCAGACAGAATGGCAGTATGCGCAGGGCTCTTATGAGCTTCAACATGGAAATATGTAAAAGTCTAGTCAATACAACATTTGAAGTACAAGTACAAGCCAGAACAGTAGCGTTGTAGCCACTAGCCAGTGCAATATCATTAGTGCAAATGTTACAAATGAGCAAGAGGATGTCCACCAGGAATATGAGACTGCTGAATCAAAGGCAGGGAAATCAAGCCCCATCAGTAGTCTCACTATCCTGAGTTAAGGGCCATGTCCATATACCATGCAGCTATAAGCAGACTTTAGGCAGCTGCATAGGTAAAAGCAACATGGTGGAACATCTGCTTGTATGAGGGTATCACCATACTCCTGATCCCAATCCAGTTCTCTAAAGGAAACAATGGGGATTTGACCAAACACGATCACCTTGTAACTCTCAACTTAGTATATAGTAGTATCGAAGCTGCCAGTCTTTTGCCCCCTTCGGCTCTCTTGACCCCAGTTAAGTCTTTCAGAGAAAAACATCCATGGTCTGAGTGATGCCTCGTCGGCAGAGCGGGCAGCAGTGCTGCTGGGGGGGCTGCTGCAGTAAGATGGCAGAACAGTGGCGACACAGGCACAGGTGACGGCAGGGAAGCAGCAGCACGTTCTTGGCTTGGTCCTGACAGATCACGCACTTCTTCCGCTCCTCATGCTCCTTGAGCAGGCTGAGGAGACTGTCTGCCGGGGGAGGAGCACTGATGACTGGGTCCTCCCCCGAAAGTTGCTTTAATGTGTTCCTTGTGGCTGCCGAGGAATGCTCCAGGTCGAAGTTGGTCTCGTGCAGCCGGCTAGAGAGATGAAGTTGTGGCACGTCGACCTCACTGTGGTTTCTTCCAGTTTGCTCCGAGGGGTGAGGGAGATTTGTATGGTCTGTGGAACTACCAGGGGGTCTAGGGTCCAAGACGGGGTGTCCCCCTCCACTCTCACCCCCAGAAGGCTGTGCTGTTCTCCCCCTTTGGTTCCCAGCCTGAACCCTGTGTCCCCTTGTCGGCGCTCCCGCGTTGTTATCATGCAGGTCTTGGGCTCTCTCTAAAGCCATCAGGTAGAGTCTATAGGCAGCCCTCTGCAGAATCCTCATTCCCGGGAGTGTGTTGACAAAGTGGACACATTGCTGGGCTGCAAGACGAGGCAGCCGGGGGTTTAGATACAGCCAGGTCAGAGCAACGATACCCGCTGTCAGGAGCAAGCCATATATATTTAGCATAAACACTGTGATGAAGACATGGCCAAGCGAGCCCAGAAACTCCAAAACGAGCTGAAAGGGAGTCCATAGTAGCACAGAGGTGCCTACTAGGCAGCTGTACAGGAAGGTGAGCAGAGTGAGGGCCAGCTCCAAGGCTTTATGCAGCGGTCCTGACACTGCCTCCCAGGCCCCCACGACAGCAGAAAAACAGTTCTGCGTACCGATAAGGACAATGTTGACGATGGTGTTAACGAAATAGAAAACCAGGCTGAACGCAATGCAGAAGCCCTCGCATGTCTGTTTTAGAACAAAGTTCCCAGATATCAGTCCTCGTTGTAGCAGCTCCTTGGCACGCCACACAACATGAGCCGAAAGGTGACCTACCATTTTGAAGCTCTCAACAACCCCACCTAAAGTCTGTATCCAGCCTTCCAGTATATGAAGAGCTCCATGAGCTGTGCTAGTGACCACCTCTGTCACTGTGAGGAAAGAGAACAAGGCGAAGTTCCAGTATTCCAGTAATGTAGTGCCACTTAGCACAACTGGTAGGTTGTGCAGAGAGGACCCCATGTTTGATAGAACTCTGGCCAACCAATTCACTGTCCAGATGATCAAATCCAATAACAGGCATAAAGTATCCAGGCATCTACCAATGGCGCAGGAAACTAGGTTCACTACATCCATATTAGTGTTCCCTGGAGGAAACAGAAATGCAAAATGATCAAAAAACTATGAATGGTGTAATAACGAACGTCACACTGAAATGCTAGCTCTCTTGGCTATAAACTAGGCAACTATCTAGCTACAGTAGTTAGCTACTCTGGCACTAGTGGTATACTCTCGGCTTGAAAGCGACATTGGTGGGTACTTGCTGTTGACGTCGAAACGAACGTCTATATCTGGACATGTTTACTATGAATGTTGCTTTTGGTTACCAACACGAATCATTTTTTCTTAACTGTAACTGCTACCTAGCTAACTATTTAGCTACCACACCCAGTCTGCTGACAACTAGCTAGCTAGCAAACTGGTAGCCAGCTATGCTAACAGTGCTATTTCGAAAAGCAGGTAAAAGTAGATGTTACTATTCATAACTCACCTTACATATCATAGTTAACTGGCTAACCAACTGGCACATATAAAACGCAGGGGTTGGAATGACAACATTTGGCAGAAATAACAACTAGATTTGTTAACTGGGGGTTTAATCCCACAGCCGCTGTCATTTTAGCCATGTAAACACTCAACAGGAATTCGTGTCGATGCGGATACATCTACCCAGAGGAAATAATCGATTTCAGAAATCTTAAATCTGTAAACTCGGGACACTCGATGGATATAATCACTTCTAAGAAACCTTACGAAACAGTAGCCAACTGTTTGTAAATACACGTTTTATTGTAAAACTGTATTAATTGATTGATTATGTAAGATCTCACTGCTTTCTTTATACCTGGAGTGCCATGGCAATTGCTTTTTTTCCATTCGCGTGCACCTCGAGACTGTCCTGAACTCCTATCCTGTTGTTCTCTCTGTCACTGCTCGAGATGATGCATAAGGAAACTTCCTATATTTTTGTACTGTGGGGTATATACCCATCATATCAACTTCTAGGGGAATAGGTCATTCAAATACACGTGACATATGAATAATCTAAGCATACATAATTTCAATGAGTACCAACATTTCTTTTATATCAATACATGTAGGCTAAAATACAGTGAAAGATGTTTGAAGATGTGCCCATTCAGTGTGGATAGACGACAGCATTTGCTAATGGACGTCTTATTATGATTCCATAAATCTCTCAGCCTTGGACACAGCATTAGCAATGTGTGATTTATCTCACTAGTAAGCATGCCCTGAGGATAGTTATAATGAAAGTGCCATAAAATGGCAGTGCTTTACCCTTCCTCCCACACCCTGTCTCCTCCAACAGCCTCAGTCAACCATGGGCCTTATCAAATCATCACGGTCCCCAAATAGGACTTTTCCAATTGGGGAGAAAACAGCATCCGTCATGTTCCTTTATCCCAGCTGTGTGCGTGTTGGTGTCTTCGGAAGAAAGAGGGGTTTTGTACCAGCCACATTCTCTTTATTGTAGTATTTAGTTCAGCACCAGTGTACACTCTCTCCTGCATCTTCTTCCATTTTGAGTCTTGGATATGGTGTTACTTTTCAAATGACCTGAACGATAAATCAAGCCCCCTTTGCACTTTAAGTGACATCATGGTATGTTGTGGATTGCCCTCCAGGTTAAAAGATATGTAACCCAATATTCACAGTTAAAGAACCTGCAACCCAATATTCTCAGTTTCTGTTATGCTTTAGCAAGGTTGGCTCTACATATTTGGCCGTTTCGATCTGCCCATTTTTATCAATTAAATAACTATTACCATGCTGTATTTTTGGGGTGTTATCGTTAACTTGACAAAACTCAACCCATTTAATCAGATTATTCACTTCAGAAATGTTATTCAATTTTAAGCCTAAAAGCTCAAATAGGCCACGGTTGGTATTCCTGTCAGGGCAAAAAAAACAAGGAGGTTTAAAACGCGAGTGGTTAATAGTCTTTTGTATTTACCAGATCTTTTCTAGACAGCTGCTCTGGACTCTCTCACTTTCCTGCTCCTTTACTTTTTTCTTTTTCCTACCCATCTTATCACAGCTGCTGTACTCCTTCAGATCCACTGTGGAAAAATGGCATTAGACAACCACAAACCTTATGCCTCATTCTCACCACAGACCATTCTATCCCCACCCTTATCCACCCACTGCAGGCCTTCGGAGCATTCAACACTTGTCCTTGCACAATTGGATGGTTCCAATGCTGCGAGTTACTAAACTATGACGAGCACAGCAAGGCAGAATGCTGTATGAAGTGCACTCCATCATTAGTTGGGGATTGGAAGAAATAAGACAACTGTATATCAAGACTTTTTGGGACGTCGTATGAGCTGAGGAAAAGTACTAAAGGGTTTAAACTGTCAAGACATGGAGGATATTTTTTATGTACTGTATGTCCATGAAAACATTAGGACACTACAGTAAATATTATCCAAAACACTTGTGAAATGCTTTCCAATCGTCCAAGTAAAGAGTAACCCTAACCGCTGAATGACCATGTTACATATTTTCTGGTGCTTGAACAATTTTGAGATCTGAGAGACAGCCTGTGAAAAGTCCCCATACAACAACAGCTGAGCCATAATTGCTTTTCTCGGTCGATGCTCATAGGCCAGGCTTGAGGGCTACAATCTGCTGAATTGGCTGGCCATGTTCTGTGAGTGAGGTTGGGGACCTTGCACTCTAACTGCTCTGTCAAAGTTGCCTGAAGGCTGACTTGAGGCAAATACCTTTTACATACACAGCCTGCCCCCAAACAAAGATGTAACTGGAACAACTGAACACATGTAGACAACCAGTAATTAAATACCGTTTACAGATGTATTGTTATTGTTGAGGGTTGGATTTTTATTGAACACAAAAGTTCCATGTATCGTTCACTAGAAAAATATGTTTAGACAGTTTGATAATTTTTGTATTCCAAAGATTTTTGGCTTAATTCCCTAAAAGCTTGAGAATCTGTCTCTGACCGCTGTGTTGGCAATAGAAAAATGACAGCAGCTAGTTCAAGGATAGGGTTTAATATGATCACAGAAAAATGAATGTAAAGTGCCCATGCCTATAACTATGATTAAGAGGTGCCCTGAATCCCATTTTAATGCACTATATTTGAGACCAAGTGGCCACCTGGGTCCCTCTTTCGCCCCACCCTTGTGTTCTACCCCACCCAGTATTGTGTCTGAGAGTGTGCCTTGGTCCCACCCACTTGCTCCATTCGTCCAATCAGGCGAGATGTGTCTGAGCACCTCAGTGATTCATTAGTTGATTATGGCGTCCTGGGAGATTCCCATGGCAACGAGAGCTGTGAGGGGTCAGCGTAGATGTTCAGCATAGGCCCAGTCATTGTTACTGAGAAACGGAACGGACTACTGGCACTAGCCACCCCTCCCCCAAATCTCAAGAGACTTCCTTTCTACTTCACACACAGAGATACACACACACACACACACACACACACACACACATAGACAGAAAAATGGCTCAATGATTCAAAAGGTCCACTTCAATAATACAGAGCCAGGAAAACCAGCCAATGAGGACAGGAAGGTCAATGGCAACGATCATTATAAATTAGCGATGGACTCTGACTTCAATTCAATTAAAAGGAGCAAACCTCTAGGTTGTGGCTGTCCATCGCCCCTGGCACCTCATACACCTGTCTGAAAATCACCTCCACAAATGGTTATCATTTAGTCACCCCAGACAGAATATTACTGTTAAAAGCATTACATACCAGTTCAAGAAAAAGCACTGCACAGAAATGAAAATGTATTTTTGTATTTTTAATGCGAACTGTGCCTTTTGAATTAACTGTACCATTATCACATTATCAGAATTAAACATATAAATCACCTCAAATAATTAAGTATGGCTATTAGGTATTCCTGATTGTAATTATTTGTAATTACCCTATCATCTGGCTCTTTGAAATGTCTCAGAATGAAAGCAGTACATTTGGCTACTTAAAAAAATGAATTATATGGGAACACAATTTTGCTGAATGTATTAGTAGTTGTGGGTTAGGTTCTTAGTTGTGCTTGGGTTACCCTATATTAGGTAACCAACTCTGTTTTGAGCTACAGAGGCGAGTTGTCTGCTGACGTCGAAATCGACGCTGAGTTTCACACCTCCATGCTATGTTTACCTCTGTTCAGATGAGAGTCCTGTGTGATAAACTGAGAAAAACTCCAGTTAGGAAATATATTTGCAGTAGGGCATTTAGATTAAGAGAACCATCTAAAACTACCAAGATGATCCTATAAGATTGTTGTAATAATTTTCTTTTAATAAAAAAAATGTGGTGGCAGATTACATGTACACATTTATATTGTAGACTGAGTAAATGCCATGCTGTGTGTTTACCAGGAGACAATATATTGTCCTTACTTCTGTTATTATTGAGAAAATTAGATACCTCTACGATATATTTCTACCCTAATGTGTAGGAGCATTGAACAAGGTCGTTGAATCCAAAAACCTTCAGCACAACCTTCCAAAATGACCATCCTATTGACTATCCGAGCTGGGGATAGATGGATGGTGGGTGGTTGGGGGTGAAAGGGACCTTGACATTGTCCTCCACTCTAGCATGTCCTCTTCGTTCCTGGCTCTAGCGAGTCTGACACCCCTGTGGTGACACACTCTGCTCCCAATCTGTGTAACCAGACCTGCTTGTGTATTAGCTCCCACTCCAGGCTACAAGGAGGAGAACTACGTATCTAAGGCTAATCACGTTAGCTCTGAATCACTAGCCTCCATTCTGCACTCACTGCCCTACATTACATGTGATGGTACAGCAACCTGTGTGCGCCATACTGGGCAATTTGCTCCTCCCCACCTGGTGTTGGGATGGTGATGATGGATTTGTGGGGAGCACAGATCTGGAACAATGGACAGATAATGTATGGCAGAAGCTATTCGTGTTTACAAGCAGCTGTTGGCCTATGAGCTCTGTTGTGTTTGTATCAGTATCATCGTGCCAAATCTAACAATAAGGTGATGGGGAAACGAAAGTAAACAAAAATGTGGGGATGAAATCACAACACACTGGTACCACCACTGCAATCAAATACGCATTGACCATGTGTTTTCAAAAAGAATCGATAACAAATGAATTCACAAGTTAAAAGTGTTTTTTTATTTCGACTTCTCCTTCACTAAGTAATAGATATCATCACACCAGCATTCTGTAGCAAGGGATCTTTTCCAGCTCAGGTATAGGATGAATATCCAGGTGGGACCTGCGGGTGCCTGTAGGCAAGGAAGATGTCTTTGTCAGCAGAAGAATACCCACATTCCTGAGGCTGGATTGCTACCGTGCTGTGGGGGGTCTCAGTCATCCAGGCACCAACAAACCAAAACCAAACGGGGTCTGAGATAAGATCATAAAGCTTAAAGCAGATTTGGGGAGTGGAGAGCCATTGGTTCCCTCAACTGAACCTTTTTTTAAAGGAAGTAGATAACCTTGTTTGGATTGTCCTTGGTGAGTACAAACTGTAACCATAGCAAACAGTGATGAAGAAAAGGCTATGAGTTCTTCCTCGGGGTTTTTAATCCCACAACACACACATGCATTGTAGGTTGCATCCGTTATTAATTGATAGTGTTGTGTTATGAAATACAGAATGCCTCATCAAATGGAATATCGGAAAAATACTGGGTTGTATCTTATCAGTACATTGTTTAAGGTCTTATTTCTGCTTTAAAAACATTCCAAGTCTCTGCTCGATTTTTTCACCCATCGTTTCAACGTCATCATCAGCTTTAGTTTCCATATATTTCATGCGACGTTCATGGATTACTTGTCTTTCCAGTCCTTCACTTCATGTCATTTGTGGAAAAGTCAACTTGGAAAACTAACACGACTGTGCAGATCATCTAAACTGACACCTGTCTCCTCGTAAAGCAATCTCTCTGTGTGTTAATGGTGTTTGACCATTAAATCCTCACTGTCACCCCCTCCCTCCATGTTTGCTCTCCACTGACAGGACAGTGCAAGAGACAGATGGGAATCTCTGATACAACTGAAGGAGGGAACGAGGGGAGAGGACAGAGGGAAAAGGTGGTCTGAAAGGGTAGAGGGTCCAGTGGATTTGAGATTAAAAAAAGAAATGTCAGCGTGGAAGGAACCTTTCCTGCCTGCTCTCTCGGTCCTAAGGCAGAGGGGATTTTGGATGAGGAGTGAGCTTTGGTCCACTTCAAAGAATTTTTCTCATTTGCTCAAATTCGTCCCTTTCTGCTCTGTAGAATAGACCTTACTGCACCTCGGCCTCAAGGGACTAGACTGCACATTTCACATTTGCACTGCACTTTAAATCCACTGGCCCAGATATGGTCCACTAGCTAATGTTAGCACAGTAGCTGGTTCTTCTTGTTCCTGTGTCCAGTGGTGAGTGTTTTTCCCCTGCAGCTGAACAAACACACTTACTGTAGATCACACTGGGTGACGAAAACCAGGATGTGTCTTGTGCTACCTGTTAATAATATTTCTCAGTCACATTGTTCCCCTAATATTGTCGTTTGATGGACATTAGGCGGAAAATCGAATCTACACACCAGCCACTGAAGACACACACCAGAGAAGAAGAATTGTTCCTCTGACCAGATAGACAGAACAAAAACGGAACACATTGTTCCCAGCTTAAATCTATTGTTCCATGTTTTGCTTGAACCACCTCAGAAGGAAGACTATTCTCCAGTTCAGCCCTATGGGTGTTTTTTTCCCTCCACTTGTAACCCTATCTCCCCCTGCGCTGTGTCTCCGGTCTAGGCTGTGATGTATGGAGGGAGACCAGGGTCTGTAGGACAGCTGGGGTGGCAGGCTCCACCGTGGCCTCTCTCTCCTGCAGCTGTTAGCGGAGGCGACAGTCGAGTGATGAAAACAGCAGAGGTTGTTAACGACCCACAAGCTGAGATGGCTTGAAGATGCACCAGTCCCAGAACTGG
The DNA here is from genome assembly GCF_038355195.1 of Osmerus mordax. Taxonomy (NCBI): domain Eukaryota; kingdom Metazoa; phylum Chordata; class Actinopteri; order Osmeriformes; family Osmeridae; genus Osmerus; species Osmerus mordax. Next base: position 8,654,646 of record NC_090068.1, read on the forward strand.
AGTGCTAAACCTAGTGTGGTTACAAAGGCCCCTAGGTTGATATTGTAATTTCCAAATTCCTTTCAACATTCAAATATTCATGCTTATTTATTGACTTGCATTACATTATCAGATTAGCCATGGCGAGCACTGCATTAAGATAATGAGGGTGAGAAAATATGATGGTATATTGAGTATTATATGCTCCTACACATAGGCATCATGATTAATAGCCAGTTCATAATAAAGGTTTATTGTTGTTAAGCTTTACTAGTGCCTTCAGCAATGGTTGAGCACCTTCAACATGATGAGATTCTACAATTTCGTCCAAGACTAACTCATTAACTTAATTGTAATATATTCTGTTGATTATGTTGTGATGACAAATTTAATTTAAAAAAACGTGAGGATGGAATTTGGAGACCCAAAAATGTGCTTCCATTCTCTTTTTAAAGACAGTAGGCTATACGACAGCCTGAGCTCTGTCTGCAACTCGACTCCCCCTCTCCCCCTCCTCCCCATACCGCCCTCGCGCAGCTCAGTCCTATCAAACAAGCTCGCTCCCATTCCAAGTGCGGCGACCACAATTGCGATTCATTCTAGGACTGTTAAGACGGTTGAAACAACATGGCTTTCCCAAAGAACTCCTTTATATGGGTGGCTCTGAAAATTATTTCCCTCAGCTGCAACGGTGAGTGCGGCAAATTGCATGTAGTATTCACGGTGTTTATTTAGCTTTTCGAAACTTTGGAAACTGGTTGAGGACTGTTGGTAGCTTTAGTCTACAAAAGGGTTTGAATGGGATGCACTGACTCGGCATGCACTGCTCGAAAAGGATGCTGAGATAAAACCAGTTTGTCGATTGTCGATAACTATTTTACCGATGCATGCGCGTTAAGAAGTACAAACAGTTTTCAGAGTTGGTAAGCGACTTGTTAGAAACACCTGAAACTTGGAAAACGCATATCAAAGAACTAGAACTGAATTTTGTTTTCTTGTGGAGGAGCAAGTGCGACCATGTGCAGTGATGAAGCTGTTTTGGAAACGTGTGGTGAAATTAAAAGATTATTCGTATCCATCTCACGAAATGTTATTACGAATATAAGTAGTTAGTGGTCTTTATTTATTTAGCCTATTTGCGAATTTCGTTCACTAAAATAATTTTATAAAGTGTGAAGTAATTTAGCCAATTAACAAGTATCCATGCGCAGGTAGGGTCGACTACTGCATCCATTGACGAATTTCAAGCCTAAACTTTCTATGATTTTTGTAGCCATGTTATGTGATATAAAATAGCTAAAACAGTTCAAAATTCAGATACGACCAACCATTTTTATAGTTTGATAAGGAAATTATGCTTCATGTTGTCATTTGACTAGATTGCATGTCAAGGACCTGGGGACTTTTGTAGCAGGGTGACTACAAAGGCTGTGTTGTTTGTGCACTTTGATAAAAATCACTTTTGGACATCCAATAAACAAATATGTGTTGAGTCACACACGAATTTACCCCAACAGTTGTGACTGAGTCAAGTAATCATCCCTATGTTTAGTCAGTTGGTAAATCATATCATGCCCATCTGACACTTTGAAGATTGTGTGTGTGTTTCATGGGGGGGGTGCATGTTTGTGTGTGCTCAGGGAGGCAAGGGGTGTGGCCCAAGTGTTGCCAATATTATGTACAGCCCCCCTTTAGAGTTTTTTTGTGTGACCCTTTTCATGCTTTGACCCTGCTGGTCACCATGCCCCCACAACCTTACCTCCCCACCCACTAAATCCTCCCCTCATAGCACCCAACAGGGCACCCTGTTCACTTATATACCTCCTGAATACCATGCGGCCCTCCCCTTCTCCTCCTCCTCCCTTTCCCACCCTCTTTATCTACCACTTTACAAGGACAACACTCACTCTGAACCAACCTTACCCCGCCCCCCCCCTTTTTTTTGCAATCCCTGTTTGCTACCTCTTTTCGACCTTGTCTTAATTGGGTCACCTCCACTTAATCCATGCTTCCCCCTCATCCCCGCAAAGGGAGTAAAGCTGTCTGTTTTAGGATTATTGACCAGAGATAGAGATCCTGAACCTCTAAGGAGCCAACAAACCGAGACTGTTATGGAGCAGATTCCCTGTCCATACTAATGCATTGAAATCGTACTTAGTTGAAATACTGATGATTTATTAGGAAAAGACTTTGTAAATATTCAGCGGTCCCCATCTTTGGCAAGTTAAAAAGGTTCAAATGTTGGATAACATTCAACCTGGAACCTGGATAGCATGTTCTTGGTAGGTTAACATTTTCTTTGAAATTAGAAAGATATTTTGAACTGTGTATTCATTTTGGTCAGCCCCATTCCAGTCTACTCCATCCTTCTCTTCTCCTGACTGCTGTTAGTTAAAAGCAGGAGGGCTCCTAGAATCTGTAATCAGGCTCCTGAGGTTTGACATTTTCTAATGATGTTCAGACTGGCAAACCAGTCAAAGACAAAATATAAATAAGAGCCAAACATGGTGCGAACAGGATGCCCTTTCACTGAATGAAGGCAGTTATTTTTAGGATTGAATTATCTATAATGTTCCTTTTATACATTGGCCCAACTATGAATTGCTTCCAATAATAAATCATAGTTAATTCCGTTGAACGATATAATGGACCTGAGACATCATTGAAATCGGGAAGTGTTTTTATTTGTTCCTTCCTCATACTGAATTAGATGGAATATGACCACTTCCTGCTTAATGGAGCCACCGTGGACCTTCACTGATGGAAACACAAAGGGATGCTGTTCATTCTCAAATACGGGTCACTGCCAACTGCCAGTTTCATCTGCAATGGAACCCTGATTTCTCCGGTGCTGAATATTCAGTATTATCATAGCCCTTAAGTAGCTATGTGTTCAATGTTGAACTCAACTGACCTAGAGACCGAAAAGGAAGGTTATCTGGAAGACCGCTTAAGAGACTATAAAAAGACTGAAATGAAAGGAAAATTATAAAACAAAACATTTCTTATAAGACAGATGATGGAGTTGCCTGCGAGTCTGGAATGGTCTCGTGGGAGAGACCAGTTTTCTTGAACCACATTGCTAACTCTGTGCTTTTACAGAAGACAGGAGTCCTCCCTAAAACTAAAAGACAGATCACACACTGTTCTTTATGATTCTAAACATCCAAGACAGTAATACACAGCTGCTAGATATATTCTGACATATACATCTAGATAAGATATAGGGCCATAAACCATGGCCCCTGGCTGAGATATCGACCTGTCACTTGCTGATGGGGCAACTCTGCATGCTCATTAGACCTTAATGCAATTGAATGTTAATCATCAACTTGTGTCTCACAATGTAGTGTGATGTTATCTCACACGTCCAACAGGGGGCAGCGTGGCGGTAATTTATACGGGATGGTCTATTAGGAGTATAAACAGCCTTAATCCTAAAAGAAACTCTCGCTGACATCCATTAAATGCCGTGGAGGAGTTATTACTCTTGAAGTGCTGTCTTACACTGACCCATATGGGAAAACCTTAAAAGCTTGTTTTGAGGAGCCAAGTGAGAACAATGGCCATTTTTCCCAGGCAGACACTTCTCAATGTATACAATGAGAACATACAGTACCCCGAAATTCATACCTTTCGTGACTTTTCCTCTCTGTTCTCCACGTCTGCCTTGGTAATGTAAGCGGGCAGCTGTGAGACCGAGGTGAATTTGCCTCTGTGATGATCCAGAGGCAGCTGGGAAGTGTACAGCTGTGTGGGGACAGAATGTCCACGCTGCATTACTGCATTAGACTGAGTGACAGCCCACCACTGCAGGCACTCACACACTAACATACTGACCCTTTGTGTTCAATTTAAGAGAGTGTGCTAACTTCATTAAAACTCCCTCCATTAAAACTGTGCCTTTTCACAACATTAATGCCAATTGTGGTAGTGATGAAGTCAGACAATGATATTAGGAAAACCAATGGTGACTCTAAATGTAATAGAAATTAAGTCAATATCAAGCGGAGCCAATTTTTTATATAACGAGTGAACTTTGACCCTGCTGATCTTTGATTGGGATTGACTCCCAGTCCTCAGTCACAGACAGCCACAGCATCTTGTTCTGGAGACTCGGTGATCAATGCCAGAGAGCCGAGTCGTTAGGCCCTGAACCTTGCTGTGCTAAGCCCCTTGAGCAGTGATGAGGTGAGACAGGACCATGGGGTACTGAATGAAACACCGAAAAGCTCACCCCATCCCCCCCCCCCCCCCCCCCCCCATGCCATTTGAAGTTGCCCACTGAAGGGTGGACCAAAACAATGAGCAGAGGCATCTGAAAGCCCCAGGTTGCACCACCTGGGCTTTGATCCGAAGGTGGAGTGGAGCGGTAATCTGAGGTGTCTCAGACCTGCAGACCAGGAGACAGGATGTCTAGAGCAACGGATTGGAGGTGACAAGATAGGGTTTTGTCAAGATTGGAAATAGCATCTCCAGTTTAGCCCATGTCGATAATAAGAAAAACCATTTATTTGACTGTGCATACAACCCAATTGTTTTAAGTTTTAGCTTGCTGTCTTTACTACGCTCTGTAGAAAAAAAAGCCACAATAAATCAGAGATAAAGGCTTGCTGTCTCGCTGGGTTGGTATGAACAGGCAACCACCATGCTCTGAGCTACCGGCCTACAGGGGCTTTGCCATGCATGCATTGTCTCTAGGCTGTGGATTATTGATCTTAGTGTGGGATTTCATATTGAACAGCTGCCCTGCTTTTATGAAGTGGTTAGATTTATCCGTGTTTTTTTTGGAGGGAATATTCTCAGCATTGACTACATTGTAGGGGGGTAAAAGGCCAAGAAAATTACAGTTGCTTTTAAACTTTTTCAGTTTCAGACACCTATTTCATCCAAATGGAATGTTTAAGAGTGTTTAAGAGTGTGAGTTTTGCTTCAGACTAGCTGGCCTTGTGCTTTCTGTAAGTTGTTGGAGATGGTTATTTATCAAAGTTGGACAGAAAGGCTAACTGTGGTAATTGGCCGTGAGAGTGAATAACAACCATCCGAGGGCATCCAGGGGGGTGAAGAATTTATCGTGGACCAATGCCAAAAAGTACTGAACTCTTTCAGGGCAAATCTAGCACTATGTAGAAAAACCACACAATGGTTGCAGTCCTGCCAAAACGGTAATTTTCCTTTTTATTCGGGGGATGTGCAGTAGGGAGTAAATTGTTTTGGACTTTCGCACCTTTCTTGTAATCGGTAGGGAATTTGGTTAAGAAACCATGTATCCATATGGTGCTTGAATTCAGAATGCTGGTGTCAGTCGAGTACAAATGTCTAGTTAGGCCCAGTAGGTTGCAGTCTGACTGACTGTTCCTTCTCTTGCCCCTAGATTTGTTAATTCCATTAGTATGTACAATAATCTCATCAAGCAAATATGCATTTTCATGATGGACCTAAAACCATCATTTCCAAGAATGACTGTATGTACTCAAGCCCAGTGTAGTGCCTCAGCTCTCAATAGGAAGTATTGGCCCAAATGTACTTCATGTCCCCTTATATTCGGAGTGTCCATCTGTGGGACACATGGCACTCTCTTGGGCCAGGCTCTCAGCTCTGGCACGGATCCCAACAATACCAAAGGGACTGAGAAACCTCTCTGATGTCGCCTTCCCTGACACTCCCCTCCTCTTGCTGCTTTTGTCCCAAATCTCTCCCTATACCACTGCAAACACCATTCAACCACCAACAGCTGCACACACCTGGCATCCAGTTCACAGGCAGGACAAGGCAGGCTTTTGGGGGGTGGATTTGGGGAGAGGGGGGTTGTGTGTGTGGGGGGGGGGGGCTGCTGCTCAGGTTACACAGAAATAATACACCACAATGGTCTTCTCCTTCTCCTCAGCCCCCCCCCCTTCTCTCAAACTAACCCTCCATCCCCATTCTTCTCAGTCAGGAATCTTTCCTCCCACACCTCTCACACCCCCTCCCCTCATTTCCTTGTTGCCCACCTTCCTCCATTCCCCCTCGTCTTTGTTTGGCTCGAGTCCCTGGTGGATGCAGCCCCCGGCTGCCAGGCGTTCATGTATCTGTGTTGCTGTAGTAAACAATATTGATTTGCATAAAAATACCAACACCAGAGGAGCAACTGTTGGGAATTTGAAGATTCAGAGATGGATGCTTTGGGATGGAAAGCTTGAGATCAGATTTGTCTTATTGTCCAAGATTAAGTGCTGAACGGTGTCACAATAGATTGTGGATGAAACAACAGGGCTCTTTAAAACTGGTTTTCCATAAGAAGCCTGTAGCGTATCCCTAGAGAACATATTTCCTCTCCCATCTATTGTTTGCCAGATAATTTGATTTGTCTTTGCTGAGGTGAACATAGTCTTTGTGACAGGTATTTAGCTGAACTTGGCATAGTTTCCCGATTGCCACACACTTTGAATAAACTTACATGACCTATGTCTCATGGCCATCTAAATTCCTTTTCCTTTGTTTAAACAAGACAACTCTAGCATAAGTACAAACTTTGTCTATTTCGTTCAATACAGCTCAGCCATCTAAATGCATTCATCGTGCTTTTCTGCAGCTGACACTCAAATATGATATTATGCCGGTGTTGCCAATAGTGTGCCAATTTGCTGTAATACAGACATCGCATTGTCTGATAGGAAGAAATAAAACCACAAGTGTGTTGTGGGGGTGCTGGAATGTAAACATGACTCCTCCTTATACATGCACATATCTTAGCCTATTGTTCTTAATGCCTCAGGGACATGCCTCAGGTCTTGGAGTTTGTGAAATTTGACCAAGGTGATGTCAGAAAAGGTTCCACAATCATCTTTGGTGTGGACACCCTTGTAATGGATATGATAGTTTTCGTCATGGAACAATGTACCTGCCAGCCTAAATGTTGGCTCTGAGCGTACCCTTAAAACATGTCATTGTCTTGAGGAATGCAGTCTGCTGGTATCTTTTGTTCTTGGGTTATGTCAAGATGCCAGTTTAGCAAATGACTCACTCCTGCCATTAAATAGGCTATCATCTTCCCAAAAAGTCAGTATGACCAATTTTGTACCAGCATTATTGCGTTTGAGTCATTTTACAAGAAGAAGAATTGCTCAAATAAAAAAAGAATTCTCCTACAGCTTACATATGCAAAACATCAGCACTTTTAGCACAATTTGATTCATTTGAACTTCAGCACAGATACATGAATATTCTGAGTATTTTGCCTTTTGAATAAAGGCCCTGCAGTGGTTTTCATCTCCAGAGGCACTTTTTCAAATAAACATTTTACCAATCAGTGAGACTCACTCAACTGTCCCACTCCAGCAAATCTTTTCATGGGTATCGCTAGCCAAGCTAAACATTGAACTCAATTGAATGAGGGTATACTTTTAGTTGGCAGAATCCTAGTGTAAAGAATGTTTTAAAAGCTATAGATTGAAAATAGCCATGCCATTCTGCCAGATGCTAGTTAGCTGGCTCTTTTTTCCACCCGTGGCAGATTGGTGTTGTCTAGGGTCAACCAACAGAGACAGATGAAATGGAGAAGGCAGTTGGTGCAACACATAATGCCGTTTATGGCACCAAGCCAACCTCCTGCCACCACCAGCTCTCATCCCATACATTACATGTGCCCCTCCTAATTAAAATGAGTCCCGGATGAGCCTGTAATGGCAGATTTGGTGAGGAGACAGATATGGGTGCAGGCGGGGCATATGCGCATGCATATTCATAGAGGAGACGTCTCGGGTGAAAGAGGCTGTCGCTCAATTTGTCGCCCCTCACTCTAGTGTCCGTGTCATTGACATGATTTGTGTGTGGTGTTACGTGAGGGGCTCCAGGGGAATGAGGGTGTGAAAGGATCCTCACCCACTGGAATTCGACTGCAGGCCATTTGGCGTTTGACCAAGTGTAGTGGAGGAATGGATGGAGTGGTCTGAGGAATGGATGGAGTGGTCTGAGGAATGCTGAGATGCCCTGTTGACTTCTCACTTTCAAAGACGGTATTTGTCTGGCTGCTTGTGCTGCAGCCCATATTGTTTTATTTGAAGACATCATTTGCATGTGGTTCTTTAAAGTGGCCGTTCTACCCACACGCAGAAAAAAAAGATTTGGCGAAAATGTGTCTGGTCTAAAAGCAAAGTCCTTGTGAATAGAAGTGAATAGAATCTTTTTAAGCTAATTGGAAACTGTTCTAGTTTTAGTTACAATATCCTGGTAGGCAATAACACTTTGAAGTAGGCCTATAGTATATAGTTAAAAGTAGCCCAGAACGAAAGGCAGAGCAAGACACAAGCCACCACAGGAACGGGATCAAAGAGGCCTGTGTAAGCAGACCTTAGTAGGAGAACCACCCACCCTGATTTGAGGGTAATTACAGTCTGAGTTGCCTGCAACTAGAAGCAGAAAGTAAAAACACTGCAAAAGCTTGGTGGGTTAATGTTATTACTAGCCCCAAGGTCCCTTCCATGCTTATTAACTAGCACGCAAGCACAGGGATATGGGGCAATGAGGATTGTGATGACAGAAGGCAAAATGAAATAACATTTGGTTGGTTTGTGTTGTTGCCCTTCATAAGATTCATATGGTAATGATACCTGGACCAACATTCAGAGTTTGAGGGCATATAGTTATGGACTATATCATTGGCTCAGGTACACACAGGACAGACATTATTTCAGTGGCATGAGAGAAAGACACAATATAATTTTTGTACAGTTTACAATTTTGTTCTCTGTTGGAAGTAGCACATTTCCTCAATGTACCTTAGTGCCACTCCGCCGGACACTTAAGTGCACGGGTGATATACATGTGCAGCTGATGGACTTCCAGTCCATGAGCGTTTTGTTTTTGACTTCTGCTTTAGCCTATGTTTTTTGATTAGCATTTGGTGACATTTTGTGATGCCTTTTGATGGATGTTGGACAATGCATCCTCTTATCCATCCAACGCAGATGATTTTCCAAGGAGAACAAGAATCTTATATCTTGCAATCAAAATGCATTCATTAATCCCACTCATCCAAGGAAGTGGTTTGAAAAAAAGAAATTCCACGATTGGAAAGAAACTGGAATAGTTTTAGAACTTAATGGAGACAGTGACTTATTAATTCCCTCTGTCTAGGGAGTTTCTAATATGGATTCACTAAATGTTAAGGTTTTAGAATGTATTTCCACTTAAGCTTATGACAGGACCTGTTAGGTGTCTTGGCTCTCATGTCACACAACGAATGGAGTTCATGCATAAATAACTGCTCTGAAGTATCTCTTCCAGGCTTTAAACCAGCCCCTTGTAAACGTGTGGAGACATTGCTCTGTGAGTGTCTGTTCTTCTTAAAAGTTCCATTTAAATCATCGTTTGAAGTTTCTTGGAAATGTGATAATAAACTGAGAGAGACTTTTAACAGATTATGCCTACACTGTAAGGCAGGGTAAAAGTAACACATGGGATTTGTTACACAGTTGGAAGTTGGAACTCAAGAGTTAGCTTTTTGGGGGACTTAAGGGGAAAGATGCTTAAAAACCTTAGACACACATCTATAGCCATTTGACTGAAGACCGGTCACGTGAAAACTGCAATGTAATCTTGTTCTATAGCTCAGGTTTAAACTGTAGGAATCTGCCCTGCAGAGGTTCTATACACCTGCAGTTTGTCAGGGAAACCAAACTCAGGCCTGTCTCTCCGAGAGTAACCATGATACATTTGCAGGAATCTCTTAAGTTACATAAAACAACGCAGACCCATTTCGCAGGTTGATTTTTCAAAATCAAATCCCGGTTTGAGAAGATGATACAGTACAGTGATCTAAGATGACACGGGGTCCGTTTATTTGGATTCAAGTCAGAACAGCCTGAAGTTGCCCCTTTTTCACCCTTCCATATGAAAATGGAACGCATGCTGTTTTAACATCGTAAGTCAAGAATCTGGAGAATGAGGAGATAGCAGCCCCTTGTAACTGAGCTGAGTCTGCGTGTTCCCCAGCTGTCCTCAAGCGTTCATGTTTGGTCCATCCCTCCTGACAAACTTGAAGGGAGGTCTTGTTTTGCTGCGGGCCAGGGGACACTGGCGGGACTGTGATACTTAATCAAACACTCAAGCCCGCCTTGTCAAACTCATCAATGGTCTCACTCATGGCTCAGAGTACACAGATCAGAACACACTTACAAGTCGAGCCCGTGTCTGTAGAGATGTATATGCAGGGTATACACCCTAAAAGCTGTTGGCTTTTCGACCCATCACCAAGTGCAGTGAGTGTATGTAGCTGCTGCGGCCTGTATAAACGTGGCTTGCGCCCTACTGGGTCCAGTGTTCTCACAGACATTTGCTCCGTCGCACAACACGTGCTTGTATAACTTCTTTTTGACAAAGAAAGGTCAGTGTCTTGTAAATTATTTGAAGTCTATCCATATTGCAAAAATGTGGATATGGATCTCTTACTCAGTTTTATCTGCGGTCTGTCTTTGACAAATCGCCCACTCAGCTATGCTGGTTTGTTTAAGTGGAGCCACTGGGTAGTTCAGATATTTATGGGGGATCTATGTAAGCTCCTCACCCTTTCAGCTTTTACCTCTAGATCAGAAAACAACAAACCCACAAAGCTCTCTCTGTTGTTCCTCCTGGGGCTGGAATTAATGACCTTCCTCAGAGAAGCTGTCATTAGCTAAATAAAGATTCTCCTGCTTCTCTGCTCCTGGCCCGCAAATCACTTAGGTCTCTGTAGTCTGATAGAGCGGTCAATAGATATGCCTGGCTAACTGCACACGCTGTCCTGCCTCTATAAACAATGTTGCTGGCAAGGTTTTTAGATGGGCACTGTCTGATTCAGCATGCAGAGGTTTTCCTCTAAAACCTATAAATTCAGAGACATCATTCAATTTGTTTTAAACTTCTTGAAAGAATCAATCACTCGGCAGACAGTGTTGGAATACTGCCAGGCCCAAGGTTTTGTTAATCCTGCAAAGCTACTCTTTAAAAAATGCTTACGGCTTTCAACCCTATACCTCTTCCGTTTCAAAGGGTTCATGGTCTGCAGTTCATTTCCTCACAATAAATGTTGCCATAAACTGTGTTTATATGCATGTATTTACTAGTCAGAGTTGTCAGGTGGAATGCCGCCATTTTGCTGTGGTTACTAGTGGAAAGAAAAATTAGGCTTGAAATGTCCCCCAGCATAGCAGTTAATTATTTCACAAAGTGTGAAGAATATAATTATTCCTTGTAAACATTGTTTTGGTACACAGGTAAATTGCTATTTTAGTCTCAAGTTTGTACTTGACCTCTTACCTGCTGTTTTATTGATTAGTGGAATGGACAAAGCCACATGTGAGTATTGGCATGTACAGAATTAATGCCTTGAGATGTCTTAAGTGCATTGATTTAGCCTAATTGTATTAAACACAACGCTTGGCACTCAAGTTGAACTTGAATACTTTACGGGGAAATAAGTGATCATAGTAGTAAATCATACACAGTCTAGATAAGGTTTTCAGTATCTTTAATCAATCCTGAGGAGAATCCGAGAAGTTCATTTCACATACAGTTATCCAAGACTGTCTTCTCCTCTGTAGTCCCATGGTAGGCTATGTTCCATGTTGTCCCCATATGGTCATACGAATGTAGCCTAACAATATTGATGTAACAGACCCTGTCCTAAGTCCCATGATTACCCAGCTCTTAATTATTGATGCTTCCTGAAGTGCCGCTGCTCAGTCAGCCACCTCTAACACCCACCTCTTAAGGACCTTTACACATGACCTATGGAACTAACTGAGCCCAACTTAGCTTGCTTGTGCTAGTGGAGCTAGCTACATATGTTCGCTTACAAAACTGGGGTTGGCCTCGGCCCAAGTCCTTGTATCACCTCAATTAAGGTGCAACAAGTTACCTTAGCCAGGACTCGAGGACGCCGAAAATACACAAGCTCTGGTTAAATGCCAGCAGGCCTGTTAGGGAGGACCTGACTCAGCACTTCCCCCTGCAGGGCTGGAGGAGTCAGGACACAGCAGGCTCCCTCCATCTCCCACTGACTGGCACCTGCTCACCCAGCAGACACCAGGAACTGTGATATTGACAAGCAGATACACAAGCACAAACACCGGGCACAGTCAGAGCACCGGGGCAGAGGCCAATTAAAATGAGAATGGGAAACTGACAAGCCAATGTCAACGAGTTTATTTGAATTAGACGTGTGTCACCGGGTGGAACAGATTTATTCAGCAATTTTATTTCTGTACCTTGCCAAGTTTCCCCGACACAGAAATAGCCTACCAATCATTTTCTTATTGGATAACAAGTACAGGGATTTTAGCGGAGTTTGTGTTGACCCTTGTTGTTTGTGTACTCTCTGTCCCCTTTCATTCACATACAAACCATTTGTTGTTTGTCGGTTTCCTGAGGACTATTGGATTAGGTACCAGTTATGCCTGTAGGGTTGAGGCCATGTGATGCATTTAAGCTTTCTCTATAGAATGATCTTGATATCTTCTCTTTATCTTTATTTCTTCACCCAGCTGATGTCACTAACCGTCACATAAATGATACATCACAGCAATCTGAATGGTGGGCAGGGTGTTGGCTGCAAATACTCTAACTCAATTTCTTTACTCTTAGGGGACAATATGATCATGTTGCACTTGCAACATGTACAGTATGAGACATCCGAACAAAAGCCTGTACACGTAGGAGAGAGGAACAATGGGGGTGTTTTACTTTCTCAAGGCAACAAGCAGAAGCACATACAAAACAACCATCCTATAGGAACCCACACTAAAACACGTAGCCATTCAGAGGCAGTGTAAAAGAATGACCCCCAAAAGCCCAGCTGTGGAGGACAAACATTTACATTTACATTACATTTAGTCATTTAGCAGACGCTCTTATCCAGAGCGACTTACAGTAAGTACAGGGACATTCCCCCGAGGCAAGTAGGGTGAAGTGCCTTGCCCAAGGACACAACGTCAGTTGGCATGACCGGGAATCGAACTGGCAACCTTTGGATTACTAGCCCGATTCCCTCACCGCTCAGCCGCCTGACTCCCCTCCCCCAAACCCTCGCTAGATCATCGCCCGTTCTTCTCTCGCATATCAATGGCTTTGCAGCTCGTTCTCTGGCTTGCTTCCAGTCCAGCAGGGAATCTGCTGGAGTTGACAGTGGACTTGATGGGACCTAAATGAACTGGCAGGACTTCACAGAAACGCCTTCTTGACAGATTGCTTGCTTGGCCTAAAAAACTTTTACAGTGTGTCTACATATTGTTTTTATTGATTTGATGTAAAGCACCTTGAGCTGCAATTCTTGAATGAAATGTGCTATATAAATAAAATGTTATTATCTTATTATTACATCCACAGATTCAGACACAATTCGGCTCACATAATTAAATTATTACTTGAAAATCAGCATTTGGTATGAATACTGCTGACTCAGTAGTCTAGACTTCAAGTTCTAAGTTATGATATTGATACATTTTTTGTTCTTACTGCAGTTTTCAGTGCCCCCCAGCTCTAAACTCAGGGCTGAGTGAGTTAGCATATCAGAGAGTCAGCCTTGGATAGCATCCTAATTGAATAACTTAATTTGAGGATAAAAGGCTGGAACATCTAACAGTTTCATTATGCAGCGAATGTGCTTTGATTGGATTTGGTGAACCTGACAGGAGGATGATCAAAACGTGGACACAAAGAATGCGGACGCATTATGCCAGGGAGCTATTTTTGCAATATCGTCACTGATAATGATTCTTGTCAGGCTGGTTAGAATATGACAAGTATCTGACAAAGACATTGCTGTTATTCCATGATGACGAGGAAAAGTTGGCATGGTGTTTCTTAAGGTCTCCTCAGGCCAGAGATCAAGGTGATTTTTCTGAATCTTTGAACCTGACATTTCAAAGAGGATGAAGAGATACCCAAATATCAAACGCTCCCCTTCCACTCCCCCTGATATTAGCTGCTGTTAAAAGATCACCCAGGTAATCAAAGAGCGGGGGTGTGCCTATTGATGATCCCGTAGGGACGGCCTGTGCTTGGGCTGCAGTGATTCTCACAGCCTACCTGTTTCAGATGAACATAGCTGAAGAGGAGTGATCCTGTCTCTCTTTTTCGTTTTTTTTGTTGGTGAGTAGCCCAAAGCCATTATCTCCAAAAATGCTCATCTAGCTGCTATATTTACAGGAAGACTTTCAGGAAAAAGAGTAGGATCTAACTTTTTTTCTCACTCTTCCTTTCTTTCCACAATCACATTATCAGTGTGGTTAACACAGACTTTGCCTGGAGCACACATAGGCTCTTTGTGTGCTTAGTGTCTCAGTGAGAATAGAACTTGTTCCATTTGCTTAAGGATGAGACAACGAAAACATAAGCCCATTGTTCACAGAATCTCAATTTATCTTTAAATCTTTAGGCTTTGGAGACAGTTTCATCATCAGCTAAAGGCCATTTTCCAGATCAGTTTTTGAGCTAACAATGACTAAAGCTTATCCTATGGTTATGTAAGGGAACTCCATTAAAAAGCAGACCAGAAACCATGCATCCTGTTTGCAAAGTCTACAAAACAGTAGGCTACATAAAGTTGTCTCTTAAAGCAACCTTATGGCCGTAGCAGAAGGTATATGCTGTTATAAAGCAGCAGAGCACCTGCTGTTGACGTCCCAGTGGAGACATTACAGAGCCCGGATATCTGGGACCCGAAGGTCTGGAAAGGGGCCTCTCAATGGAGCTCGTAATCGGGGTTCATGTGCTGGTAAAGGAAGTCGAGGATTTGTTACGGGCACAGGTGTGGCAGGGTTTGGGAGAGAGAAATCAAAAATGGTGAGGGAACAGTGTCAGCCATTGTGTGTGGTCCAATGCCTTCTCCTCCACTTTCTCACCATTGCTCCCTTGAAACCATCCCCCTCCCCTGCCTTCACTTCCCACAAAGCACTTGACAAATGGCCGGGCGACAGGTGTCAATAGGAGAGTTCCTTTACCCCAGCTGTGCCTGTCTCTATCCTGGGAATTTAAGAGATGACCCCCATTGTTACAGCTGCCTGTGTGTCAGCATAAACTGAAGTCTTCCATCTCACCCTGAACCCTCGCCCAGCCCAGTCCCCTTCTCTATACCCCAGCCCAGCATGACACAGGGGCCCACCCAGAGCATAGGGAAGGCAGCCATAACAGTAGCTTCTGTCAAGGTCTTGGCAACATGACCCGGTCAATAAAACACAAGTCCCTGAGCTGTTGATGTTATTTCACTCAGAGGATTTGAGTCCAAGTCTCAGTGTCTACACTTGAGATAGGAGAGGAAAGGCGAGCACTCCACATTGTTAAATCAAAATCTAGGCTTTCTCCAAGTTATGGTAACAGATAATGAAGTGTACAATATAATTTCTTGACTTTGCCTGACTGGCTCTGTGGTGGATTTGGTCTAAGAAAGTGAGAGCAGGGTTTTCCACTGGAGTTGAGGTGTTGTTTCAAGGTGAAACAGAGCGGTTTGTTGTGAAAACAGATGTGGTTGTAGAACTTGTGAGGCCTGCGCTGTGTGCCTGTTGTAAACAGTGCCGGAGGGTAGGACGAAAGTGAAGAATCGGGGAGAACTAGCTAGGAGACTACCATACTGCCTCAGAGGATTATGTAGAGATAAAAAAAATTGGTTTAGACTTTCACCTTTGACTTTTTCTGGTGGGGAGAGAAGCCAGAGAAGAGTGCAGTTAGCAGCTGAAACTGCTCCAGGCCAGAGGACTCAGAGACAAACCCACCGAGTGCCAAACCTCAGAGAAAATTTACAGCACTGAGTTGTGATGGGGAGCTGGTATTTCAGAGGGGGTGAAAAAAAACGAAAGATTTTGAGATATTCACAACCCACTCAGGCCCCTGTCTCTGTACAACAAAAAGTTTGGTTTGGTTGCTGTCTACCTTAAAAAAAATAAAAACAGCATACATCTTTGACTCAACACCAAAAGCCCAAATCATCCTCTGTTACCAGCCCATAATCCATTACTAGAACGGACTTATCCCAAAGCCCTATTAAAAGAATCCCGGTAAAATAAAAGATTAGAATTCAGACTAGCTCAGGCTCTCATTAGCTGATAGCTGGGGAGTTTTAGTAGAAAGAAATGGGGGTTGGGAGTTTTGGGGGGCTGCCCCCCCCCCCCTCTCTCCTCTCATTAACACAGTAGTGCACCTGTGATCACTCTGCTATTCTCTTTGAGGGCATTAAGCCCTCTTGGCAGGGGAGGGGGGGGTTTGTGGGGGGGTTGCTGGTTCAGAGACTGGAGAAATGCTGCTTGCTGGTGGGATCCCCCTGTCTCGGGTGTGGCTCGGCCCGCCTGACATTGCCTTGACGCCTGATCGATGGGATAAAAGGACAGGCGTATGCAGATAGTCCTTTGTTGTGGGACAGCCAAAAGCTGGCTGAGGGCCCCGCCAGCACACGAGGAGCGGGTTTCTACACACACACACACACACACACACACGCACACATCTCACATTCAGCCAGCTAGGGGATGGGAATGTGGAGGATGTGCCAGAGAGGGTGGAGTCAGAGTATTGGCTGGGCCGCTCCAGTATCCATAGCAGTCTTTGTGATCCGTTTGATTCGGGGACGGCTGTATCGCGTCCTCAGAATGTAAATGTGAAACGGCTGCTGCGCCCCAGAATAACCGAGTTAGTCTTGAATGAAAGAAAAGTCCTGAAGCTTTTTAAGCCTCCATACGTACGTAGCAGGCCTAAACTTCGTAAGGCTCATAGTCACATGCTCCTGAAATCGTTCCTGAGCAGATGTTCCGCGATCCTGGGGAAGAGCAAACCGCCTGAAGTGTGGGGTGGCCGTCACACTTTCTAGTTTATTATTGCGAATAAATCTGTGACGCAGCTATGTAGGCCTGCTTTCATCAAGGTTACAGAAGATCACATACCTTAAACTCACCAAATTCAAGATGAACCATCTATCAAGGCCAGATGACCTAACCTACATCCTCCCTTCTCCCTCCAGGAGCTCTGGAGTGAGTATACAGTATAAGTTACTGTGGTAACCACAGAGCAGGGCGCGCAGACAAGGAGCTCTATTGTCAGGGTTCTTTTAAGGCCGCTGTCATGAGAAGGCTGACATGAAGCAGCTCCTTTATTTATAGGGTTGTAATAACATCACTGGCCAAATGCTAAGACGAGTTGCCATCTTTGCCATGGGCCACCTGACCTTTCTCCTGTGAATGTCAGTTAAGCTCGTCTTTCACTCTCTGTGATTTTAATTCTAGATTACGGTTCAAATCATCTCGTTTCGCAAACCATCGGCCAGTCTGTGGTGAAAGCCGAATGTCGTTTTTGTCAACCTACACAGTAATAAGCAGGAAAGTGTCTCAGATTTCACTTATTAAGACATTTTTTCCTTGAGACCATCGAGATCAGTACTGATGTCGCAAAAGGCACAATTATCTACTAAAATATTAATTTTTGTCCAAGCTTTGAAAAATGATTCTCCAATCCATATGTACTCCTTTGACCTTCAATTAGCCAGCCCCACTGTATGATAAGCTGCATGCTGGAGCACAGGAACACTGGGAGTCTATTGATGCATCCTGGATACTGGAACACCCAGAGTCCTCTGCAGAGCATGTCAGATAGGAGTGTAAATAAAACATCCCTTCTCCTTCAAGGAAGATCTTCAAATATTAATGAAAGGCCTTAAGAAGTTACTTTCCCACTGGGAATAATTAGCGCTCCTTAAAGAACCAGTTGGATCCATGGTATTGGTTAGAGGCAGGAAGAAGATTTGAGGATACATAAGAAAGTAGCTACAAGTAGCAAAACAGTCTAGCACAGCATGGTGTTTGGTTATTGACACGGTTCGACTGTTGTTGCATAACCGTTGTGCATCCTTTCAGGTTGTGATAGGGGCATGTAGGCTACACTCAGAGGGCATGTTGACATCTAGTGCTCTGACCTGGATTGTGTGTTTAGGGCGTGTTTGTGGCGTGTTTATGGCGTGTTTGTGTACTGGGCTCAAACATGGGGGTTCTTGTTAGGTATTCTCTGAGGTTTGTAAAACAGGGATCATGTGTGGATGTCCTGGTGCACACACACACACACACACACACACACATCCCTACTTTGAAGAGATTAGCATGTTTAATGTGGACCACCATTTCCTTCCTTCTTTTTTTTTCCTCAGGGAAAGTGTGTGAATGTTAACCTTCCCTTTGCTCCCATCTCTGAATGAATGTCTGAGACACACTGGCAAGACCCTCCTGGAGAGATTTGTGCCAGAGGCTAGTTCACAAAGCAAGGGGAGATCAGTAGGTCAAGGGGGCTTCCTCTCCAGTGTAGAGCTATGTGCTGCCAGTGTATGTGTGTGTGTGTGCCAGTGTGTGTGTGTGTGTTGATGTGTGCCACACGCAGAGAGCAGAGCTCAGGATCTCTTTGATCTCAGGTGGGTGCTGCATAGCGTCCCGCAGGTGTTTCAGACAGACCAAACTGGAGGGTTCAAAGCTAGAGGGTCATCGCTGCCTCTCTGTCACCCCCAGTTACACGGCAACACACACACATACACACACGCTTGCACACGCCTACTCCTTTTGACCCCTTTAGGTCCCTCAGAACCCCAAGGCTGTCACTTCAACCAGACTTCATAGAAACAGGCCAGAAAACAAAAGCGTTTGAAGGATGAGAGGGAATCTTCTGGGTTTGTGTGAAGTCAAACTGGCGTGTCGGTGGAGTGTATTGGAATGAAGAGGATATCCCTCACCAACAGCAAGCCCCTGAGACGGTGTAGTGACGGTCTGGAGATCACTAGGCCTCGTTCCCATTGATCTACATAGGGGCTGCAGGGGGAATGCCATGCACTGATCAGCACAGGGAATAAAGCAAAGCTTTGGCCAAAGGCAAAGGACACCCCTAAGCAGAATTATGGAAAGCATAAGCAAGGGAAAGCCCGCATTTGGTGCTAAGTCAAATTAACTCTATAATTGCACTGATCTCCCAATTATAGCAGCAGCCTAGAATCCTTCATTATGTAGAAGCTCACAACCCACTGTTTATCAGCGACAACATTCACACAGGGCTATTTCATGGCTGGCCACACAGGGCAGGGATTACTCCATATCTCCCATTCGAGTAAGTCGGGCGTCTTCATTCACAGGTGATTTGGGCTGTTGTTGTCAGCGTGCGGCCGACGGGTCTGCGGCCGGCGGATAAGGATGACGGGGAACAGCTGGAGCTCTAAATGAGCTCAGCTGTGGGGCGACGCCCCCCAGTTGATCGGCTTTGTGGGTGGGGAGGGAGGGGAGGCAGAAGCTAATGTAGCGACCACTGTGATTAGCGACTGATGCTATTGTCTGAGCATTAGGTGCATAATGGTGGACTGTACCACCCCCCCCCCCCCCCCCCCCCCCCCCCCACAAGACGGATGGTTGGTCCCATTGTCTTAGGCCTATTGTTGAGGGGGAGGCCTCCGCTGGTAAAACAATGTGAAAATCTAGGTTGGACTCAATGTACGAATGCAGGTTGAACCGCTAAGGAGAGGACAAACGGTACACACCGGAGACAAAACAGCCAGTACATATTTACACACACACATACACCGCCTCTCCTCCGTGGTAGTTTCGAGCCTCATTGCCTCGTTAGCAGGCCTGTCAACACGTCCAAATATCCAGTGGCGTGTGTCTGCAGACTGGAGGAGTTGTGCGTCAGCCAACAGACTCTGTTTAACTAGTGAAAACACACCAGAGAGTTGACAGGCCACGTCCACAGGTCAGGTATACTGCAGGGTGTGTGCGTGTGTTTGCGTGTGTGTGGTTTCTGCCTGTCTACACACCCAGATGAGACTCGTGCTGGCTTTAGAAGTCAAATCCCCTGATGAGGAGATATTCCGTCCCAATACTAATCGGATTAGTCCAAAAGTTACGAGGGCCCCACAAGACACAATCTCTAACGTCAACTTTAGTGATGGTTTAGCCCCCCTTCCACCGCTCAGCCCCCCTCTCTCCTAAACCACAAACAGACGTGCAGCACGCAGCAAATAAACCAGGAGCATGATAAATCCCTTTAACCTCTGAGTTGATGGGGGCGGGGGGGGGGGGGCCATAATTTGAGTTGGAAAAGCATATTTGGGGTGTTTTTTTTCTTGGGACGGTGCTGTTCGGGAGCGATAGGGGATAGAGGGGGGCGATAAGGGCGTCGCAGGTGTGGGAACAATGGCGTGCGCTTCTTAGGCCCACGGACGGCTGGGCATAGCCTGGGCCTCACGACACGGACTGAAAGAGAGGATAGAAGACAGCGGAGAGAGAGAGAGAGAGAGAGAGAGAGAGAGAGAGAGAGAGAGAGAGAGAGAGAGAGAGAGAGAGAGAGAGAGAGAGAGAGAGAGAGAGAGAGAGAGAGAGAGAGAGAGAGAGAGAGAGAGAGAGAGAGAGAGAGAGAGAGGAGAGAGAGAGAGAGAGAGAGAGAGAGAGAGAGAGAGAGAGAGAGAGAGAGAGAGAGAGAGAGAGAGAGAGAGAGAGAGAGAGAGAGAGTAGAGAGAGAGAGAGAGAGAGAGAGAGAGAGAGAGAGAGAGAGAGAGAGAGGAGAGAGAGAGAGAGAGAGAGAACCACAGTGCAAACGAGGCCCAGCGAGCAGGCCACAGAGGGCAGGCTGGTTGCTTGGCGCTTAGGAAGGGATAAAGGAGAGGGTAGTCTGAGGGAAGCAGGTTCTTGACAATAGTGCCTGGGGCTGGGCTGTTGAGCTCATAGGAGCAGCGGGATGTGACTGTGAGTTTAATAAGGCTTTCGGTGTGGGTGTGTTTTTCTTGGAGGTGCATGCATATTCTGTAATAGTTCAGTATTAGCCAGTTTTGCAGGTTTGCAAACCCACTTGGAGACCACCATATCCATATAACCACTGCCTATTTAGTTGGCTGAGGGTATGAACAGATACACACAAAGTCCAATGCCACCTAACACACACACACCCCTGGCAACACACACACACACAAATAAAGAATGGGGCCAGTTCCAATTCCTCCCCCTCTCTCTCCCCACATCCTTGCACATGGCATTGACATTGGCAGCCCCCCAGTATGTAGTGAGAACTTTGTGAGCCCACAACTTTACCAGCTTCCCCCCCTCCCCCACCTATGATTCCTCTGCTGACTGGAGGAGATCCATTAATACCTCCCTCCCCCCCAACCCCGACCCCCCCCTCCATCCGTCCGTCCGTCTCCAGGGCACCCCACGAACACCCTCCACCGCTTTCCAGATGTTTCAATTAATAAGAAGCCTCTGCATCTCAGCTCCATCCATTCTTCAGCACGCTTACTGGGGTGTCGCTAGACATAGATGGAGAGAGAAAGAATGAACGTATGAATAGAGAGAAGGTGATTTGGAGAGAGAGACAGATGATTTTAATACGGTGGGGAGGTCCGCTGAAGAGAGGAGAAAACCAGAGAAAGAGAGCGACAGGGGGCCCAGGAGGACTTCTCAGGCTAGATTGAGGGGGTGTGAGGAAAAAGGAGAAAAACAGACTCTTTCTTTGAGCTAGAAGAACCAAGCGGGGGGAGGGAACAGAGTTAGTGGTGGTGGTGGTGGGGGGGGTCATATCTGAAAAGTCACCGTGGCACAGAGGGTATCTAACATGAATAGGAAGCTTAATTTGAGAGCATGTCTACTTTTGTGTTGGCCAGACAGGGTATTATAGATGAGATCAGGGAGGCGACATACTTCCACTGTGTGTAAACACAAACAGGGCCTCAAGGGCTGTTCCTGGGTGCAACCAAGAGCTGGAGAGCCTGGAGGGACACTTGAACTCCTCTCTGTCACTTAGATAACTGGCCTCTACATATCTGTTTTTGTGTTGGGCTTATGCAGATTTATAGAGAGGCTACTTGAAGTCCTACGTGCTTGCTAACCGATTTTCAGTGTAATGACATGGTCAATTTTGAGAACTGATGAGATGGCGGAAATTAGCGATAGTCGTGGTCGACTGTATATGAATCATGTACTTGAATTGTTTCCAAGGGTCTTTTAAAGGATCTGCCAAAAATAACTCCCCCATTCTATCGAGACAGTTCTCTTACAACTTGTTAAACCGGCTCCATCTCGTTTCTGACGGTTCCCATGACAATGCCTTTGGGACAGTTTTAGTGCTAGTTGGCTCAGTTGTGGTTGGCCCCCGGGGACCAGAGAGAACACTGGGTAATTATGCAGCGTGTTAAACGAGAGCTTTCTCTGTGCTGGCAAGTGACATGCTGAAGTGCAGGAGAGTGCCCGGTGCTTACGAGGGGCACTGGGGTGGCCTGGGCACATTCCACACATTGTAGCATCTCTTCTCTGCCTGAACCCTCTGCCAGCCAGACCTGGTGTACGGCTGTTTCACTCTCCACTGGAGCCACCAGAACATAAACGCCTCTTGGCAGATCGTCATTTTATCCAGTCGAAAAAGCAGGGAATATGCTTGGACATCGTTTGCTAATTAATATTGTACTGCAATTCAGATCACACACTTATTCAGGGGGTTTTGAATTTGCGTTTTTTATTTTTTTAATAAAGACTCATTCAGATTCTTTCACTCTTAGAGATCATTAGCATCCCCATTTAAACAATTGTCTATTCAGGAACGTGTCTGTTGATGGATATCAGCATTTCCTTATTTGTTTTCAGAGACATATCTGTTGAAAGGACTTTTGTTTTGACAATCCACTGACTGTAGTGTATGTTTGTGTTTCTGCAGTTTGGGCCAAGGTGGACGTGACCATGATGGAGAACATGGAGGTGTCCCTGGGCGACTCAGCAGAAATCCCTTGCCAGTACTCGTTCAGTGACCATGAGAGGCCTGCCATCGTCCTTATCCAGTGGTTTGTGGTGAGTATTGCCTCAGTAGCGAGTAGAGCAGGGCTTTATTGATCCCAGGGGGAAATTGCACAGTACAATTCTGTAACCGTGGGATAGTTGGATATTATACAGATAGGTTACACTGAGAATATTCCAATTTAAATACACACTCTGTTTGATGTATGGTCGTGAACTGACATTTGACCGTGATGATGACTTCAACTACTACAGAAGCTCCAAGGCAGTGGTGGCAAAAGACAGCGTATCTTCTACGGCGACGACAGCCAGCAGATGGTGGACGAGAACACGGGCTACTCCGGGCGCATCACGGTGGCTCAGGACGAGCAGGGCTCCCTGCTGACCATCGAGGACATCAACCTGTCCGACGAGAGGGAGTTTTTCTGCCAGGTCAACGGCATTGCCGCCGGCAACGGAGAGGGCAAGACTTACTTGAGGGTTTTCGGTATGAAAGAGTATTTATCTGTGGACTGATGCCTCTGACGAACTTCCGATCCAAGGGCGACCGCTTTGTTTGAAAGCTTTTGTTCATGTTAAAAAGATTAGATTTCATGTTCTATTCCAGATCCACCAGAGTCTCCAGTGATTGAGGGAGTCCTTGATGGAATCTCTGTGACCAATGACCTGCCTTCAAAGGTAAGTGGTCTTTTAGGCAGTATTTCAGTTAGTATAGTTGTGCTTCAAATACACCCTAAATATGAAGTTAAAGGTACAATAGTTGAGATTTCTTTCAATATTTTCCAGCCAATTATGTACCAACAATCCTGTACAGATTTAGGGGTAATCATTTTATGTTTAAGCCTTAATATTGTGTGTATGTATGTGTGTGTGTGTTCAGGTTGCATCCTGTGAGGCCAGGAATGGCTTTCCCCGACCCAACATCACCTGGTACCGTGACAACATCCCACTTGTTCCAGCACAGGGCTGTGAGTGTGTCTATTTTATAATTGTACATGTCGAACTCTCAAACCAATACACTTAAAACATTTACACAGCCAGTGGTCGATTACAGACTCTTGTGAAAGTGTGAGAATACAATGGCCAACCCTTTACAATTCTGTGAATTCTGTCTAAAGATCAGCCATGCTGAAAGAGTTCTCCCCTCCTCTCACAGTGGTTAAAATAGTGACTCTGGTTACCCGCGAGTCCAATGATTTCTACTCAGTCCAGAGTGAGCTGCAGTACAAAGTGACCAAAGAGGACAAGGACGCCTCATTCTCCTGCGAGGTCAGCTTCCTGGTTCCTGGCAATGTGGAAACAGCCAGGTCCAGGGAAGTCAACATCACTGTGCACTGTAAGTCAGACCGCCATCTTATATTCCATATCCTGTATGTGCTCATGCTAACTAGAGAACATTACAACTCACTATGCTTTCATGTAAGCTGTATTGAGACCTTGCTGCATTTCCAATGACTTACAGCACTTGTGAAACCCAGTACGCGTCATTACCTCAACTGTAGCTGGATTGTGGTTAGTGTGTTACTGTAGCAGCAGAGCAGAGCCAACCCGTTGGCGGAGGACACAGTAACCTTCCACTGACGTACTAGTCAGTAAGTGGCACCCTAAAGCCAGTGGCACAGATGACATTAACGTAATAATCTGCCGAGCCCCAGGCCCCAAAGTCATCAGCTCCCTTGGTGCCAGAGTGAAGTTGCATTTGTTTCAATCAGAACCCCCCAGCCTCTGGCTCCAGGGCTGCGCAGGGTTGCAGTTGCAGTGTTATCTAAATGCATCAACTGTTGTTTGAACCAATTTAGCACATCATAGAGGCCAATGCCAAAACACAATCACTGCGGTTGTCAGCGCTGAGTAAATGACTCGCTTGTAAATCGATGTAGCCTGGTGACTTTACAGAGCGTGAATAAGCCTCCTTGATTTATAACCCCAACCCCCCACCACCACACACTTTTTGTTTCCGTACCCCACCCCCTCCACCCTCACCAGACCCGACAACCGTGGTGGAGCTGTGGAAGGAATCCCCCAGGGCCTGGTCAAAGAGGGGGACACTGTGGAGCTGCGTTGCCAGGGTGATGGCAACCCCCCATCACCCTTAACTTTCATCCGAGAACAAGTAAGAATGGACGCCCCCCCCTCTTCTTTTCTTCTGTGGCCCTCCATTGAGAGGTCCGAGGCGTAAAACCGGCGGGGAGAAAAGCATGACACGGAGTAGACATCTGGAGAATGTTTTTGATATGCAGACCGGGGGGAACTTTTGGAGAAGCTGGTCGGGGAAATGTATGTAGGCCTTGTGAGAGGTTGTCATCTTGTCTGACCCCTCTGCTCTGGCGGAGGTCTTTGGAGCCCTCCAAGGTCTCGGCACGGGAGATTAGATGGTTAAGTCTGACTGGGATAGCTCTGATTCCCATGTCTCCTACACAATGCTTATGTTCAGCTGTCATCGGTGCTGTAGCAAATAACTCAGCTAGCTCCCTAATTGGTAGGTCAGGCCCGGAGGAGAGCGGATGAAGGCTGACCGAACGATTTAGATCATGAGGAAGGTCACCAACAACCTCCCAGGGGTAGTGTGGTGGCATCCACAGCTTTTAAGGACGTTCACCAAAGACGTGGTCATTGCTTAAGCTTTTGCCGGCTTCTGTGACAGCAAAAAGTAACCCTCACCCTAATGAGCATACTTCCTTGTATACCCTGGTTGCAACAAAAAAACAACAGTTTTGGTGGCTGGTACTGCTGGTACTGCTGGTACTGCTGGTGCTGCTGGTACTGCTGGGGGGGGGTACTGCTGGTACTGCTGGTGCTGCTGGTGCTGCTGGTGCTGCTGGTGCTGCTGGTACTGCTGGTACTGCTGGTACTGCAGATGTAATGAAGTGCTTCTGGTTCCTCCAGGGTCTTGATGAGGTGTTGGATGTCACTGATGACGTGCTGGTGCTGAGTGGGGTGACGCGTGCAGACAGCGGGGTGTACAAGTGTCAAACTCTGAACCTGGACTCTGTTTCGGAAGTTTCAGATGACATACAGCTCACGGTCCACTGTGAGTAACACACACACACACACACACTAGACACACATATGCTGCACATTTTCCCAAGACAGTGTACTGTACGTATACCTGCATGCTAAGCGGTGCTGTTCATCTGCAGACCTGGACCCAGCTGTGGTCGTGCCCAAAGACTCTGAGATCATGTATAAAGGAGAGAGCCTGACGGCTACCTGCAACGCCCTGTCCTCCCTGGAGACCTCCACTGTCTGGCTGAAGGTACCCTAGCTTACAAATCACTTTTTTTGTATTACTTAAGCGACTGATGTATGTTTAAAAAAAACCGGGTATCGTATAAGTAATAGATGGAATGTGTTTCATCTGGTTTCTGTTTTGAGCGTGTTGGTTGGTTAGTATTTATGCCCGTGTGTCTGTGTGTGCAGAATGGGCATCAGGTGGGCCTAGGTCACATCCTCCTCCTGCAGGATGCCACCTACGACACGGCGGGGGAGTACGTGTGTGAGGTGACCGTGCCCTCGCTGCCAGGCCTGCACACCACCGGCTCTGTACACATCATCGTCCAGGGTGAGTCACCACCACCACCCAGCCAGCTGCTGAGTGAGTCAGCACCCACGTTACCGCAAGGAGTGACTCGGCGAGACTCGCCGAGTCACCCAGCTCAAGAGAGTCACAGACAGTAACAAGAGAAAGTCAGCTCAACATTGTAGTTCCAGTGACACCAAACCTGACAGTACGTTTGTGTGTGTGTGCCCACCCAGGGGCTCCTCAGGTGAAGGATGCCGACAGGGAGGAGGCGATGGACGAGGCTGTGGGGAAGCTGGTCAACCTGAGCTGTGAGGCCCACGGATTCCCTCTGCCCTCCATCACCTGGCACATCCCTGGCAACCAGGTAAGACTGGGGCCGCCACATGTACTACAGCCTCCTTGGGACTAAGGGTCAGGGGTCACATGTGCACATTCAGTGTTGACCTGGTGAACATTGTAACTGTGCAACAGTTCACGGAGGTGCTCTCCAGGAAGACGGACCACAGCGCTCACAGCGTGGTGTCTTTCAAAGTGACCTCTGACATCATAGCCCTGTGCAACGCCACCAGTGACATGGGCACCGAGATGAAGTCATTCAGCATCAAATCCAGTAAGTCACGCACAGTACACGCCACAGACATACTGTAGATGCATATATATTAAATACGCAGAGTTCCCACTGGCTGTGAATGAATCTTTCCAAATTTGAATGTTTAAACTGAAAACGTTCAGTTTGTGTACAGAAATAAGGAATCGTGAAAGAGGTTGAATGCATAGTTGAATACTTGATACTGGAACTGCTTTTTTTTCTCCATTATCATTTGTATTTGGGTGTTTGAGGAGCTTGTGGGAACCTGCGGCATAAAGGTCATCTACTCATATGGAATACAGTGGAGCACATACGGACCGCCACCAAGCTTTCATGAATCAGGATTTATTTCTGGGTTTATAGCTGGTCTTGACAGCGGCTCATATATTAAGCATTGTTCTGCTTGTTCACAGTTCCAATGGTCACATCAACTGCTCCCTACTCTCCTGGTAAGCCCTTATCAATGGATCCCTGTCTACAATCTATTCACAAATATATCTGTCTCTACGTCTTCTCTAAAACTCTTAATCAATCTTCTGACATCGAGAGTCACTTCTGCTTCTACGACTTTCCATACTCAACGTGAGCAGCAGTCCAGACCATAAGGATCTCTGATATTGCAGTTTGAATAATTCAGGATATTTCATGCGCGCAAAAGAGGTTTTCATGAGGGCTGGAAGACTGGCTCCTCTTACTTGCCTCTGGGCACATTAACAATTCTATTTGAAGGCGAGAGGGGAAAAATCTGACTGAAAGAAAATGAGCGAGACAACACTTAACAACACAGAAAGGCAATCCAGACACCAAATGTTTTTCCAGATAAATATGTCATTACACTGGGTCTTGCATCACGAGAAAGGTTTTGAAGTGGTTGAGTGCCGAGCAAGCATGCTTGTTTACTTATTATGGCAAATGTTAATGTGATGTCTCGCTGTTTTATAGAGTCCTCGCCTCTGAATGTGTCATAAAAAACATACCAAGACTATTGTTTGACTTTTAATGGGGGCTTACTGCCTATTTATATATTGGAGTTTATGGCGTTAGTTGGAAAAATTATCCTTTAATTTCCTCCTTGAGGGATTAAACTCTGTGTCAATGTCACAGGGGAAAACAGGAAATATTTCCCATTTTACTCCGCACTAAAAGCAAAGCAAAAAATTCACTCATTTGGAAAGCATGGGATGTGGCTATCTGTAAAGTGGTGCGTGTCATAAACCATGATATACATTACAACTCTCAGCAACCTACAGGGAACCCACTGGAACACAGAGACCATAACTGGTCGTTACACAGCTATTATGTGCAGAGCTAAACAGATTGACCACATCCACAGTTTTGCAGCGGCAAAGATTCCTTAGAGCAAATGCGTATGCGAGTGCTGATAGACGTTTAAACTCTACAACCTAACTGTCTACAACCTTTCCTTTCTCCTTCAGTGTATTGAAATTGTAATGCTTAACTGGAATGGATTTCTGCTTGTAGTTCCAAGCTGAGAGTCCTAACAAACATTGGATCCCTCTGTTGTCTAGCTGGGTCTCCATCCTGATCCAGGCGGTCAGATCACTGCCTCTTCTGGAAAAACAAATCTACCTCTCTTTTTAACCCTTTCTATCTGCCTCTCTCTCTCTCTTTCTTTCTCTCTCTCTCTCTCTCTCTCTCTCTCTCTCTCTCTCTCTCTCTCTCTCTCTCTCTCTCTCTCTCTCTCTCTCTCTCTCTCTCTCTCTCTCTCTCTCTCTCTCTCTCTCTCTCTCTCTCTCTCTCTCTCTCTCTCTCTCTCTCTCTCTCTCTCTCTCTCTCTCTCTCTCTCTCTCTCTCTCTCTCTCTCTCTCTCTCTCTCTCTCTCTCTCTCTCTCTCTCTCTCTCTCCCTGTCCAGCTGAGGGCAGTGGGGTGATCATCGTGGTCATCATCATCTGCATCCTGTTGCTGGCCATCCTGGTCAGTGTTCTGTACTTCCTCCACAAGAAGGGAAAGATCCCGTGTGGGCGCTCAGGCAAGCAGGAGATGTGAGTAGAACCAGACATGTTGGCCACAGCCTCCGGGAGTGCTACGCTGTTTCACTCAGTTCCTCTCAGTTTCCCTCGTTATCCAGAATCTATGGACATCCGGTTGAGGAGTGTGTCGGTTTTGTCCACAGCACCAAGGAGAACACCACCAAAGATGACATTGTCGTGGAGATGAAGACCGACGCCAAGACTGAGGAGGCCGTCCTGTTGAAGGGCGTCAACGGTGACAAGAAGGGTCCCAGCGACCAGGTAACTATAACTTTTTCAGGCCTCAGTACTCGACAGATGATTAGACTGGTTTATAAACCGCCTCCCGTCTCCTAGTCAAACTGTATTGACATTTGTTGGTATATCTCCTTTTCCTCTTCTCCCAACTCCTCTCCGAATGTGCTTTTCCCTGGAGTAAAGTACATGGACCTGCGGAAGTGACACATGCAGAGG
Source organism: Osmerus mordax (assembly GCF_038355195.1). Lineage (NCBI taxonomy): Eukaryota > Metazoa > Chordata > Actinopteri > Osmeriformes > Osmeridae > Osmerus > Osmerus mordax. The sequence goes on from NC_090068.1 coordinate 8,683,924, forward strand.
GCCGAGCTCTGACCAGGCCAGCTGAAGATCCGTGTGCGTCCCACCCGTGTCAGCTCAGACGAGCCCAGGCTGGAGGCCGGAACTCGCCTTCACAATCACTTCTCAAACCACCATTCGCTTTTTCCACATTTGTGTTCAGCAGTATTCACCATATCCGGCCAAATCAACACAGAAGCATATACACACACACACACACCCGGCATATTTCCAAGGTGTTTAGTAGAAGCTGGAGGATCTTTTGAATCATTAAGGTTTATTATATTTGTTCAGTTGGGCTCCCCAAAGCCTTCTTTTCTAAGTCTCTCTTTTGCTGTTACCATGGCAACAACGATCATAAACAGTGCATTCTAAACTTTATAAAGTGTATATATTATATATATTTAGTTATTTAAGGTATTTTGACGCGTAACATTTCCACACCCCGTCTAGTAAATGTCATTGGAGCCATTAGCTTTAGCTTTTCATCAGTGTTATCATCCAGACATCTGTTCTTCCCATTCACCTAAGCCCAACTTTCAGAAAGAGCCTGAATTTTTTCTGACTGATTCGTTTTCAACCTTTGAAGCTGCCCCTGTGCTGGCTGCGTCTTGTCAGTGGGAGCAGAGAAAGCTTACTGCCCACATTGCTCCTCACTGTGATGGGGGCAAGCCAGATTTATCTAAATCCCTAAATCTTTCTTAGTCTCTCCGGGAGTAGTCACGCACCACTGAAGAGACAGAATACTCTAGGCTGGATTTTTCCTACATTCGGGTTAAATGTCGGGTTCAAATCTGTTTTCAATAAATGTTCTATGAAAATGTAATCTGGTATTGTTTGCATTGATGCATATCAGGCTGTCTTCACTTGACTCCTTTGTGCTTGAGTAAAACACTGTAGCCCCTCTGGTCCACAGATATCAACATGATAGAATCCTTTATTGTTTGTGTATGACAAATTCCCCATTATAATTGTTTAGATTGCAGCTATGGGAGGTGTACAGATTTGGACATCTTTTGTAGAGCGTGCGAAGTATTGTCAACATCATGTCACTCCCATGCCATCGGACTGCCAAGTTACCCTACTTTAGGGAGATTCGAAGTTTCTACAGCAGGTCAGATGCGTTGGCGTGTGGTTGAGTGGTTCAACTTGTTCTAAAGAACCTCCTGAACACATGGACTGTGTCTCAGTCGTGTAAACTTGCTTCCTCCACTGGTCTCCTGTTTCTCATCTGTGCTTATCTGACTCATCTAACATTGGCTCGAAAAAAAAAGACTGTTGAAAGTCTGTCCGATGCCCAGACAAGGTCAGTTTATACGTGGAGACAAGAAATTGAAATCACTTTGAACGTTTTCATGGAAAATGGAGAACCTAAACTTTGCCAATGGGCCTCAAAATTTCATAGCAAAAATTGTTCTAATTGGTTGAATTATTTTTGTGAACTACTGTCGAGCTCTTGTACTGTCTGTAAATAATCGTAGCATAAGATACTGTTTGTAGCCGTGGCCTTGGATTGTCTCTTTTTGAAACGGCTAACTGTTTTATAATCTGCGGTGCCTGTGGAAATCTGTTGTCTCACTTGGAAAATGTAAGATACACTGAAATTCTTTTTTTCTTTCTGGTTTGTGCCATGTATATCTTTTTGTGTTTGTGGGGGGTTGGGGGGTGACTTAAGGGTATTTTTTGCGTGTGATCTTATTTTGGATGCTTTCAGTACAGGTCGTGGGCAGAGATACTATCAGTGCAAGCTGCCACTCCCTTAGCCCAGTGACCTTGATCATAAACAGAAAGGTTGTATGTTACTGAAAGTATTATTTTGACTTTAAACTTGCATAAAGAGGGATGTAAAACTGTGTGAAGATGGCCAGCAAGGAATCAAGAGGATTAAGTATGGTTGTTGTGTGTAGTAATAGACATCCATTTTGTTCCGCCATACCCCACTGAGTTCAGATAGTGGACTTCTGTGTCTGCAACAAACACTGTCCCGTGAAACAACTGTGTGCCTTTTGTGTTCATTCCAGTTTAGTTGAGATTCGTTCTAGAGTAGTATTGTTGAGCTGATGAAGGCAGTGAAGAGAGTATACGTGTGAAGGTATAGTAGGATTATGTTTGGACCCTCGTTGAATTTAGTGGAACTCATTTGTTTTTGTGTCAACGGTGTCTCGTCACCAAGGGTCAAATGCCACCAACTGCTCAGTAGGTTCAGAAAACCCAAGATTGGAACCTGCCTCCTCCCCCTGCAGCAATCTCTTTGATCGATTGATACACTATCATTTTTGTTTATGGTTTATTTACCGGTAGATAGAAATGTTTGGACCTGCACAGTTGAGCAATGTTTTGTTTTGTTTTTTTGCAAATGTGTGTAAATTAAATGTTTCTTGTGATTTGATGCTTGCATTTTTTATAAGTCTTTTTTTCTGCAAGAAAATAATGCCAAATAAAAAAATGTTCCTTTGGAAATTAAGTGTCTTTCATGTCAACTGTTTTATAAAATATAGAGGAAGATTATTGTATCAGCATCAGGTTATATTGCTAATTCAAACCAGAGAAAAATGTTATTTATTATTGCTGATTCTGTGGGTTCAGTATGGTCCTTATTACAGGCCTAGAATGTAATCTCTAGGGAAGAAAGGGGAGAAGTCTTTTGTAACCATGGTTCTGCAGTCTTGGGGAAGTGAGAAGCACACAGAAGCTCCAGATTTCCACAGAAGCTCACTCTGTGGGAGGAGGGGGTCCAGCACAATAGTCTAGACATGTTGATACAGCAGATTTGCTACATTTGAATGCATTTACTGTTACAGGACTGCAGTCAGTTCTTTTCCAGCATCAATGCAAGTTTCTACATAAACCAGCAGTGTATGAACTATACAGTAAGGTATTGTTTCAATACAGAACACTCATGATAAAATGTTAAAGAAAATATTGTTTATTTGAAATCTTTAATGGCTTAGGCATGAACACATTGCAACATAATGAATGCTGAGTATATTAAAAATCAATAAATAAAATATTTATCTACACATGCAATAACAAGGCAATGGGGGAAATAAACATTTTTTTAGTTAGCAAGTTAGTTTTCCTCCTTATGTAAAGGTTAGGCAAACATTTAATTATACCACATCAATCTTCAAAAAAAGAAAAATTGGCTCTTATCAGAAAGTACCAACTGTGCTACAGTATCCAGAAAATCCCTCAATGAGTCTACCGCAGTAATGTATAGTTAAACAGCGCCTTCTACTGTTGAATCCCATATTCTCACCAGAACAGTGGACATCACATGACCTTGAAAGTACTTTCAACCTTTGTTAGTAAGTCATTCCTACCGAGTTTCAAGTTATTCTCAAACATTTCTTTCTCATGGTGTGGCACTTAAGATCAAGAAATTGCAGTCAATTTACATTAACACTTTCAAAGGAACAGTATCATTGAGTTTACATGAAATAAAAACTATACTTAGATCAAAGGGATATTCTGTACAGAGACCAAAGAAGCATCCATTAATACATATGAATGACACCTGTGTTTAAATGCTTTTGGCTTTGGAATCAATAATTTGTCAAGTTTGTGTCCTCATACAACCTTGGCATATCACTGCACGTTTCAGACTAATGAGTACCTGAGTACATAAGACAGTATCTAAACCCTTGGTGAGCAGGTAGTAGATCTTACATCAACAAATGCTCAACAGTGATAAGCCACATTCTAGGGAATAAGGATTAACAGCAAAGAAAAGACACAGAGTTCAAATATAGATTCACTTACAGAGAGTGGACCAGGGTCGGTTTTTTGAGAACAAGAATAAAAAACATTGTACGAGTATTTTTTCCCAGAGAATAGGCAGCAAAGCAAGTCTACTATGAGGTAGTGCCAATTATGTACTTCATTTCACAAAAATAGTATGAGTGTATGACTTAAAATAGATTGCCTGTCCTTAAAACTGCCCAATGAATATGTTGGAAAATTGATAGCCTGACTAAAGAAAAAAGAAATTACAAAAAGTACAAGCAGCAGTCCAATTGCACAAGAATTAGCACATAGGAAAATTCAGAAAGGGCATGTTAAACTGCCTCTCTTCCTTGTTACGAAATAAGAAGGAAACTCACTTTAAAACTTAATAAACGCTATTCACAGAATAAACAAGTAAGGCGTAATCGTCATACCACTAAGAACGGTGGCAGAAAATGAAAGTATAAAAAAATAACAAATATATGAGAAATGTTGCATGTTAGTTAATCCATCACTGTTAGGCTACTACATCGAATATACACTTACAGTACATTCCAGAAATTACTTGTACATCATTTAGACATTTATTTTATTATCATACATACACAATATCACCATCACTAAACCAGCAACTGAAGCAACCGATGGAGTCTGTTTTACTTTTCAATCTAACTTATGACTACTAATGTGAAATGTATGACATGAAGCCCTGTAATACTGCAATGCAACTTTGAGATTCACATTCATTTAGCGTTTGCACAAAACCACAGAGTCAAATGCTAGTCTCCCACCTGACTTGTCTAGTTAGCTACATACCGTATGCACGACTTGCGTATGCACAAAACTAAGATGGCCGCCTTTACAGGGAGTGTTAAAGACTCAAGTATGCCCATTTGACAATGACGTTTGCTGCAAAATAATTGCGAGTCCCAACCTCTTTCTTTTAAGCCTTTTGCGGCTTAGAGATACAGTAAGCTTTGAAAACACTGCATTCAGAAACAGTGACAAATGCACTAGCCACCCCACAATAAGACCAGAGGCAAGTTAGCAAAGAGGTCAGCAGGCTTGGCCGTACAGAAGCCACACAAAAGCACTCTCCTCCCTCTAAGTTTCAGTATAGCTGTGCTGTCTCTGAGGTGAGTTCCCCTCCCAGCCTTTCCCAACATAAAGCGCTTGGCAACCTCTTTTACAAAAGCACAAGGTAAATGCTATCCATTATGGCACAGTGGGTAGAGAACAGGAAACAGACAAGGAGGCCGCTACGTAAGGATGTGGGCCGTGGAAGGGATGGACACAAACTCTCGGAGGATGTTCTTGGCCGTCTCCAGGTTGTTCTGGGCTATCATCAGGGCCTTCTGGATGTCCTGGAAGGAGTAGCCCTGGCTCATCAGACGCTCGATCTCCCCGTTGATGGGCAGGGCTGGGGCGGGGCCCAGGGACGAGGAGGAGGACGAGGTGGAGGGGCACGGGGAGGGGACAGAGGAGCGTCCTGGAGATGGGCCGCGTGGGACTTCTGGGGTGAGGGGGTGGGGCCGTCGGTCAGAGTTGACTCGTCGAGGGAGAGGCTTGGGGGGTCGCTCGGGTTCCGGGCCTGCTACAAACATAGCTAAGAAGACGAGAGAGAGAGAGAGAGAGAGAGAGAGAGAGAGAGAGAGAGAGAGAGAGAGAGAGAGAGAGAGAGAGAGAGAGAGAGAGAGAGAGAGACGGGGAGAGAGCGAGAGCGCATTAGGGAGAGGGGCTCTGTTTACATCATTTCTACTAGAGTGTGTAGAGTGTGTAGGTGATGTACATACTGGGCTCTATGGGGGGGGCTCCGTCCAGGGCCAGGCAGCTGAAGCTGGAGGAGGAGCCAGTGATGTCAGACAGCGCACGTCTGGCGGGGGCGGGGGGGAGCACGGGTCGGGGGTAGTCGTACTCATACACGTCTTCAGACTCGGCTTCCACCATGGAATGCGGGGGGACTGCGGGGGGCAGGTACAGGTGGTCTGGGGAGAAGGTTCAAAAAATTAAATGGCATAGACTCCCCAGATTTTTGCATTTCGAAATATGTGCAGTGTTTTTGAAAACGGTACTTAAGAAGGATATTCTGATGAGGATGTCAAATACCGTTCGTCAGTTTAAACTATTTACCAACACCTCCCTCGGGAACATGCTGACTTGCTTCATGAAAACATCCCTGCGACCTTAGAAAGAACTTCAGAACCACATTCAGAGACATTTTGCCCGTGGAAGTCTCAAATTCCTCTTTTATCAGTTTTAAGACTGGATCATTTCTAGTCTGGACTTTTCTAAAGTAAGGAGGTGCCTAGACAATAACAACTGATGCCATCATGATACGACACCAAAGGCTATGCTGTTATATAATACAGGCTGGAGATGCTATCAAATAAGCTATAATCTTAAGATACTATCCAATAAGCTCTTAACCAAATCAAACGCAAAAAAAGTCCACAGGTACCTTTGAAAATGTAATACCTAGATGAGGCAAACATATAGTCATCTTCTGTGTTTGTCAGGTATATATATATATACACACACACACGTGTGTGTGTGTACCTGAGTCTGCTGCTTGTGGTGGCAGGGCGTCTGCTGCGCCAGCCTGTGCCTGGATGTTGCACATGGACTCGTACACCTGGGGGTCCTCCCAGTCTCCATCACACACCACAGAACTGCGGGGAGGGACACCAAACCAAAGAGGAAGACAAACAGATCAGTCGAAAAGAGGAAGCGAGCCCAAAAACAGGAAGAGAGAGAGAGCAACCAACAGCCAAACGTGGCTGTGAATCGCCCTCTAGTGGTGTCAGTGGGTAAATCAAAAGCAGAAGGTCTGGCTTCCTGCAGAGACGGGCGTCCTCACCGTGAGTCATGGTGGTTGTTGGTGGTCTGGGGAGGAGGTGGTGGGGGTATGACAGCACCAGCCATTACCCAGGGGGCTCCAGCAGGGAGAGAGGTGGGGCTCATGTACTCGTTCTCCTCGCTCGCCCCAGGCCTGTCACTGCTCGACACCACAGGGGCTGGGTGAGGCCTGGCCACACAGACAGACAGGAAGGGGATTAAGAGACGCTCAGTATGAACGGAATACTAATTAATCAATGGATTAATGTACCACGCAATGCATCACGGGCACCTCAAAAACTCTAGAATCAAAACGATAGAAAAGGCATCCTCTGCAGCCACGTAACATGATGTTTTTGGAATAGGGTTGCCAGGTTTTGAACGGAATAACCCACCGGATAGCGATGGAGTAGACGGCGTTGGCGGCGTTCTGGGCCGGCAGCTTCCCTCGGGCGGCCTCCACGTCGCCGTTGCTCTGCAGCGGGAGCACCTTGGTTGCAGGCCGGGGGATCATGTAGTTGGAGGCCCAGCTGGGCTCGGCGGGGGTGGAGGGGAGGGGCCTCCTCTGGAGCCGAGCCTCGGGGGGGGGCAGAGGGGAGGGGCGCTCGGGGGGCGGGGGAGGGGGGAGTTCTCTCTGGGCGGGGGGCAGAGGGAGAGGCTTGTCTCGGTGGGGCGCCGATATCTGGGGTGGAGCGCGGGTTAATTGTTAGTTGTCATCGTGGTGGTGGCAGTAAACACATGCGCGAGGCGAGCAGTATAATGACAACGAAAGCATGCAGAGAGAAATACACACTTCTCTTCCCAAGCATCGCTTCTGCTTACCTTGGGCGTGGCCCCCTGGCCCAGGGCTCCAGGAGAGCTCGGGGGTCTCGGTTGTACAAGATCCATGCGGGGGGGCACAGGGGGCAGGGGAGTGACTGGGGAGGGGGGCCTCTCCACCTGAACAGACCAAGTACACCACACCAGACTCCAATAAGACATGAGCCATGCGGCAGAGCATTTAGTAGCATAGTCTCTCTAATCATCTGGCCGTACTCCTGATGTAAAAGACACACACACACACACAGCTGGCCTGGGTCCCGTACCTTGGCGCAGGCCAGCCTGCTCATGATGAGGTGGGGGTCCTCCAGACGCTCATCGTCCTCCTCGTCGTTGCCGGGGGAGACGGCTCCGGCAAACTCCGCCCCGTACTGCATCTGGAAGCCTGCGAAGGAGGCCCCGCTGCTGCCGCCGGCTTTGGGGTGGAAGGGGTCCACCACGATGGGCTCGGTCCCTTTGATCTCGCAGCGACAGAACGGGCAGCCCTGGCCCTCCGACTCCTGGGAGACAGAGAGGGGGAGAGAACGAGGGGGAGGGGCACAGGGACGGAGAGAGATGAAGGGGAACAGATAAGACGAACGGATAACAGCAGGGTAGATAAAGAAGAAAAAGAAAAAACACAAATTTAAAGAGACGGAGAGGGGGGGGGGGGGTGAGGGGGGAAGAGAAGGGGTCAGAGAGAGAACATCTGGGCCCGTTCAAGAAAACAGGAAAACAAGAGCCATGGACCAGGAGGGCCTCAGAGAGAGGTGAGTCTACACGTGGAAGAACCAGAGCGATGGTTCAGGAGTGGGGCCTCGGCTCGTCTTACCTGCCAGGCCGTGAGGCAGGAGGTGCACATGAGGTGGCTGCACGGCTCGATCTTCACGTCCTTGTCGTTCTCGGCGCAGATCTTACACAGCTGGAAGGTGGAGCCCATCTCGCAGTAGAGCTCGTACTGCTCCTGTAGGGCGGCGGGGGGAAACGGGTCTGAGAGGAGCGCTGACGATTGTTACGGAGGAGGTGTTTACATGCCACATGTGCAAGATACCACATCAGAATGTAGTCAGGGCAGATTTTGACGTTTGTATATTTTCTTCTCTCAGGGTAGGATTTACTGGCTGTGGCTACGGCTAAAAACAGACTAGTATGTAATTCAAAAGAGTTACTCAGGTCTCAACATAGCCTGTGTGTGTAGGTATGTGTGTCTGCCTGTCTGACCTGGGTGACTTTGATGTGGTCCTGTGGTGAGGGCTCACACAGTCCTGTTAGGTCCGGGTTCTGAGCTCTCCCATCTGGGAACAGGTAGCTGGAGGGGGAGCAGCACACCCAACACACTCAACACGACAGGCCCAACATCTCACCACAGCTGAAAGGATTTCACTCCGGAATCCACTGCAAAAGGCAGTACATGTGCAAGGCCTCGTCTAAAACAAGAACCTCAGAAAATCACCTAGACTCAAAACATGTCATTTTCGCTGGTCTGTAGTCTACCAAAGGACTGTGGGATAGCCTTGATTGCGACAAGTGCAGGTGAAGCTTTCAGACACAGCCCCCGGTCTTACGCAGGAGCTCGTCTCAGCGCACGCGTACTCACAATCCCTCCCTGTAGCCGTCGATGAGAGCCTGGAACAGAGGCTTGTTGTGGGGGATGGTCTGCAGGATGTTGCCGTCCGCTGTGACGTAGCCGATGGCCCACTGGCCCAGCCTGGTGCAGCTCAGTCTGAAGATGTAGCTGGAGACAAGGTCGACGCAAAGTCATCGGACTGAAATCTCCCGTGGAATCTACTGGCGCATTGGCTTTTGTGTGTTCATGTTTGCGTTTTCATTGTGTGCGCGTGTGTTTGTGTGTGAGCGTGTGTGTGTATGTGTGTCTCACCTGCCAGGCTTGTGGATGAACCTCTGTAATCTGGCCTTGACCTCATCGTAGGTGAGGAAGGCCATGTACCCTGGGTGGGTGACTGCTAGACTGTTCCAGTTCCGCAGGAGAGACGACCACGGCTGTGACACACACACACACACACACACACACATTATTACTACTCTTTACGTGACATGTAACTATCTTGTTATCAACCACAATTCTCTTTCTTGGTTGCTGGAAAACTCACAAAGCAGTCTGTTCTCATCCTCTGTCATTCTAAGAATCACCCACAACCAGGCCAATTAGTCATATTACGACTGAGATCAATCTAAGGCTTATGCAAGTAATGAAATACCCAAAGGCCTTGATGATAGTTGGCCTGGTTCCCAGTGGGGTGCTAGAGCCAGGATGGAACAGTGTGTTATTCACAGAAAGCTGAGCACTATGACAAGCTATGTGGTTAAAACATCCGCAGGCAAATATGCCCCACTTCAATTTACATTGCTAATTTGAGGAAGGTAATTTGGGTTTCATTCTTCCTCATTCGGAGGTTAGGTCCGGCCAAGGCTTGTGGACTCTTTAGAGAACTCTTGTCAAAGGCAAACATTTGGCATTGTCCAACAGAGGCCCTACAGGGCCTGCCACACCCTACCTAATAACAGAGAGATATCTCTACCTTCGTACTCACAACATACTCTTATGGGCTTAAATGGAATAAAAAAGTTCCAACATTCAAATTAACCACCCACACAGTGGTGTATACGAACCGACTCCTTCCTTTACTCTTTCCTTCACTGACGCACCATTTTGTAAAAGTTCAACCTAAAGTGAACTTTAGCATGGCAATTTGAGGTCTGTGTACATTAAGACTTCCAGAAAGGAAAATAGGACATTTCAAGTTACAGCCCTAGACTGCTTCACAGAAAGCATACTGGCAACTGTTATCAGATAAACAAATAAGCTATACAGATGAACACTAGCAAAAAAAGAAATAAACTCCCACGGATTTTATGGTTTGTATATGTAGGTATCTGCTGTCACCATGAGCAGGGTATAATGTTCCTTTAGTTTCACTCACAGGAGCTTCAGGAGCAGCAGTCATATTTACATTTAGTCATTTTCATTTTTCATATGAAGATGAAGTCTGATAGACTTCTCAGAACATCTTGGTGTCTACTCTGTACACTGTAGTGAGCAGCACATAAAACCATGTTTAGGTTTGGAGCCAGTACCTGGAAGAGCCTGGTGAAGATGTCAAACTCAAAGACGGAGATGTAGTCGTTGCAGGTGAGGTCGATGGTGGATTTCAGGGCCATGGCCTCCAGCCCAGAGCTGATGGGGTGGAACTCATGGAGCGCCTGGCGGAATGTTCTCCACGGGACTATGGTTCTACAGAGTACAGGAGGGTTGGTTGACACTCTTTCAATGATACAGATTTTTATGTTTTCTTGGGTTTATATTTTTCTTGTCTTCGATGTAGGCGTCATTGCATCTACATGCTAATGGTCCAACTCTAACAACTGGATACACTTATAAGGCAGGGTTATTCTGCTCCAGCTGTTGCTTCATGGGCAATAGGAAACTCACTTGTCAGCAAAAGACCTCCTCCAGAACTCTGCAGCGTCGGCTTTGGTGATTCTGAAATTGTCCCCCTGGAAGAGACCGTTGGGAAAGATGGCTTTCAGTTCAGCCAGCATGTGGCTGAAGATCAGAGACAGCTTGGTCAGGTTTCGCCTGGAAAGGAGAGAAGATGAACATCGTGTCAGTGACTCAGATAACCATCATCGTCATCCACCACCACTTCTCCCAGAGATCTGTGGGACCTGTTAGGTCTTGAATGATGTTCCCCTAAGTCAGCAGTCTTGCATAGAAAGGACAGCTTAGGGCCATCTGCTGTGCCACAAAGGGTCACAAAGTTATGACATAATTATAGCATGTATCTAAAAGTAAATGAACATTGCGTGTCAGTGTGGGCTGACTGTTGGAGCGGCATGTCTAAATTTCACTACATTCCGTCAACCACATTTGCTTTTCATTCAGAGATGAATTACATACACAGATTAAGGAAATTCCATCCTATGAACTAACCTCACCAACGAACAGACAGCCAGACAACAAATAAGTGAGTGTGTAGTGATGTACCCTACGTGTAACAGAAGTGGGTCTATGTCTAATGCTTATACAATGGAGTTGGAGTTTCCCAACTCCAAAATAATTGATACAAGGTGCTTCAACTCTAGAAAAATCAACTGAAATGTCAATAGGATTCTCCTTGTCCTCAAGAACAATTAAGGAACTAGATGAAATGGAATACAGAGCCATTTAATTAGGTCAATACAAATATTGACGTAGGCTAGACAATCTGTGTGCGAGTGCGGAGGAACACAGATTAAAATCATTGCTTCACTAAAGAAAAACAGGATGGGTTTTTAGCTTACGGAGAGGGTTTGAGAGAGAATGAGGAAGCAGAGCCTTCTTCTACACTTTAGAGCATCAGTTACTCATTCTTTCCTCCTCATCAAACTTTCCTTTGTATCACATGAGCCACAGAAGTTAGACACAAGAGCTTGTTTCTTATTTTCTAGTGCTTTTGAGAACATAGGTATAAGCGTGTTTTAGGGATATTGTGATATTAGGGTGTTATTTAAGTGTACTTTGTGTAGGCGGCTTAACGCATGGGAACATGTGTGAGGTGTAAAGTGGAGTTCTTAGAAGTCTTATCTATGCAAATTTGTAGCCACAAAAATGATTGCAGAAACTGATAAGATCGCATCTTCAACTACAGTCTCGGGGGGGAGTGTTCCTGTTCGGAAGCCCTACGAAGCCATACAGAGAAGCTAAGAACTGCCAAGATACACAGAATCTTATCAGAGCCCCTTCAACATACACACACACTTCATGTACACGTTTGTTGTTCTTGGTGCCCATTCTTGCACACTTGCAGCTTCCCACTCTCCATGTTTACCTGGGCTGGGAGTTCTCCTCGTACATGCGTTCCTTGGCCTCCTTGAACAGGCTCATAGTCTGCTTGATCTTATTGGTCAGGTTCTCCATCACGACCCGGAAGTACTCGTTCTCCCCCAGGGTCTCCATCTTGCCCTCGTAGCGGGAGAGGATGGTGCGCAGGTGCTGGTAGGTGTCTGGCAGCAGGTCCAGGATGTAGGGAGGACTGTTCTTCAGAGCCACTTTTGGGTTCTGGCACAGACGCACCACCTGTGTGGAAAATCAAGGTTGAAATGAGGTCAGAACAACCTGGAACAGGCTAGAACATTGGGTAGACTGCTGTTTATATCTTGTTGGCTCCTAAGGGATTGCACAATGGGTTTGCAATCTGAGGGTGAGAAAATCTTACGTTCATGTACTACCATAGAAGACCGTTTTGATATTTAGCACCTTGGTCGACATCCCTCAGTTATTTCCTGGTGTTCCATTACAGAAAAAGAACACCTTGTTCAACTGTCAAATTAACAATGAGACACACAAAAACTTTGCCCCTTTTTTGCTCTGTTAAATTGCTGCACCAGTCCACACTTGACCGGTGGGGATCTCATTCTATTATGACTGTAACTGTTATCTGCTCCTGGCATCCTCTAATCCCTGCTCTCCTCTCTCTGTCCCCCCCACACACACACACATCCCTTGTGGTGTGGGGGGTTTGAGTTGTCAGCACCTGCCTGGTCGTCGGTCAGCCAACGCTGGACCTGGTCGCGAGTCTCCCGGTCCTGTCCTACATCTATAAAGTTGAACAATGGATTTTGGTGTTTTAAAAAACCACCGACACTGTATGACTATGTTTAGCCTGTGTTCTGCTGCTCTCTCTCACCAACCATCTCTGGAGGAGGGGATCCCTCTCTGAATTGCTCCTCCCAAGGTTTCTTCCATTTTTCTCCTGTTGAGAGTTTTTTGGGAGTTTTTCCTTGTCTTCCTTGAGGGTTTAGGTTGGTTGAGGGGCAGTTCTATGGGCATATGTGAAGCCCTCTGTGACATGCTTGCGTGTAAAAAGGGCTATACAAATAAATTTGATTTGATTTGAATAATGTCTACAATTAAACAAACTGTGCCACAGAAACCATTGTAGGTCTCAAGGGAACCCATCTACAAAACTAGTGACTATAACATCGGTCAGAATAAACAGTGAAGAATCAGTCAGGACAGATACTAGCCAACATAAAAGGTCTGTGAGTCAATATGCCTATGAGTGAGCTGGTCATCTACAGCTTACTGAAGCATTGAGAGTTCACATTGTGCCTGACTGCTTGTGGCCATGCCAATTATTTACAGTCTGGTTGATGTTTGTAATTCAGATGTCTCATTCAAACAGGCTCAACCAAAGGGCATCTTTTCTAAGAGAGTAAGAATAGGACACCGAAAAGGTGGAATATGAAAAAAAGAAATTAAACATAAGCCACTGTTTTAGGGGGATTCAAAGAGACAAAATGTGGAGGTTATAAAATACCCGACACAACTACGTACAGTAATCACATTACAAAATACAGGAAACGAAATAAAACCCGTATCTGATACTTATTAGGCAACTTCCATAGCAAGTCAAATTAAACTGTTGTCAGTATCGAAATAAGCATTTAACACAGTTGACTAAGCAGGGCTCAAATAACCCATCTACATTAGGTAGGCTACATGGTCTTCGGCTGTGTAATATTTAATGACTTCACATTGGGGGGTAAATGCGAAAATGCTTCCAGTTCTCCTGATCAATATCCACTCCACAGCTAGAAACACAGACAATGTCAACCATTTATTCTTGGAAAGTAATACCTTATCCATAAGTTTCCAGCATTTTTCCACCATTTTCTTGTCTACGACCGCAGGCTGATGAGGCTGGAGGGGTTGATGATGGGGCTGAAAGGCATCCTTCATCAACCCGATGAGACCGGCGCCCCTTCTCGGATTTCCTGCCATGCTTTTGTCGCCGGCCGGGGGAGAGCCCCGGGGCTTGGAGGCCGTCAATGAATGATAATTCTGGACACGTATTTACAGACAAATGCCGTCTTTGCAAATTTCCGTTTGTAAATACAGCGACGAATTGCCACACAAACCTTGCAAACGAGCAGGCTAGAAGAAAGAGAGGCAGTTGAGATTGGTCTGCTGTAGAGAATTTTTAAAGAGCCCTTGTCCGCCCTCTCCTTTCGTTGGAAAAGACAAGCGATTGCATAGCTCAACCTCCTCTTGGTTGTGCAGTGTCTGTCCCCGTCTGTTATCTTTGGAGACGAGCTCAGATGAATACAAGGGCACACGCAAGTATGCGTGGACGAATAGATAAGAAACCCGCCTTATCTCTCAAAGCTAATACGCGGTCAATTTTTTTCGAACATTAGAACATGAACGATGTATTTGTCTGTTTTCTTCCCATTTTCAGCTTTTTTCTACTACTGTTCCGCCTGTACAGCAAATTAGGTAACTTCCGGTTTCCTCATTTGTCAAATTAAAAGCCCTGAACAAATGCTTTATTTATAGTTAAGCTGGATGCTCTATTAGTTGATTTACCATGATTAACAATAATCAAAAAGCAATACCGAGTAAAACAAAGAAAACACAAAATTATGTCACTTTATAACTTTATTGAATACAGATGCTTGACAAAATGCTGTTAACCCATCTACGAATTACTGTAGCTTAGTAGCTAGCAATGTTTGCCAGTGCCAATTTGCGCATTGACAACTTACTGGCACCCTATCCGGATACTTCTTCCTTATTTTCTCCCCCTCTGACCTCCTTTTCTCAAATGGGTGCTCCTCTTTGTAAAGAAATGTCATCGTTTTACAGATTTATAACACCTCAAAAACCAGTTCTCTGAATAATATTGGAGAAATGTGTCACAGTCACGTTGGTTGGCTAGATACAGCATACGTTGTGAGAGCCAAACTGTGACATCAGGAAGTGTTTTGTCCATCAAGTCCACTACGGCCCAAAGACCAGTTTAGACTACACATTTTGTCAAGTTTACATTGTAACAATATTTGTAGGAGTTGTTCTGTGTATATTTTGTGCGTGACCTATCATTTTTATTCTTTCCTTTATCAGACTCCCAGAAGAAAACACTGGTCCATCTCCTCTACAGCAAGCCCACATGAAGCAGTGCAGTAATACTCATCAAGTAGTAACCATCAAAAAGAAATACCAAATGAAACACAAAATGATAACTTTATTGAGAGCAACATTTAGTCAAGCATCTGTGATATAAAGAAAAAAAAGTCTGAGGAAAGGGTGGTGTGTAACTGCTGACGTCATAAGTGTGTATGTCTACATGATCTCTGTGTAGTGAGAGAGAGAGAGAGAGAGAGAGAGAGAGAGAGAGAGAGAGAGAGAGAGAGAGAGAGAGAGAGAGAGAATGAGTGTGTGTAAGGGTGGTGTGTAACAGATGATTTCATAAGTGTGTATGTCTACATGATCTCTGTGTAGTGAGAGAGAGAGAGAGAGAGAGAGAGAGAGAGAGAGAAAGAGAGTGAATGTGTGTGTGTGTGTGTGTAAGGGTGTTGTGTAACTGATGACATCATAAGTGTGTATGTCTACATGATCTCAGTGTAGTGAAAGAGAGAGAGAAAGAGCATGAGTATGCATGCATGATGTTTGTTAAACATCTGAACAACTGCCGCATATGAGTTTGCGCGACAGCCACAGGAGAAACCTGTCAATCATAAGAAAAAACATAAAATGTAATCTGCCATACCAGTATGCATTCTCTCATCCTTACACTGAGTGTACTGATGTCTCTACCCACATTCTACTACCCCCTTCATTTAGCCTTTCTGATATCTGCCCTCACCTCTTTCCCACATTTTTATTTTTCTTCTCCTTCAAGTCGTTTTTGGACTCGTCCTCTTGCTTTTTCTCACTGACTTCCTCCACAGTCAGTGGTTGGACGTACGACATCGCTTTGGCCTTCTTTCCCCCTTTGCCAGTTGTGTCTTCCGTCATATCCTGAAAGCAGAACACATGCTTACATGGACGAATCACTCAATGGCAATGAACGAATGAAATCATGGTTCTTTTCAAGCCTCATTCGTTATCATTGTGCATATTGTGATTTATGCTTTAACAGTGTCATCATATATTTGCCTGTGATGATAATGACTCACCTGTTGGAACTCTTCCAATCCTCATTGGAGCAGCTTCTTTGCATCAGTGCTCAAGTGGGTGATTGGTGCCAGACGAGAGTAGTGTAAATACCCCACAGCAGGCCGAGTCTCAGGCCTGCTAGGAGTCACAACCCCAACGGTGACAAGGTTGAGGGGAGTCAAAGCCCGGGGAACCTGCTGGTTGAAGAGGAGGGCCTTGGGAGTAGGAGGAGTCAGAGGGGGTGAGTCCATGGCGTCCTCAATGGAGAAGGGGACCACAGGAGTGATCTCTGTCTCAGATAGATCCTGGGGAGACAAGAGAAGACATAACCTTTTGGCATGTGGGACCCGGGATCTTTCCATGGCTCTTTAGGATGATAATCAACAAACTTAATCAGGATATTGTCATTCTACACCTTGAATCAAACAATAGCTGAATCAATGAATCAGTACAGTCTCTGTACTGATTTAGTTACAAAGCGCTGGATGGTGGACCTTTGGTGTTGAACTACACACCTCAAGTGGTTCCATCCTCTCAGTGAGGGCCCTGCAGGCCATGTGCAGCCTCTCAACCTCTCTGTACCACTTCTCCATGTACACATCACTTTGATCAGCTTGGTAGGAGCACATGGAGCGGTACAGGGCTCCGTATTCTTTTATGATCCGTTCAAACTTGTCGTTCCGGATCTTCTGGAGCCTTCTCTCCCTGAACTCGCTGACGTATCGTTTCAGGGCTGGACCCGCCTGGCCAATTAATTGACCTTTTGTCACACACACACCAGGCGTTTATCCTGAAGTGGATTCTCCTGGTGCTCACGGTCCTCATCAGACTGTGAGTGAGATGGTAACATATTGTTCACACAGTCTATCTTAAAAATGTAATGTACCTTGATGCTTTTGATGCACAAACTGACCAGAAAATCTGTCTCGCTGACTGAATGTAGAGAGGTCATCATAATATTCACATTCATTAAATTATCTTCAAACGTCCAAAACTATACTATAACAGCAGGTTATTATTGTTATTTCGCTCATTTGCGCCACACGTTGTCATGTAGTAAATCTTTTATTTTGAAATCCATACAAAGCAGTACTTAGCTGGGACTACATTCTTTCCTGTCTGTAATTGTAGTAGTGTAGGTACGCTCCTCTCTCCTTTCCGCTGGCAAGCTAACCTCTTGTCAGTGTAGTTACTTAAACATGAACGCACCTCCGGCATTCGAGTCATTTTTGTTGTTCGAAGGAGAAAAGAAGTAAGTTACAGACATTATTTTTCATAAGCAAGCTCGTGTTTCCCTCCAAAACATTTTAGCTTCGTGCATGCCAGCATGGACCTGACCAGCTAACCACTGGCTCAGCTAGCTGCCCCAGTCCAAGCACCTCGTTGTGTTTATTTATTGTGGCTCAACCTGTCACACTATGTGTTGCTAGCTATAACCCCCGTGTGTGTTTTGTTTAACAGAATTACTATTACAAAGGACACAAAAGTTCCCAATGCCTGCCTTTTCACGTTGAACAAAGAAGATCATACACTGGGGAACATCATCAGATCGTAAGTATAGCCTACTCTCTGCCCTTTAGGGTTTCCGGACACTTCTCTAACTCAAGTCCTAACTATATGTCACTCCCCCAACAGACAACTGCTGAAAGACCCCCAGGTGCTCTTTGCTGGCTATAAAGTTCCTCATCCTCTGGAGCACAAGATTGTTATACGTGTTCAGACCACTCCAGACTACAGTCCTCAGGAAGCTTTCACCAATGCCATCACCGATCTGATCAGTGAGCTGTCTCTGCTGGAGGAGAGGTTTAGGGTGAGTGCAGGAGAGCAAGTGAATCAAGTTGTGATTTGTGTTGTTGTAGACTGAAGAGAGGAAATGAGTCTCACCATCTATATGTTCACTTCTCACAAATTTTGTGCAGACTATTCACTTCTTGAAAACACCTTACAGATATCAGACAGTTTGCTTTCTTATGTTGTTATGTTATTGTGTTTCAGGTTGCTATCAAGGACAAGCAGGAAGGGATTGAATGAAGACTATTGCCATCACTACATGAAGACTCCTTATCATGAATGTTTACTTTTTTTGTAGAACCTGAATGCTCTTGATAAAAGGATTTAGCTTTGGGACTAACTATAGCCACCATGCATTTCTAAACAAATTCACTTTCCCTAAGTTTTTTTAACATTATTCATATTTTGTGAAACGTTTTTTTTTGTCATCTTGTGTTTCAATAAATGAAGCTTGTGATGTATCTTTCTAAATGGCATGATGTTGGGTAATGACATAAGAGCACACTTTGTCCATGAAGGGCTTGGTTTTCCTTCCTCCGGGAAACTGGGTGGGATAAGGATATAAGTAAAATAATTATTTTAGTGGTTTGGTTTATTTTGAGATTGTGCAGGCCACCGGCCTCACACTCCCGAACAGATGGCAGACCAAGAAGTAGTGCTTTGGTCGGACCACGGACCTGCCTTCTGAATGCGGAACAACTTATTGTGTGTTGTTTCCACGGGTACTTTTTTAGTGATGCACACAATGTCCATGGACGAAGAACAGGCAACTCCTGGTTGTGGTTGTAAAGGAATTAGAAGTTGCCTAAAATGTGAAAATGTAAAAGGAAAAACCGAACTGAATGAAAATGGACAAACGGTAAGAGCTAGCTTTGAATAAATATGAATATGTTGCCTGTTTGCAGTAAGACAAAAAGCTATGTATGGAAGATGTTTCCTACTTCTTGCTAAGTGGTAAAAATAGATGTTGATAAAAATTACTGTCGTTTTTAGATGTACCATGATTTCATCTACGACCCAATACTGCAGTTGGCACTGCGAAAGGATTGCGAGCAGGTGTCTTTCCCATTCCCTGGAGTCTTTCTGTGGGAAAACTTCATATCAGAAGAGGATGAAATAGAGTTAGCAGAGAAAATGGACAGGAATGTCTGGAGAGAGTCACAGTCTGGTCGAAAGAAACAGGTATATTTTTGCACCCATAGGTCATGTAATTAGGTCGAAACTATGAAATGCAATGGTTGTTGCTCGACGGTATGCATAAGTACACGCAATCAACATACTTATTCATTTTTTTGTCTTTTCAGGATTATGGACCAAAGGTCAACTTCAAAAAACACAAAGTACGTGTAGGTGGCTTCTGTGGCTTACCAGATATCAGCCAAAAATTAGTGCAACGGATGTCCCAGGAGCCGGTTCTAGCAGGGTTCCAACCAGTTGAGCAGTGCAACTTGGACTACAGCCCCCAACGTGGGTCTGCAATTGACCCCCACCTGGATGACAGTTGGCTGTGGGGGGAACGTCTGGTTACCATCAACCTGCTATCAGACACCATTCTCACTATGTCCATGGAGGAGGGACTGTCCGAAATTGGGGATGAGGGGGAAGTCAGGGTTAAAGTACACCTTCCTCGCAGGTCGCTAGTGGTGCTGCAAGGTGAAGCACGACACCGATGGAAACATGCCATCTATAGACAAGACGTTCATGCACGCAGGGTGTGCAGTACGTACAGAGAACTGTCTGCAGAGTTCCTGCCTGGTGGGGAGCAAGAAGAATTAGGGGCTCAGCTGTTGAACATTGCTTGCAGCTTTCAGGGGACTTCTTTATAGAGATAATGCTCTTCTTCTTTATAGAGATAATGCTCTTCTTTATAGAGATAATGCTCTTCTTCTTTATAGAGATAATGCTCTTCTTCTTTATAGAGATAATGCTCTTCTTCTTTATAGAGATAATGCTCTTCTTCTTTATAGAGATAATGCTATTCCTTTTTTGCAATACTTTCTGTGTTTGGAATGATAATAATTCACATTTTGTCAGCTAAGGTATCCATAACAGAATTATTCAAATATCAGTCAGCATACAAAAAAATGATGTCTGTTAAAATACAATTTCGACAACAGGGATTTGTTATTGTGAGCATGTCAATTACAATGATTTTAGTAGTATAACTTGTAATTAGCAATTTCCTACAAATTCTGATTTTGATTGAACTTCATCAAACATTTTTATTATACAAAATGAAGTAGGCTATATAAACAGATCTAAAATCATTATTGCCATGGCTTATGTGAAATTCATGATTTGGAATATTCGCGACAGAATAAAATACTACTGATCAACAACATTGCTGGTAGGTGACTGGCTTCCAT
This sequence comes from Osmerus mordax, assembly GCF_038355195.1. Classification (NCBI taxonomy): domain Eukaryota; kingdom Metazoa; phylum Chordata; class Actinopteri; order Osmeriformes; family Osmeridae; genus Osmerus; species Osmerus mordax. The sequence continues at coordinate 8,704,357 of NC_090068.1, forward strand.
TAAATTTAGTCTACTTGGCTTACTTCTAAGTCAATCATTTATTCAACCTCAACCAATTTGCGGATATGATGTTGACCACGTGATTAACCCGTCACTTTTTCCCGGGAAAGTTACAAGACTTGCAGATGTCCCCTGCTAGCGAAACATTTTACTGGTAAGTTCATTGTAATTACTTACTGTAGATCGTCTTCACTAGTGCAGGTTATTATTGTTGCGTTTGACTTTCGAACTGGTTATTGACTATCTTTACCTCGGTAGAACGATCAATGCATTGAATCTGAATAAGAACGCAGGAACACGTAGGCTATTTAATGCAGTTCAGAAATAGTTCATCGTTAGCATCGTGCCATTCACACGTTACTTTCATTTAGTTTTAGGTAAGTTTCAATAAATACTACGGACGCAGTCATGGACACATTATAGAATCGAAATAACCCCCTGTCCCATTCACCAACCTGTGTAGCTAGAACTGCATCAATTGTTCTTTTTGGTCAAAATCCCCGTATAGGTGTAAAGTGTTGGCTAGTTTCTAGCTAAATGAGCTACGCACCTCTGTGTACACGTATATTGAGTTAAAGTGCTGAGCTCCACGCCTTTCGTTCACACACTTTGTCAGAGAAATACGGTACCATGGAGAAGATAACGGAGAAACTTCTATTGGAGAGATGCACGCCAAAAACCTCGAAACTGGAACAAATAAAGACACTCAAGTAAGTCATTTAGACATAAGGTGTGTTAAACAGGGTAAACATATGCTCAAATGTTTTGGTTTGTCTTATATTATTATGTATAATATGAGATTTATCCAAAACATCGTCATGGGACTCACCCTACTAACATTCGTGTCCCTTAACAGTCTCTCAAAGTTGGGCCTTAAGAGTGAGGACTTGCCTGTTCCATTGCTCTCTCGCCTCAAATGTTTGGAACAGTTGGACTTATCTGGGAACTCTCTGGAAGAGATGCCCCAGGGTATGTGTCTGCCCTCCTTGCTCAAACTGGACCTAAGCAACAATGACCTGGAGGATGTCACCACACTTGAATCGCTGACCTCATTGGAGGAGCTGAAAGTTGAGGACAACCTATACCTTACAGTAAGTATTGCTCTATGTTTTATATTTGTTTTGTCGATGGGCTTTCTTTTGTGTTTCAAACTGTTTAATGTATGAACATTTTTTCAGGTCAATGACAACTACAAGCTGATGGTGCTCCTGCCTAAAATGAGGGTTTATAATGGGAAGGACATTAGCACCACAGCCAACCATGTACGCTTCATCGCCGGGGAGAACCTTAGGACCAGGGTATGAATGGACTCATTTATCAAGTTGTTGTTTCTCATTGAGTATCACAATGCTCAACAGGCAACAGGGCAGCTAGATGCTCGTGTTAGCCTGCCAAGTTAACAGCAATATTGATAGGCAATAATCTTGACCACAGAAACTGCACGAAATAGAATAGATCCTAGACTAGAAATTGGCACTCTTGAAAAGTCATTTGTTTGAGACAAATGGTCTGAGAGATCTTATGAGGCTGTGTACTTCCGTGATGATTGTGAGTTTCTGTGATTTCTAGGTGGTGGCCGTGTGGGAGAGTGATGTCATCCCTCTCCCTAACCCCGCCATGGGAGAGGAAATTGCCAAAGTGAAGAGAGATTTTGTCAAAAAGGCTGTCCATCAGGTCCAATACGGTCCAAAGTCCATTAATGGCTACACTAAATGGAGGGTAGGTTAATGAAATACTCTTGAGCCACTCCTTTGAGTAGCTTTTAAAGGTTTCAGTTGGAAAAAAAGATGGCATTGTGTACAATCTTCAATTGTTGACAGTTGCTGTCTAGTTTGTTGTATTTTCAGTAGATAGTATTGCCATTATTAGTATTTGTTTCTCTGGTATTGGGGTTATTTCTCACTGGTTTCTCTCACTGTCTCACAGGTGGAAAGGATAGCTACAGAGTTTTTTGACTCTCTGATTCAGCCTAAAGACAAGGTCAGTTTACACTTGAATTTGGTCTCACAAACATTGTAAGAGTACGTTTGTTTTTCTGTGTGACCGCTCATCTGTCCTCTCTCCTTTTTATCAGACTCCCAAAAGAAAACACTCCACATCTGCAGCTGACTCTGACTTTGGCACCCCTCAGAGAAAAATAAAAGTGATTTCCCAAGCTACGGTGGAGACTAGCCCACGCAAGTCTATCCGCGTACAGAACACCCCTCAGAAAGTGGACCGGTCCACAACCGCAAGCCCACGTAAAGCAGTGCACGCTCCAGCCACTCCCTCCAGGGTGCTGTCAGAGGATAGCCCGCGGAAATCCAACCGTAGACTCGACACCCCTCAGAAAGTGGACCAGACCAGTGCAGCTAGCCCACGTCAAGCAGTGCAGTCCTCCTCCACCCCCACTAGGTTGCAGCCTAGACGATCGGAGACCCCAAGGAAAGCATTGAAAGAGCAGCAGCTCAAAGCGGACACACCACCTGCCAAACAGAGCAAGACGCCTTCCAAGACCGTACATCAACACAGAGAGGTCAATGCGAGCAATAGAACGCCAACTAAAAATGTCTACTCCGTGCCTAAGGTGAGATTTACCGAACTCTACGCACAACAACTCATGTGTTTTAAGAGGTATTTGGGGGATTTCCAACAAAAGAGTATCTCATACAGGTCATTCAGAGGCCTACCTATGAATACCATTGTTTGATTGACAGCACATAGACCACTCAGGTTGGCCACGGCTTCCATTGTGATGGTATCAGCTCCTTGATGGTTACCCACAAGGCAGTTGTTGTTGTCTCATTGATTAACACCCCAACCCATCGATCTCCCTTTATCACCTATCTCCCCCTTTCTACTCTTTTCATCTCTCCATCTATCCCTGCAGGAGCCGGTGAGTCTGAAGCCCCACTGTGCTCTGCAGTGTCACAGTAGAAACGACAGCCCCGACGACCTCAGCACCCAGCTGTGGGCTTGTGCCTTCCAGCCCCCTCCTGGTTTCTCTGCTAGCGGTGACTACTTCTCCCTGTTGGATGGCTGTTTGTATGCATGCTTCAGCCACTGAGAACTGACTGTGTTGACAGGGTCAAAGGTTTATAAAAATACATCTGACTCCCATAGACTGTTTTATATTGTAAATAGAAGGCCTGCCATTTCCTGCAGCGATAGCTAATACTCTATTTTCTTGACAGATGCGAGTGGAGAGAGTCGTATAGTGGCCACCTGTGGAGGAGATTCTGTGTGTTTAATCGACTGCGATACGGGAAAGGTGTTGAAGAAACACAAGGTTCCTGGAGAGGTGAGACTAGCTTTTGTGCACCACTGCTTCAAATCACTAGAGGGCATTCACACCCCATGTTCAAATACCTTCATGATCTTCATCTTGTCTATCTGCCTCCTATTGCTATCAGGTTCACACACCTCCATGTTTACAGGCTGAAAGTATAGTCGTTCTGTATGTTTGCATTTGATCTCATGATGTCTCGTTGTCGGTCCTCCAGGAGTTCTTCTCCCTCGCATGGTCGTTGGTGCTGATGTCACGGGAGGGAGGCGGCAGCGTGCGGCCTTGCCGTATCTTGGCGGCGGGGGGCAAGAGGGGCATGGTGAAACTGATCCACCCCAGAGCCAACCTGGCGTACGGAGAGTTCCGTGCCAGCCGCAAAGCCATCTCAATCCTGCGCTTCAGCCCACATCAGGGCAACTTCTTGTTTAGTGAGTGACGGCCATTTTGTGATCCCTTTTTATGTGAAGAATCAGAATCAGAATTCGGTTTATTCGCCATGTGTTATACAAACACGGAATTTACTGTGGCAGGGAAGTGCAAACACTAAACATATACAAATCTTAAATTAAGTAAAGGTACAGAAGTTTAACTATTCCTAAGAACTAAACAATCAATAAAAAGATAAAATATATATAAGAATTTGCATATAGAAATGCATACCTTCAATAATGTTTTTGTTGGTCTGTATCTGAAAAGAACACTGGAATCTTAACTATGTAGCTACTGACTTTGTCGGTCTGCTAAGTGTGCCCAATGAGTCATTGTTTGTTAGTCTAATGTTTTTATGTTGACCACTTCTTCCTCTTCACTTCTGTAGCTGGAACTTATGATAAAAGAATAGTGATGTGGGACATCGGTGGAGTGGACTGCGAGTACAATTTCAAAGTCATGTGAGTGCCGATGGGCGCTTGAAAGGATGTTGCTAGTTTTAGATCAACTTCTGTGACACTTGGCAGCATGCTGAATCATGTTCAGACACATTTGGAAGATGATTTTCTAAATGAGGCTACAGACATCAACGATCCAAACCTAAATACAGGTACTAATGGGACCATTTATCTTTTTCCCCTTCTAGTCAGCTGCTGATGTTGGAGGCCACCTCCACACCCCTACACCTCTGTCCAGCCCCCTCAAGCCCAGACACGCACCTCCTAGCTGCCTGTGAGGACGGCCTGCACTGCTACAACATCCAGCTCAGCAAGAACACCATGAACAGGTGAGCGGGTGGCGCTCGTCAGGATCTTTCCCTCCCTCGGAACTTGCTACTCCTGACTTGAGCGCGAAACGACCACCCCTAATAAACCGGACGTTTTCGGTGGCATGAGGGAAATCTAGAACTTGGTTAATTATCTAGAACTTTGGACCATGTGTTTGTTTTTGTGTTAGTGGAGGTTGTAATAGCTGTAAAAAAAATCTTATCCCCATCAAGGTCTGCTGAATATGAGGTCACCTTCCCTGTGTATGACAAGGAGGACAAGGACACTGACTACCACACTATTGATGGACTGGCCTTTCTCAGTGATGATATAGTTGGTGAGTCCAACAACTTTTCTACTCATCAGACATTGTCAGTCTTAAAACCTCCATGTAGTGTTGATGCAATGACTAACCCTGAGATGGAAATTCCAAGAGCTAACCCTGAAATGCAAATGTTCTCTCTTTCCCAGCCTCTAAAAGCCACATGCAGGGCTCCATCTACCTGTGGAGCTGGAGGGACACATGCACCCAGCGGCCCAGTAAGAAGAAGCAGGTGTGCGCTGTGATCCTGGCGGAGCTGCAGTGGGCCAACACTGACATCCCCTACCTGTCTCTCAACACCTGCCCCAGTGAGTCTTCCCCCAGTACAACACACGCTTGACTTGTCACAACGTGTACAAACCATTTACAGTTCAAGTCACATGTCTTAACTGTAAGGAAAAGAGGAAAAAAGAAAACACATAACATGTCCCAATTTGTCCTACCTGTTTTTATAAAAGAAATATGTAAATAAAACAATTTCACCGTATTCCTGCGTTGGGTAATGGTGCCCTTTTATCCTCTAAGCAGAGTCCTGTGTTCTCCTCCTCAGGCAAGGGCTACGTGGTGTGTGGGGACGACAAGGGGAGACTGTGGAGGTACCACGTCACAGACCTCCCCAAGCCCAGCTCACAGAGCAGGAAGACGGTCCCGGCTACAGAGGTACTGGGTTTCAGCTGCTCTCGTTGACACATCAGCTGGTGTACATGTCCAACAACTATCTTTGAAAGATAACAGCAAACTGTATGTAGATACATTGATTTATTTTTACATAGCAAATACCACCATCTAGCATATCAGGTGAGGTCAGGAAGTTAAGGGGTTAACCTATTTTGGGAACTTTTTGAACAAGATGTGCAACAGGATGTGTATTTGTTTACGCTGACCAGTAGGTGTCAGCAGTGATCACTTCTCACTGATGATAAACAATGAGCAAGCATCAGTTGAGTCATGTAATTTCACTGATTTCAGATTTTGGAGTTGCCGGTAGAGGACAAATTTGTGGGTGCTTCGATCAACAGTGTAGCCATGGACCCTGACCTTCAGTACACGGTGGCCCTCACAGATAAGAACATTGTGGTCATTTTGAAGAGAGATGAGTGCTGAGGAAACAGGAAGACATCAGCGGCTGGGTCTCAGAAGTCATGAGACTGGCTGCATCCCAATACTTCTGCAGGGCACCTCTGCAGTCTCCTTTTCCTTCACATCTGAGCATGTGTAGTTGGACCTCGTTGCCTGTTTTTATTTTATTTTTAAACGTATCAGTCGGTGTTATAGTGTTGATCAGTGATGTGGGTATGCAAATGCACCTCAGTATATCCTTGACTATGACGCTCCTTGAAACTCAATGTTACCAGTGGGTTTGGCAGCAACTGGCAAGATGAAGAGCATGGAAAGGATGCACAAACAGGTTGATGAACCAAATGTTTGACTGTATTGTGTTTTCATTATTTTACTTTTTAACTTTTTACATTTTTTATTGTTCCGAGAAAAATAACAAGGATGTTGCTTGTCAAATGTAGTATTGTTCAACATGGCTAATGTTTTAGATGCATGAATACACATGCAGATGGCCCAGTTGGTTATTGAGTTTCTATGGCAGAACAAGTTATGTGCTCAATAAACCACATTGCAATACATGTATAGGCTTGTGGCGTATTTCTTTACATCAGTGAAGCCATGTACCTTCTATTTAAACAAAAATGATGGAACCCGTGTCCTTTCCATTATTTAAAGATGCAGCTTACAGGAAGTACTTTTTATTGCCAGTGTGTCACTCAACACACTGAAATGCCAGAAATCGATTACATTTCCAGTGTGCAGATGTCAACCTATTTTTGCCCATCGTAGTTATATATAACAGAATTTGCCACTAATCTGCAGAGTTTGTACCGTGAAATATAATCTCCATCGAAGATGTTTCATATATGAAGGGGTATTTCCTTCTAAAAAAGAACATGGTGTACTTCGGTCCTTCTCGTTCCTATTGTTTATTGCACGCACACTACGTACAGTATGTCAAGGGAGTGGCCAATTCGTTTTCTCCGCCTTTCCTTTCTATGATTGGCTGGACCGACCGTCTTGTAAATAACATCGTTTAAGACTGGTCAATCTCTGTATAAAGCCGTATGTACCCCCTTAATTTTGTTTTCAGATACGTGCCTTTGTGCACGGTGGAAAAGTGTAGACTGATGGCCTGTAGAGGCAGACATTGAATTTGAGAATTTAGATATAGATTCTCCTGTTCGTGAAGAACAATCTTCAAAATGCGTCGTAGAGTGACTGGAACAGCGTTGGAGATGCTGGGCTGTGGTACAATAACCAGCCCACGGGTGAGCCGACTTGTGCTGGCCCCCGTCACAAAAACCATCTCCCCTCTCTCGGCCACAACAGACGGGGAAAGATTTCGTTCAACGTCTTCAATTCAACAAGGATATACAGAGCTGGCGCGAGAGAGGTCCAAAACTGTCACGTCGTTTTACAACCAGTCTGCAATCGATGTTTCAGCAGAGAAGGTACTTAATGTTGCTGTCTTACTAGCATGTGCCTGTCACCAAGTGCTTTAGCTAGCTAGCTATCTCCTGCATAATATAACGGCACTTCAAACTGGCCTCAGCTGGCTGCTAGTCTTAGCATTAGCATGTCTTGGACGCTGGTAGAAATAGTTAGTAGCCGCTAGCAAGCTGAGCCTGTTGCCATACCTTGTCTAAAACGCTCCAACATACCCATGTAATTAATTTAGCCAACAGTAGCTTGCTGTTACTTACACAAGACGAGGAGGATGACAGTCCGATACTAATATTAATGGCTGTTGCTGGCCGGAAGACCAGTCGTTGAATGTATTGTCAGTAACTCACGGGTTACCGCAAGGTCAGACCCAGACAAGTCTGCACTGTTCAACAGGGACAGAGAGACAAGGGCTTACCTTGACACTTGGTAATGCTGTACAGACAGTCCCTTTTCCTAGGTCTTTTCAGTTACCAGGAGGTAACTTTCTTACATTGATTAACTGTATAAAATGTTGCATGGGCTCCAGCCCATGCAAAATTAATTAATTCAACTTGATAAATGTAAAAACATGAATGCTAATTAATCGATATCATCTAGACTGGAATGAAGTAGCGCTTTACTGTCCATAGGGGGAAATTGCATCTATACAGTTAAAGGCTACATAGTTCTGTTGAAATCTTTTCAGAGGGTTGACAAACTAACAAGGCCCTCAATACTTGATTAAACCCTTAAAAGTTAAATCAATCAAATGCACAGTCTTCTAGGTAGCACACTGTGTGCATTCACAGTAGTTTGCAAAAACTGTCTTTGTTGTGATTGAATGACAAAGGACTTGCTAATTAGAGTAGCGGGGTCTCATTGATGGAGAGGGAAGAAATGTAAGACCATGTTAATGCAGAAGCACAATAGCCTGCATTTTTACAAAGAGGTATCTGTGGTCCCCACCAGGAAATTATATCCCATTCAGAAGATCCTACAACTCAAAATGTTTCTCAAACGTTGCCATGCCTACTTGATTACAGTTAAACTAATGTAGTTATATGTTAATATTATTGTAATGCCCTGGTCTCGTTTGAATTATATAGGGGGGGGGCGCAAACGTAATGTGAAACCCTGCTGGTGTAGATGTGTCCTGTAGGTCTGCTAGTGGCTATGTCGCCTATACTCATTTAGCCAATATATTGTCTTCCCTCTGTCTGTTTTCTCCTAGGCTTCGGTCAGACTGACACCAGCAACCCTGTTGTATGCTGGGAAGTCTCCAGATGGACATCATGTCTTGGTAAATATTTCCTGATACCTCTAACTTTGTGATAGAATAGAACAGTCTTATTTAAAACTAAATGAAGAAGCCCTCTAGTACACACAATCACACTTTGTAGTAGTATTGTTTTTATTTACTACTAAACTACTATTTATTACTTTTTGAGACATTGTGAGAAATGTCACAATAGAGTAGGCCCTAGTTCTGGATGGTTTTGTTCCGTATGATCACCTTGAACAAGAGCTGGGACTAATTGGGTGTGCTCAAGCCTTCGGCGAGAGCACAACCTTTGTTCTCTCACATATATATTATTATTATTATTATTATTTTTATTCTTTTTGCCCCCCTAAAACTCAGTCAATATTTGGCCTACATAGACAACGTAGGTGTCAAACGTTTCGTCTTGGTAGCGATTGAGTTGCTTCTATTGGAATTTACGTTCCGTTGCATGGTTTGGGCTTAAGTTAAGTTTTTGTGGCGAAAAGTGAAGCTAACGGTGGCTAATTTGCTAGCCACAGTCACTGATGTTACTAACGTCACTACGTCACTAACGTCACGAAAACACGCGTGACTACCTTTGGCAGAACATTCGTTTCGCATCTGTTAACCTGGGGGATAGCTAGGCTAACTATAGCTTTACTGCAAGGCAGCTGCAGAAACGCCACAAGCAAAGAGGCCAGGGTGATAACTATTTACTCATTTTACTTTGTGATATGACACACAATTGTCATGTGTAATGTACAGTATAAGCTGATATTATTAAGGAAGTACATCTACTTTCGGAAACAGTAGTCTACTATTTCACTGAAGTATTAGCATCATGACATTAGCCTGTGTTGCCCGGGCAACACATACTACAGTGGTCTATGATGTAGCGTTATCTGTTTTCAATCGTTAAAATAAACATTCCTCACATATACATTTTCGTTGTAGGATTTATTCTGACATTAGTAAACGATTTGTTGGTGAAATTACCATTACCTGTGGTTTCAAACCAGTGTAGCTCACTGCAACGCTGTAGCTTACGCGAGACACTACAAAAACATCTACACTACACAGCTGTTTAGGAAGTCAAACGGTGACAGAACATGTTCGGCACTCCCCATACTTAAATCAAAAGTCTATCTAACTACTAACCTGAACTTCATTGCCACAGCCTAAACGTTGTCAATCTGTTCATGAAAATAATTAATTTCAGTTTAAACCGTACAACGGAACGTTAAATCCAATTCAACCAACGCAATCGCTACCAAGACGAACACAGCAGTAGTCTAGTACTGTACTGTAGTAGTACAATTTACCGGGGCAGCTTCTCCACACAGGGCTATATCGCATTTTGCGTTGTTACTGACAATGATCGCTACCAGTGAGCTTTTTATCAATGAGCGATTTTCCACTAAATAAATGTCAAGCTTATTTACGTTTTTGGGGGCATATTTTCAGTTAGCAGATGGTACTGTTTGAATCGCGATTCTATCTTTTGCCGGTAAAGTCTTAGAATAATCTTCAAAGGGGGTTCTTTATTAATGAATGAATGCAATACGAGTAGGCTAAATGCCTGAAAATATCATGAGAAGGGACAACTTAAAAGGACGTTTAAGTCATAGAGATTAGGTCCATTTTTACACCGGTCTGCCAAATGTATTCGTTTTGATTCAGCCTGTCAGCTGCCTCTTGCAGGGGAAATGAGAAGACATCATATTTCATTCTACACTTCACTCGTATTTTGAGTTGTAAATGAGCAGCAAAAAAAAGATGCTTTTAAATCTATGTAATATTTATAAATAATAAGTAGGCCCGATGCATTTTTATATAAAATATACAGACCCCTGTGCAACCGACGCAAGCAAGCACACCCTACAATTTCCCCAGAAATTGTATCCTCTCTAGTTGTAAATGCTCTGGCTGTTGACAGACATGTTTGCCCTTTTTAGAATATCTCCTTTTGTGATGGGATGCTTTTCAGCAACACTTCTAGATGATTAACATGAATGTACATGATATATTAAAAGCAAGTCTCTGTCCAGTCTCCAACCAGACTTTCCCAGGACCCATGCACAATCATTAATAAATGAAGCTATTTACCTGTGGTTTGAGTCTTACCGACCATGTACTTTATTGTAACTTCAGAGCAGTGCTACGTACCTACACAAGGAGCTGCCGGTGCGTATTGCCCACCGCATCAAGGGCTTCCGCAGCCTTCCCTTCATCATTGGCTGCAACCCAACCATACTGCAAGTGGTGAGTACAGTGTACAGAGGCTTTGGCGAGACAGATGCGAGAAGCCAGGGATTAATTATTACTTCATGTCCCTCCCTCTGTCTCCGACTTTTAAATGGTAATTGCAGCTACGTGGTTGTCGTCTTTTGCCATTCCTGCCTTGCTTAACTTGTAAAACAAGGGAAGGGACCAACGGCATGTGTTTAGAATGTTCTCAGCAGGTGCAAAGAACATTGCTGTTTTCGAAAATAGATCGACCTCGGAGTGGCATTCGTTAAGAATGCATTTGTTACACAACTACCTTGAAAGTGTTTTGTTCATCAGCTTCCAACATTGACCAATTGATCCACTGTTTATCAGCCAAACAAAGTCACCTCTTTGTTAGATGTAATGTAATCAGGTCAATTAAATCGTGGTCCACCAGCTCACCAAGTTCGGCTTGAGTGCTTGCTTTCAACCAACAAAACTCCACATGCAGTAATGCAAGTGTTAAGACTTGTAAATGTTGAAGATTCACAAATCATTACTGAAATCTTTTCCATGTCTGACATTGTATTGTAGCCCTTTAATGTCAGGACATTTGGAAATGATTTGTGAACCATAGCAAAGTAAAAACCCCTAAGCATTGTTGATCCAATGATAACTATTCTTGCATTGCAAGGTTGAATGAAAGGCCATCTGTAACTTCAAGAGGTTTTTCTTTGTTTATAAGCTCTAATGCATTGTCTACTTACCTCAGCAGGCTGTTGGTACTGATGACCTTTCACCCAGATCTCACCTCATGGGACTGGCATACTCTTTGTGTTCAGCAAGGTGTCTGCCAGCCAGACAACAAAAGATTGTGTCTGTAAAGAAAGCCCCCTGTCTGAAAATACATGTTTATGTTGTAGTCTCCTGCTGCAAATAGTTTACCTGCCTACTGTTTTTATTTGTATTTTGTTATTATTTGGTATATTGACAGTTTTTTGTTCGCCATATCCATATAGTCCAAATCAACGGAATCAATCACAGACTGATGAGCAACAGTTTTCTCAGGTTATATTGGTACAAGATGCTGGTTACGTCTATTTAAGAGGCGTAGTTTTTGAGTCACATGTTTTGCAGATCTTCCCTGTGAAAAAAAAGATAGTTTGAAGACTCATCCTCCCTGCATTCCTGTAATGGACCTTTCCTCATGTTGAACCATGTGTTGTTTTGAGGTCCAGTAACAGGGCCCCTTAGAAGGGAGGGTTAGTTCCCCTCACACACCACTGCTAAACAGAGCAGGGTACACGCTAACCCTGTCCCCCCTATGTGCCTCTTTTCTCTTAGCATGAACTCTACATTCGAGCCTACCACAAGCTCTGCGAGTTCCCTCCGGTGAGTTCCACACACAGACACACACGTGCACTCCAAAGGAGGAAGAGGGAGTTGGCCAAGTTCAAGTTCTTGGCCCCTGGGCAGTCGTATATCTGTCCCAAGCTCTGTTTGCAACTTGGAAACTTCTATGCAACACGCTCCACCCCCACTACTCAATCAGCCTTTTTTGAGTACCAGTAAATAGTTTACTGTTGTAAATGGGGTGTTCAGCTAACATCAAAAACTTCCTTCAGAAGTACTTTAAATCCCAGTTCTGTGTGTACATGCATATATAAAATGCTAGAGGCACAAGTTGTAGATTGTGTCAAATAGATTACAACACAGCTCGGACTTCCTAAAAGGGAGTTTCCTCTCCAAACCTCAGAGCTAAGTAGACATAATTTCTTGTCGATTTAGCAATAAATAATAGCTTTTGAGGAGCAAAAGCTGGTAAAAGAAGCCTTACAATTATGCTGACCAGAAATGATGAAATCATGGAAAACTTGAAATTCAATTGTTGTCATTCTGCCAGATCAAGGACCAGGAGATGGAGGGTCGCTTCAGTAAGCTAGTCCAGCAGCTGCTGGATGACCACAAAGACGTGGTCACCCTCCTCGCCGAGGGCTTCAGGGAATGCCGCAGACACATCCAGGTACCCTTCGCTCAGCGTTTCATCCTTCAGACTTGAGTTTTTGTTCAATTACTTTACATTACATTTACATTACATTTATGCATTTAGCAGACGCTTTTATCCAAAGCGACTTCCAAAAGAGAGTTTTACAAAAGTGCATAGGTCACTGATCATAACAACGAGATAGCCCCAAACATTGCGGGTAGCCAAAACATGAAGCATACATTGTGAAAAACGTTGACAGTTGTGGAATGTGTTTTTGTTGTTGTTGTTTTTTGTGACCAATTAAAGTGGTTCTATTTCAGGATGAGACCTTGGTCCGTAACTTCCTGGACACCACCCTCACCTCTCGTCTTGGAATCAGGATGCTGGCCACCCATCATCTGTCCCTGCATGAGGAGAATGTGTGTTATCACTTCATACATGGTTTCCTGGTATCTTCGAGAGCTTTTGTGAATAAGCTCTATGGATGTAATCTGAATAGTTAGGGGAATCATTTGATTATACGTTTTATTTGGTTTTTTTCTTAAAATGTTCCAGATCACACAACACATGAGCAACCCCGAAAATGTGAGTCCCATAGACAAAGGCCCTGTGTTTGAGTAGAGGCAGCAGTCTGCCGCTATGACATTCACCTCAGTTTATTTGTATCTTGTTTTGAAGCTGTATGCATTTGTAACCTAGCCCACTCAGCCAATGAACTCCTACGATTTTTGGCAGCCCTGTGCGCCAGTGACGTTAGAGGCTGGTGTGTGTGCCCAGTGGGCTTCTAAATAGCCATATGACCCCGTTTATAAGACTATATATAAACAGTTCTGGCCATGTGAGTGATGAAGCACTTTTAGTCAGTTCTGGATTGCAGACTTCCTGCCTAAGTGTAGAACATTCTTGTGCGGCTCAGAGTCAGGTCACTGTAAACACTGGGCCAGAAGTGCTGTTACCCAGCAGAATCTAGAGCTCTCAAATTATGAGATGTGTGATGATGTGTATCATTTGATTGATGTTGATTTGATCGATGTTCAACCTGTGTCCCAGCCCTGAAGAATTTGCCCAACTCGAAAAATGTCCTCTGATAGTATTTTTTTGGTCCTTTATTGCAGCCTGATTTCGTTGGTATCATCTGCCGGCGTCTTTCCCCCAAAAAGATCATTGAGAAGTGGGTGGACTTTGCAAGGTGAGTGCAGTTTCGCAGCCAATTTAAAAAAATGTAACCTCCATCTGATCCTGGATAGTGAGTGTGGAGATAAGCCGATACGGCATGAAGTAAAAAGTTATCAACAAGTCAGGCTGATGTGTGCACATGAAGCATGAGCCTTTGTCCTTGCTAATCTGTGACTTAAGTGACATTAAAGGAAGCAAATGCCCCTGTAGCTGTTTGTAATAAGCGGTTTGAATAGGGGAATGTCTCTAGCCTGAACACCTCATAACACCACATAAGAACATACTCTGCGTAGCTATGCCTCCTTCCAACTACTTCTCCTTTTGAAATATGTGGTTTATCAACTAGGATCACATAATAGTTCAGCCCTGTACAGAGAACAGAGAAACACATTTTCTCCCCTCTAATCACATCAAGTCAGACGCGCCTCAAAGCAACAGGAAAGTCCTATCAAATGACAACTTGAACAACTTAAGCCTTCCCTTTTTGTATCACCAAACCAGTTTTTAGTGAGCAATACTTGTTTACTGCTTAATTGTAAATTTCTGGAACATTAAATTGTAGATGGCTTTCTTTCTTGGTCAGTGACACTCTCTTTAGTAAAGTTAAAACATTAAAAACCTGCTCTCTTTAATGAATTAATCTCAAATGTTACACATATTCAACAATCAATCTAGAATATACTTACAGAATGGTTACGGTTGTATGACAGTGCTATGTAGGTCGAAGTTTTCCATTTGCAATGTGTGAGGGGTCACAAGTTCAAAGTCACAATCACACATAAATGTGTGTGTGTGCAGTGTACACAAATAGTTTTACACACACACACACACACACACACACACACATGCACAGACCCTCAAAAGCAGACCCTATGTGCTCTTGTTCACCCAGCTCAGCCTCTCTAGGAATGTGCAGCTGCTCTCTCTCACTCTGGGCCCTTCTCCATCACACTGCTAACTCCCTCTCGGACAGTGTCTAACTGTCTGTTTCTCCCTCTCTCTTTCACTGTCTCACGCTCACTCTATTTTTCTCTCACTCCATTTCAATTCCACCCTCTCTCTCTCTCTCTCTCTCTCTCTGTATCTCTCTCTCTGTGTATCTCACTGTGTTTCCAACCCCTTTCCACTGCTTGGTTCTGGCTGCACCAGAACAAAGGCACTAATGTGGATCTTATATTGCTGACTGGGCTTGGGCCTAAATCAACAGGGCTTCTCCTTTCTAAACAATTAGGCGTGCTGTTCAGAGAGTGCGTGATCACAGTCTGGCCTTATAACTTTGGAGTAGACCTGATCTCGTGGATAGGATTGAAGAAGCACATTTGTTGTTTCAGGATAGTGCTTCATTAGATTTGGTTGATTTAGACATGATTAACGTCCCCAAAATCGACTGATTTTGCTTGTTAAAGGCCTCAGCCCCCTTTGCCAGGAGAATGAGCTCGTCAGACAGTTCTAACAGTACACACAGAACATGCACTATGAATCTGTATGCTATCTACATGCTACTTGTATGCATGTTCACTGCGTCCTCCGCGTTTCTTCCCCCGCAGGCGTCTGTGTGAGCACCAGTACGGTAACTCGCCCCGGGTGAGGATCAACGGCCACGTGGCGGCCCGCTTCCCCTTCATCCCCCTCCCCCTGGACTACATCCTGCCCGAGCTGCTCAAGAACGCCATGAGGTAGCGTGACGCCTTCTGTTCTCCAGCGCAGAACACTTCTAGGAATGTTTCCGTGTTCCCATGAGTCAGACCCCAGAATAAACGTGTGTACTGCGAGGAGTACTCATGTACTGAGGAGAAATGTGACATTGTGCTAGTGTCGACACTCGCGGTAGCTAATGTGTCATCTGCCCAGTTGGGAAACGTTAACCCCTCCAATCCATCATCCGACAGTTATTCAACCTTTCGTCTCACTGTTTTTCACCCTTACTGTTGCAACCACAGTTGGTCTTGAATCTCAGACAATAATGTGCAGCCAAGATGGTTAAACCTTTGTTCTGAGTCATACCAGGTCTGTGTCATCTGTACTTCACCAACTGTCAGCCTTAAGAGAGTGACTTTAACTATGTCCTATTACATTTTACCATCAAAACAGTCTACCACAGCCAGGTAAACAAAAAGTAGGTCAGTAGTTCCTCTTTAATAGGCTTGTTGTATAACAAAGGCTATGGAAGGAATGTTGTGGGTCATTTCAGGATGGCCCCTACTCTAGTTGCTCTAGTGACCACTGCCATAAAATAGAATAGCCTCATTTTAGGGTTTAGATTTTTCCTGATGGATACAGATGTATGTATGGGGTGGTTGTTATGACTATATGTAAATGTATGCGATGTCCTTAAACGATGGAGATGTCCTATAGTGAATATGGTCCTGGTAAGATCGCAGGAGGCTATGCCGGCTGTATTTGCCCATTCCCCTAAATCCTTCAGTTTCCACTGCAACCCTGTCTTTGTGTCAGTAGTGCTAGGATTGCCAGAAGGTAGGTTGCTATTTGAGTTTCCCTTGGCGAGAGGCCTGTGACCATAAACACTGTCGCTGCAGAATTGAGTCATGCCTCTAAAAACACGAGACTGTAGGTTATAGTTGCCCCAGGCTACGTGACACATATTAAGAAACTGGGCTGGAATTGGCATCCAGTTAGACAGATCTTTGTTGAATGCATTGATGGTGGACAAGTCTTGTACAAGCTTGGACAAGCAAAGTCATGAGAAGTCTTGAGTTGAACAAATGAATGTTCAACAATAATGTTTTTCTTCTGCTTTCACATCTCTACAGTATAAATGTGTGTCATTTAGCAGATTCAAGCAGAGGTTACGTGTCCAGGGACCTACTCTCCTGTCTCACCATGCCTCTGTTCAGTCCTCCATAAATACAGACTTTCAAGTTGGGACAACATGATCACATTCAAGAACTGCTGTTTAATGTTCAAAATCCGGTTTAACCTGGCCCCCCACCACTATTCAGCCTAGTCAAGTTTAGAACACCAGCAACCAGTGCTACTCGAGGGGCAGCAAGAGGAGACTGTGTTATTCCTTTTTTTTAAAGTGTATTTGGACAGTCGGTTTTCTCAATTAGGTCAGCCCGGGAATGGAACCATCTCCCTCAAAACATTAGAGAATCAACCTCATCCAACTGTTTTAAAAGTAATCTCAAAACATGGTTGATAAATAACCAAAAATGTGATCACTAGCAGGTAAGCAGTAGAACTTGTATATTGGGATTGTATTTTTGTATTTTTATTTTTGTATTTATTGTCAATGTTATGTTTGGTATACGTTAATGCCTTTTTTAGGTTGTATAGCCTTTTTCTCTCTGGCAGAGGGACTGCCAATGGAAATTAGCCTTTTGGCTATAATTGGGTGCATTTACATTTGAATGTTTATGAATGTACACTGTCCCTCTTGATCAAATGAACAAATTGTAAATTGATACTAGTGGACTGGAAGCGCTGACCTGGATCCCGGTGTTCCCTTTGTTCCTTGGTTAGGAAGGCTGTGTTCCTGGCTGGAAGTCTTGGCAAAACAGCAACTTGCAGCTGCTGCCAGGGGAATTCTAAGTCAGTGTGCAGTGCAGTCCCCTCTCTCTAGGCTGGGAGTCTAGTTGTTACCCAGTAGCCTAAAGTAGTGTACTTCCCTCGTCCCTTTTCCCCCCCATGGCCACTTACTCATGTGTCTTAGTCATGTGACTGACCACCAGGATGAAGGATTGTTCAGTCCTGTCCTCTGGAAGTGGTAGCCATTTTAAAGTGAAATGTAATCATCTCCAAACAAATTTTTGCTTTGTAAATGTTTGGGGGCTGCGTGATGAATCTACTGGTGAATGATTTGAATTCAGAGGCAGCTGGTGCAAAGGCGTCTTCCTGCAAAAACAGTCAAATGTAAAACTGGAAAGTGTTACAGTGTAACACTGTGAACTACTGGTACAATGTAAGCCCTTATGTGACCTCCTCTCCCACCTTATGAAGAATGTATTGGCTTAACTAGCTGCTGACCCAGCACTGACGTGTCTTTCTTTACATGTCTATTTGCAACAAGACTGAAGGAAACCATTCCTTCAGAGCTTCACCTCCAGTCACTTAGTTGGACTCTGGTTCCCCTTTCCCAGAAGGCTGTGTTTCATGGTGTGGTCCTTGCATAAGTGGCATGTACCACCAGAGACACCTGTTACTTATCCTGGTAGTGTTATGTTTCAGTGGCAAACAAGCCACTCCTTTAATTACTCTTTATTGTTCACACAGGGCCACCATGGAAAGCCACCTGGACACGCCGTACAACGTGCCAGATGTAGGCGTCACCATTGCCAACAATGACACAGACTTTGTCATCAGGTAAGTGTCTGACTGTTAGGTTGTGATACAGTGAGACCTGAGCAGGAGCAGATAGGAGAAGGTGATGATGCCCTCTGTGACATCATTCGTGGGAGAGTTCACTCTTCTTGTCGGCTATAGGGCAGAATCTCGAATGAAAAAACCCTGAAAAGGTAGATGTAACAGACCAGACCGTATGTGAATAACTGGTTGAATAGGAAACCTAACACCTCATCAGTGCGATGCATTATGGGGAAAGTGCTTAGAGAGAACAATCACCATGGAAACCGTGCCTGAGGCTACAGCCTAGTCAGCAAACTGCTGTACTCGTACTCCATCTGAAAACTGGAAATGGACATGGGTGTTTACGCTAGACAAATTTACAGAGGCGAAAATGTTTGACTAGTGTTGAACTGAGCGTATTAAGTGCCTGTGTGTTTGGATAAGGGGGACATGCAGACAAGGGGAGTTAAAGGTCTATATATTTTTTTATTTTTTTTGGAGAGAGATCTAGGATGGTGTTTTGGAATAATGTAAAATTATTTTGGTTTACTGCATTTTTGCCCAAATGCCCTTAGAAGCAACAGTCCTGGGATTTAATCTGCACATAGTTGTGGATTTAACATGCAATGCTATATTCAGTACGTATACTGATTTGAGTTAGTTTCTAACGAATAAAATACTACTCTTAACCGAAGTCGGCCATGTTGGCTTGCATGCTGACTCATCTGGTTTGCTCGGTCAGGATCTCGGACCGTGGTGGCGGCATTCCTCACAGCATCATAGACAAGGTGATGGACTACCACTTCAGCACGGCAGAGGAGAGTGCCCAGGACCCGCGCATGAACACCCTCTTCAACAACATCACCAACAGTGGCCCCCAGTCAGGCCCCATGCACGGGTAAGAGGAGGCGGGCGGACATGAGTTTGGAGTTCACTTCTACGCAGGCTGCACCATGACCTTTTGTGTATAATTTTTCATACCCATTCCGTCATGTGATGGCTTCAACTTGATAGGTGAAAGTTCATTTGCTGATCATGAGGGAGGATAATGTCAGAGGAGTATTTGAACATGGCCAATGTTTCTCACATGATAGGAATTATATCCCACAAACTTTTACAAACTTTTAGGTGGTCCATAGCACTGAAGTACAGAGGGATAATGTCATCCCCATGTTTATTTCTGAATACAGACAGGTTTTCGGATGTGTGTTTAGCTAATGTTGGATTATCCAACTTTTAGTCCTCAGTATACCTCTTTTAACCACCTCTGTTCCCTTGCAGGTTTGGCTTTGGCCTGCCTACCTCCAGGGCTTATGCAGAGTACCTGGGCGGATCTCTGTCCATCCAGTCCATGCAGGGCATCGGCACGGATGTCTACCTGCGCCTGCGCCACATCGACGGCAAGGGAGAGAGTTTCCGTGTCTGAGACCCCCTGCTGCTCAGCCTGGGAAACCCCAGAGAGGTGGCAAGATGGGATTCTCCCAGTATTCCTCAACTGGGAAGCTTGGTCACTTCAACGCCGGCTGGCGTTCCACCATTCTGCAGTCCAGAACATTTCAAGCGGCCGAGTGGCTTCTGACTAACTCAACTCTACTTCTTGTCCCTTTTTTGGCCTCAGGCTGAAAAGACTGGAAGAGCTTCTTCTGAGTTGGCACTTCCAACTTCTTCTTTTTTTTTCTGTCACTTGTCTGCGTAACGTGAGGGTTTGTGAACTTTTGCACTTATGTCATCAGAGTGCATGGTGGTTAGTGTTGGTGTTGTGACTTTGGTAGAACAAGAAAGGGGGGAACAAAGATCTCCAGCCTTAAAGATATTGATTTGTCATTTACTTATTTTTTTAAGACCAATGCTGATGAGAGTGGTCTTGTGTCTGAAATGCATTAGGATTTAGATTAAGTTGGTCTTTGCAAGACCTTATCTTGAATTACCTGTGAAAGACACCATGGAGAAAACTGCCAAAACACATGTGGAAGAGTGTGCATGTTATTGGGGAGAAACTAAAAGTTAAACTTTTGGTTTAGTACAGTTTTGTGAGCGCAGGTGAGGAGATGGGCAGAGATGTTCTGTTGCCTTACTGTATGCTGCTGGTCCTCAGGACAGTATACTAATTTTACTTAAACATTAACCAGTTCAATATCCTTTCTGTCATGCAATTTGACATGTATACCACACCAGATGAGAGAGAACTGACCTGTTTTATCCCTCTGTGGATGATTATTGGAAATGCTAATCATCACTTGCAGCATAGAAGTTTATCGGTTACATACTTTAGGTTCTAAACACCAGAAGAGGTGTTTTGTGTTAGTTTATTGCGTCTTTATCTACAAAAAAGAGAATTTGAAGTATATCAATTTTTATTATTTGCTTGTTTCCTTTTATTTGAAATACACTTTGAATATTATTTTTCTTTGTTACTGACACACATTCCGCGACGGGTCAAATATCAAAACTAAGGAAAACTTTACTTTGTAGTACTATAGTAGTAGTAATTTGAGGAGAATGATGGAATCATGTAAATACAGTATTCTGGACTTGAACTAGAATTCTGGAGAAAGGTACATCCTTTAGTATCCACTAGACTGTATAAGAAAGGATTGTAGGCACCTGCATAATAATAGTTCCTTGTGATTCTAAAGGTTTGGGTGGCCCAAGATTCTTCTAGCATGAGAATTACAATTTGACAGACCGCACCTCATGAAGGACTGTTGTCCGAGTGCGCCATCTGCTGGCAAAATAAAAGAATACTTACAGACCCTCAAAAAGAGATGGTAAAGTATCTTTTGATATTAGAAATTAAAATGAAGTGTAATACATATTTGTTCCTTTATTATCTTTAAAAGTATGATAAAGCTGAAACATTCTTGATTTTGTGGTCTTGAAATGGAAGACTAACATACCCATACTCATGTGTTTCTTGTATTTCTTCTTTAGGCCAAATAACTGAATGGTGTTACTGACAGTATGCACTGGTGTGGATTCTGCGGATGTCTGATTTTTTTGTATGTTTGTGTCCTCAAGACCTGTCATTAGTTTATAGTTATTGGGCATTATTAAACTCTCAACAACATGGGTGCATTTGACAGTTTCTTTGAGTGCACATCTGATTGAATATGGTATATAAAACAAGTGTATGTTTAGGTTATTAAAGCAGTTTCAGATAATGGACCGGTGTAAAAAGTGTATTTAAGTTTTGAAGAGTTTATTAAATCAGTCAATTTTCCACTGATGCCTTTTCCAGAGGAAACAGTGTGTGCTCAACAACAAAAACATTTGTTGACCCAGAAACGGTTTACAACTAAATGAGCAGGCATTTTCAAAACTTCCGACTGTACTAAAAACAGAAAAGCAATGTGAAGTGTATTGTGTGATATGTTCCTCTTGCCTACGCATATAGTCATTTAGCAGACGCTCTTATCCAGAGTGTACACGGAATGCTTCCTGTTTAAAAAAAACAAACATTTAATTGCTTTAATTCAGGACTCACTTTTCTGAAATGAAGTCAAGCCAGGACTCAGGTGGACACACCTCGGTCTCTGTCTCAGAAGGATTCCTCCCTACTCTCTTGGGATGCGGACGTGGTTACGCCCTAACACGTGACCAGAATGCGCGAAGGCGGTTGGAAGGGAGGGCAGACGACCAGTAGTCTGCAGGGTTTAGCCGTACACCTCTTGACAACAAATTCACTCTGCAGTTCTTCAAGGATTGTGGATGAAATAACTCAGGGGAATTTCTTGGCATAAAGGTAATGCATGCATGCAACATTATTATATTGGCTTGCTGGCAAGTAGCAACTAGAACGTCTAGCTAGTTCTGTCTAGAATCACTTTAATCACAACTGAACTTCGAAATTGCTGCTGAGGAGTAAGTCAAATATAGTTATTATTCTCTAGAACGCTAGATCGGTGTATCGTGTAATAACATGATGGATAATAATGGGAAAACTATCATTTTTGGTTATAGAAGCTAGCTGGCTAGCTTCTCTGTCTTTCGTGTGACGTAGAGCGAGCAAGCTTAGCTTGCCAGTGTGTTCGAGACAGCCAGCTGGGTTGACTGGCTATCTAATTTTTCAACTACGTTGCAAAGAAATTGGTACCGCAGCGTTTTGTGGTGAAAAGATATGCATGTTCATGTATTGAAGTGAACACAGGCCTTTTATTGCCGCAGTAGTTGATTTGCGTTCACGGGCACTAATTACATTATCCATCTGGTTAAGTGATGACAAGAAGTCAACTCAGCAGTCACCACGACCAAGATCATTTTCAAGCATAGTTGTCACCACATTGCACCACCATTGTCACAACTCTAACAAGGCATTATTATTTGAGTTTAATTGTAGATGAATGAACAACCATTCATGAGATGGGTAAATCCCAAGTTTGGACTTAAACTATCTGAAGCAATTTCGTCCTTTTACTGTTTTTGCAGAAACTCTAAATCCTCTTGTTATAATAAACTCAATCTTTGTTTCCTTAATACTTTCCACCTTTTACAATGTGCAGTGTGAATGAAATGGTTCTTTAAAAAAAGAACTTTTTAATTTATTTTTATGTTGTCCATCAGTTGCCATGAGCAGTGAGCTGAATGTGCCCATGGGCTCCCCCACCCCAGGGAACTCAGAACGGGTTCAAGATGGCGGGGGGATGGACTACAGAGACTGGGTGCGGCGCAGTTACCTGGAGCTGGTCACCTCCAACCACCACTCGGTGCAGGCCTTGTCCTGGAGAAAGCTGTACTTGAGCAGGGCCAAGCTGAAAGCCTCCAGCCGGACGTCAGCTTTGCTCTCGGGTTTCGCCATGGTGAGTCACTTACATTTTCTCAGAGATATTCCTACAGATATGTAGATAGGCTCTGTCATCAATAGCTGTACTCTGTCTGGCAGTTTTTCCTAAAACAAACATATTAACCTTTGTTTAATTTCAAAGCATTTCCTGGGGGTTTCTCAAGTAAACAAACAAACAAACTACATTCTTCATTCTTCCTATCATAATTCTCACAGGAAAAGCTTCTGCCATCTCCCCCCCCCCCCCCCCCCCTCTGCTATTAATAGCATGTGAACCAATGGACAAATAAATAACGCCTTTCAGATTTATGCCTGCTCAGTCGAAGATGGTTGCTGTGATGTTTTCAGGTGGCTGAGCGGTGGCTGAGCGGTTAGGGAATCGGGCTAGTAATCTGAAGGTTGCCAGTTCGATTCCCGGCCGTGCAAAATGACGTGTCCTTGGGCAAGGCACTTCATCCTACTTGCCTCGGGGAAATGTCCCTGTACTTACTGTAAGTCGCTCTGGATAAGAGCGTCTGCTAAATGATTAAATGTAAATGTTTTGGTTTGTGTGCTGATCTAGGTGGCCATGGTTGAAGTCCAGTTAGAGATGCAGTACAACTACCCGCGCTTCCTCCTTATCTCCTTCAGCGTGTGCACCACAGTGCTGGTGGCTGTGCACCTGTTCGCCCTGCTCATAAGTACCTGCATTCTGCCCAACGTGGAAGCGGTTAGCAACATCCACAACCTCAACTCGGTGAGCGAGTCCCCCCATGAACGCATGCACCACTATATCGAGCTGGCCTGGGGCTTCTCCACAGCCCTGGGCATCCTCCTCTTCCTGGCTGAGGTGGTGCTCCTCTGCTGGATCAAGTTTCTGCCCGTGGACTCTGGAGGTGCCAACCAGGTTGCCGTGGCAGCCGCCGAGCTCGCGCTGGCCAAGATGAATTGCAGCTCCACCGGTGGTGGGGTCAAGCCCCCTAAGCCGACCACCGTTCCAGGGAACAGCGGCTGGCAGGCAGCACTGGCCTCTACCATTATCATGGTGCCTGTGGGGGTGATCTTTGTGGTGTTCACCATTCACTTCTACCGCTCGCTGGTGCGCCACAAGACGGAGCGCCACAACCAGGAGATTGAGGAATTGCATAAGATCAAGGTGCAGCTGGATGGGCACGAGAGGGGGCTACAAGCTGTGTGATTTAGCTGCTTGGTTTGCTTTGCTCTTATAGCCTTTGAGCATTGTGGTGAGCTCCTCGTGAATCAATAGGTGGAAGGTGTTCTTTCTCCCCTATCTAACTAAGCCCTCTTTTCCTCCTCCACATCCGGTCTAATCATTGTTATTGGCTTCCTCAAGCCTCAGAGCTCCACCTACTGTGTGGAAGGTTGAAGAATGAACAGACATGAAATGGGTGGCTTGGATAACATTGTCTTGACTGTGTGAAAGGTGGCCGATTTTGTATGTTGATGCTAATAGAAAGGAATACTTATTCTTTACAATAGCAAAAATAGTCCCATCAACCAAGGGTGTTTTACAGGCCTTTTAAGGGTGTTTTTTTATTGTCTGCAGTCCCCTTTCATTAGTGCCATTACCACTTTATAGCTTTATTGCCATGATACAGGAAGTGTTGGAGATTAGAATGTCTAACCACCATATGTGCAAACAGGGCTGTGTTAGTACATGCTACCACCCGGGGGTCACACATTTGGGTGAAATTGATATGTTACTTTTGACTACTCTGACAATGCACCAGGAAGTGTGTTGTCAGATGGATCACACACCAGGTTTCACTTGTGTGTGAAACTTGTTTCAAAGAAACATTGTAATCATTGTTACAGGCCAGAAGGGCTGTCATTTCCTGCTTTCAAAAACAATGTTTGTACAGTGTAAATGAGACCCACTGGTGTCCAGATTAGTGTGGAACACGGTGCCTCTTGGGGTTCCAGGGCTCCTCAGGCCTCAAAGCCCCTATTGTCAAAAAACCTTTACTGTAAATGATCTTCACAATGCCAAATACTTTCTTGCCATCAGCATGGCCATTCAAAGCAAGCAATGTCTCTGCTCACCGTGTGTTGTTTAGGTTACATTTGCCCATAATGGGACAATATAAAAATGTGTCAAATATAATCCAGTGTATCTTATAGCTAATAGTTTCAGATTTGTGCATCCCTTTTTCTTCGTGAAAACCTTGATAAGCACATTACATTACTCCTTATACTTATTAAAAATAATTGTTTTCAAATGTAAATGTTTACAAAATGTCAATTGCAGTAGAGAGGGTGTTTGTATTAACCTGGGATAAATATAATTTGCCCCATTACTTTTTATATAAAAATAAATTAAAAAGGGTTAGAATGTTACTATAATATATTGTTGGAATGGGGGCTGGTGAGCTTGACTTAAAACGGCCTGCTGAGTATTTAAAATATCAAAGCTTTGTGAAGACAAGTGGAGAGGTATTGTCAGCATGGATTAAGTTGTCAGTTCTCTTGAATAAATATTTATCCGCTTCAAAAAGACAGGAAGATAACAACATTCCAAGACAAGTTCTCTGACCAAGAATTGACTATTTTCTTTATTTCACTGTGTTGAGAAAAGACATAAGTGCACTTGTAGTTTAGTTCTGAAAGGAGTGTTGAAAGCTGACTGTCTGTAAGCTTGTTTTGGCTGTAACACAATGTTTTAAGTCTTACTGTTTGGTCAACGATTGTGTATGCAGTGATTTAGTTTGAGTAACTCTTGGGAAGATCATTCTACACAAATGTAGTATTCAGAGTAGGATACATACTGTTTCTTTGACCAAACAGACAATTTTTATATGTTGACAATACCGGTGCAGAACACAAACATTGTATTGGAAAGAAAATGTAATTTTGTGTTATGTTTTTGATAAAGAAAATTAGCTTGTCATTTATTTTTTATAATAACACAGAAGTATGTTATCTGATTCAGTGTATGTTTAAGGCTTTGTATGCGTGGTTTATTGTTCTGTGAAATGGCATGTATTTTCATACCTTGTCTGAAGTGTAGTCTCGTGGCAAATAAACACATTTTATTTTGTTTATTTCTATGCCCCACAATGTGTATGTTGTCTCTATTCTTATAAACGGAATATACTGTAAATTGATATTTTCACTATGCTCAAGTTTCTTGTTCATATTCCCCTAGTTGAGTCGAACTGTCACTTGTCACTGGTCTCCCATTCTGGGTGACCAAAGTGTGACCATCTCCTTGGTGACCAGTGTAGGTTTAATTATGATCACCTCGAGTCTTGTATGCTTTGGCCTAGTTTGAATAGTCTTATTTGAATGCATCCACCTCTCGAGTTGAAGAGGGCTGGTGTTTCAGGTTCATTTGACTTCTGTAACTAAAGGACATTGGAGTTACTGTCACATTCCAATGATGTTAGTGCAGTCAATAATTCAAGAGTGGGAGGAAGCATGTTCTTTAAAGTGTTAGAACCAGACACTTGTGATTTGTTATTAGGGTTTCCAGTTTTCACACCAATTACACACAGCTGTGTGAGAGCACTGTGGTAATTAGTCAATTGAGATTGAGCGTGTGCCATATATAGTAGCCAATGAGAAAGGTCCTGGAGACCAATTATACAATTAAGTGCTTTGCCAATATAAAAAGCTTGCTCTTTCAAGTATTATCACACAAACAACATTTCTGACAAGAGGTGACAAAGACAAGGTAACCCATGCTTATCTTGATATATATTTTCTGCATTGTTTTTCCAGTCTAGCACATTTTTTAAATAATCAACCAATGGTAAAAGAAACTGTCCTTCATGTGTTTAGTTTGAAGACATTGCTGAATAATATAACACAGCTATGATGATTCAAGAACAAACTGACTTGGTAGTGATACCTCTGGGTTTCTCTGACTAAGGCATGATCAGTTTTAATCTTCTCGCTGAGCTGTGAGGTTATATTGACCGGGGATGCTAGTGGTGACTTCTTCAGTCAAAACATGTCAGATATGCTCACATTAGCAGCCCATATGGCCCTCACAAATGTAGCACTCATAGGCACAGAATGTTCTGTGATCCCGTTTTTCCCCAACATCCCAATTTCTCATGTTCTGACTTTTTTTTTTTTTTTTTTTATCAAGCTAGATAAAAGTTGACTAGTCAACTGTGCTACTTTTCTCACTAGTGGTTCAGCCAGTTGGGAGAGGATAGATTTGTCTTGACATGAGGCCCACCACTTAAGGCTCAGCCCCTACCCTAAGGACCTGCCTTGGCTCTATGTTTAGACTCCTGGCCTACGTTGTTAAGCAGCTTTGGCGCAGCAGTGTGGGTGTTTTCCCATCGCACCGTCTCATATTTGCTGTACTCCGGCCAGGCCATGGCAGATCACATTCAACTGAATCGGCATGCAGGTCATGACCTCATGCTAAATATAATCGTATCTGCAGAGTACTTAAGTTGGACATCTAGCTCCCTGTGATGCATGTAGCTTTAGGATTTTTGCCTTTCAGTACCTGATGCTGATGGCAGGTCGGATCACTGTAAACTAATGACATCTGGTCTCCGTTTTTTAAACTTGCTGTATCTGTAATTCTATATTTAAATTCTGACTTTTCAGGTGCTCCTGTCGCTGAGGGACTTAAATGGAAAAGGCAAGTTCCAATGACGAGGGAAATGTGTTGAAGTTGGGATTGCTTGAATGGCTTCCAGGTCTAATGCACACCCAAATAAAGGTTTAATTCTGAAAACCACTTGTCCTTCCATGGGTAGCTCACGCTTAAAGTATGCTTGGCTTCATAAACATACAACTCCATTCGTTGTTTGGCTAGGCCTCCTCGAGGGCTACATACTGAATGTTCACATTTGAACTGGAGGCAGTTTCCTACAGTGTGGGAAAATATTCTGCAGAACTTCCCCTGTACCACAAGTCCAAAACATTGCTTTGTTTCTTCACGGTTATATAGAAAAATCAAAACTACATGATCAATGTGCTGAGGACAAAGAATTAGAATTGCATAGTCAGTTATTACTTGTGTCTGGGTAGACGAGAACACCAGCTGACTAACATGGCACTTGCTGATTTCACCTTTTACAATCACAATTACTAAGAAACGGAAAGGCAGCCATCTTTTGAATCCCCCCCCCTGATGCGTTTCCCATGTCTAGCTCTCAGGAGAGTAAATCTTGATGAGATGCTGGAGTTCAGTGGGGTAACCAGTCATGGGACACCTCATGTTTGCCTTGACGTAGACATAGATGCAACGGTAACAAAACACAAAGCCGGAGGTGGAGAGAACCGTGTCGTTGGTGCGGCACTTGCGACACAGCGGGCACACTTTGCTGTGTTTGGATGCATGGTCCTGCAGGTGGACGGGAGGGGGCGGCGTGGGCAGGGTGGTCAAGCTCTTCATGGTGCTCTGGTTCTCCGAGGAATACCACCACTCCAGGAACTGTAGGAAGAACACCCCCATGGAGAGGCTTGAGGAGAGGGACACGGCCACACCTCCAACCACGTTTGACGTCAACTTCCGTAGCCTATCACCGATACTGCAAGAAAGATTCACCGTTAGTAGTGGCAATATATTAAGTACACGGGTCAGGTATACATTTGGTAATACTTCAATCTCACCTTGACCCAACGCCTGCAGATGGTGTTGCTGGTTTGAGGTCCATGTTCCTGATGTCATGTCCTGTGAGGTGAGACAGTTGGACTCCAGCCAGCCACAGAAATGGCGAATGTGTCCTTGCGCGACCAAACACGTATAAGAGCTGTTGGCAGAAGACCCAGCTGTCCCAAGCCATGCTGACGTAAGGGTACGCGGCCAGGAAAGCCCTGTACATCCTCTGCATGCGGGACTGTGGCAGGCGGATGGAGAATTCATCCTCGTCCCTCTGCTTCGCCAACACTTGTTCCATTTTGGCCCGCAGGTACGGCACGAGAGCCAGCAGAAGCAGCGAGCGCCAGTGGGATTTGCCTCCAAGTCCCAAGTGAGCGGGCTTCTCGCTTCCCGAAGAGGAGGCGCGCTTCAAGCTGTAGAAGTTCTCCGAGAAGGAACCGCTTGTCCGTGACAGAAAATGGTGCTGAAGCAAAAGGTCAAGAACGACGTAAATCTCGTCGAATCTCCTCAGGAGGAATCCGTAGCGTGAGGGATTGGACTCAGCCAGTACCTGCAACAGATGTGTGATACTGATGAATAAACAAAGGCAATTTCAGGAGGGTCATCCAAATCTGGTGCATACTCACTACTTTCCCACAGGTCATTAAATTACACCTTTGAGACCTTTAGTGTCTGTACTTGCCATAGCTACTTTGATATACTTTCTATGTGCAATATGTGTATGTCGCTTTGGAAAAAAGCATCCACTCAATGGAATGGAATGTAAACTGCATTATCTGTTTTGAGCTGGATCTAAAAGGTGAAGCTTATAGAAGCAAGTGGGTTCATTTCCAAATATTTTCATAAGTGGTGCTTCACTACCAACAAGTTGATAATACATTCTAGTCTAGATTATCTATTTGGTCATCAAACATCTATTAAAGCTAGCTCGCCATCTTTCTAGTTCCAAGAAGTGGTTAAGCTGCAAACCTTCACAGCGTGGCGCAAAGCTGGTCTCACAGCACCCATCAGGGACTCCTGCGCGAGAACTTCGAAAATGGATGGTCTATCATCTGCAGCTGCAGTGGTCAAATGTGCCCCACGCTCAGCCATGGCGGCACACCGGTCCAACAGTATTAAATAAAACACGTAGGTATTACCTAGCCACCGATTTTAGAATTCACAGATGCAGTCAAGCTAGTTAATGTTACTACAAACTCGTCTTAGCTAGTATGTTAATGCATTGTACGTCGTTAGCTAGCATGATAACGTTTATAGAAAATTAAGCAATGACGGAAGTTGGCTGGATATGCATATTACTTAAACTCAACATTTACGATCAATAACAGTACTCTAGTGTTATTTAGGAGCTTTCCCTGGAATTACTTCGTTGCTGGTGTTTATCAAATGAATCACTTCTTGTCAAAACCACAGTGCTTCCTAAAGAAGTACTTCCTGGTCATCCTTATTTCAAAATAAAGGTGCTTTAAAGGGTAGGCTATGCATTTTGGCCATCTGTCCCTCAAAAAACTTTTCTATAACTAATAATCCAACTGACCGATTTCATTGTCAGTGTAAAATACTGATAAGACGGACATTGACTAATGAATAACAAAAAGAACCACGGATAGTTTCTACAAATTTAAAAGACACTGAGGGTTTGTTACACCTCAATGTGTTTTCCATATACTCTGAAATGCATTGTTTCTCAAAGGATGGGCGGGGTTACATGCCAGCAACACTGTATTCATCAGTCCCCCTTCAAAAACACACTAAAGATGTTTCATACATGCCCCATTTTTTCCCCGAGTTTATACCTCCAGCACAGGGTCAACTCTTTATGTGACCACTGACTGCTGCACTCATGTGCAGTTCCACAAATAATACACCAGGTGGCACTACAGTTACATTTACTGTTTATTCACAAAGTACACCCAGAGGAAACTCAAATGAAATTTGAATTTCATTTGAGTATACTAAAATATACTAAAATATACTAAACATATACTAAAAAATATACTAAATATACTAAAAATATACTAAAAAATCAGTTAAACACAAAGTGATAAAAAGGTAGCCATTGTTCATTGCACTCAATACCATACATTTGTTTTATATTATTACAGTATATAGTCGTTTTGATCACGTTGACTGCAATCTGTTGTTTTTTATTACTGTTGGACCAGACCAGAGTATCAAACGGCAGATGATCAGAGTTGATATGACTCACTGTTGACTTCTGAATCTAAGGACATTTTTATTGCATGCTCAGAGACACTGTGTATATGTGTGTTTGTGCCGTTTCTAAGAAA
The DNA here is from genome assembly GCF_038355195.1 of Osmerus mordax. Taxonomy (NCBI): domain Eukaryota; kingdom Metazoa; phylum Chordata; class Actinopteri; order Osmeriformes; family Osmeridae; genus Osmerus; species Osmerus mordax. The sequence continues at coordinate 8,735,204 of NC_090068.1, forward strand.
CAGAGATACGAGATCCCTCTATCTTCCCTCCTTCTGCAGCATGCAGTCCTTTTTAAGAAACACTTTATGAACCAGACAAATTGGAACCAAAAGGGAAAATATTATCACAGCTTCCAGTTCCATCTATGCATCTGGCTCTTTCGCTGTATCCCCCAATAATTTATCACATTACTCAAACTATGAGAGTATGTCTCCTTATGAGCCCCCATTCTACCTCTCTCCCCGCCCCCACTCTGCTCTCTGCACTGTACATGCCTCAACCCACCTCACCCTCCCTTTCATTCTTTATTTCTCAATCTCTCTTTTTTCCATGTCCCTCGCCTCTTGCTCTGTAACTTCATGTTGAACAGCTTAGCCTACACTCAATTTGAATAATGTACAAGCCAAATCTTGGCAGGAGACCACTGACACTCCTCCTCTTTCCTCCTCTCTCTCCCCCTTCTCCCCCTTAAGTCAGAGTTGAGCTGTGAGTTCAGAATCAGTGAGAATTTCCTGTCAGAGAGACTTGTTAACAACACTCCAGCAAAGTAAGAACTCCCTCCCTCTGCACGAGCACTTTCATTCCTCAACTGTTTTATTTTTGAAATGTTTCAAATGTTAATTTGTCTTCTTTTTATCTTTTTTTGATGTGACAATATCTCATGCAAGCATAGAGAGATTCCTCCAAATGACCCCTCAGTGACCACCAGCAGACTGCAGCATGGTATGAGGACGGAGGATTTTATTTCCTTAAACCTTATGATGTAAAGATAGCAGGTACAGGAGCTCTATACAGCTCTAACCAGAACAAATCTGGGTTTAGTACACACACAGTCCTCTGGTGAATAAATCTGTCTTTAGGGCAAATTAGGATTTTCAAATTAAACTGTGCTTTATTCAAAATCAGTCCATAATCAAAAATATAAAATACAAAAATACTGAACTCTAAAAACATGGCCAAAATGAGATCATCTGCATCTTAACGCATTACACTTATCCATCAAATATTGACAAGTATTATGCAGTATTCTGAGCCCTATCTCAATGGAATGTACGATTTGCTGTGTACTCTATGTGTCTTTGTTCAACTTGTCTTGTCACATCCAAAATAAAACAATTCTACAATGTTTTACAGACTTGGGTCATTATGTTTATCTGTGTTTGTACGTGCAAGTTTGTATGCATAGAGATCTGTGCAGTGTCTCAGTTTTGTTTTTCTTTCTGGTCTATGTATTGGTCCAGTTTGGTTCCGATAATGTTCTGGTAGCATCTCTCCCGATTGTTCAGGTTAGCAGACGAAACTTCTCCCCTATCGGCCGTGAGAATCCTCAGGATAAAACTGAGCTTGGCCGTGTTCACTTCAGGATCTGACGTTGTTGACCGTAGCCTGTCATGCCAGCCTGAGAGGCTCCCTTGTTTGTTCCCATCTGCAGGCCGATGACGTTCTTGCCCCCGCTTAGCTGTTCCTCAGAGAAATCCCGCCTGTTCTCCTGGGACTTCCTGCACACAAGCACACACACAAATACATGAATCCTAAACTCAGTTTTGTGGCAGGACATATCTCAGTATGAGGACAATGGAGGCAGCATTCCAGTCAAGACAAGGCCTGGGACTCACTTGTGGAACCAGCTGGGGTCACCGCGGTAATGGCCGTCGTCCCTGGTGACAGCCAGACTGCCCAGAGCCATCAGGGTCCTCTGGACTGCAGCCAGGTCCTTCCCTGCAGACACACAGAGACGGACAAGCAGACAAGATCAGCGTCACATTAGCACAATGCACACCCAGACACAGTCCCAGGGCCGAGGGAGGGGGATAGGAACCGAGAATGACTCACCCTCCCAGAGGTCAACGGTTTGAAACATGTCAGTCTTGGTGACCCCATACTTCTCAGCGGCATGGAGGAACTGAGAGATCTGCTCCATCTGCTTGAAGGCCATGCCTGAGGGCTGCAACTTCTTGATGGGCTTATTGTCCTCGTACAGACTGTTGATGAGTGCACTCAGGATCTGAAAGAGGGGGAGACAATCAGTATTTTATTTGCTTTGACACACACACACACACACACAAACTCACACCCAAGTCACCATCAGATGGACAGACACTCACACATCCATCCTTGAGCCAGTTCTGGAAGCCGGTTTTGCCCTCCTCTGGCCGGCCCACTCCAGAACCACACTGGGCTATGATCCACTCGTTCAGCCTCTCCTCCAGCTCCGGGTCGTACTTCTTGTCTATCTTGCTTTGCACCTCGCGGCTCAATCCATAGGAGGGACCTTTGTTTGCCATGGCTGGTCCTGAAAAGAAAGAGGTCATGGGTCACATAGGCAGCATGTATCACAGTGAACTTACACAACGTATGTGACTCAGTAGGTTGAGGCATCCATGAACATTGAGGCTGTTCGTATGTCTCATTGGCAATGCGACTCTTACTGCTCTCTCAGTATTGTTGAGAGAGGGACATGCACCCAACAGATGGAACAGAACTCCCGTTCAGGTCCATATTTTATATCCACACCCAGACAACTGGCCCACAGTCAACACAAATAGGCCTGTAATCAGAGTCTCCTGATCCATGTGCATGTGTGTGTCAGCATAAACAGAAGAAAATCTATGCACAATTAAGTGTATCAGGCCCATGTGACTGCTGTTCCATAAAGTGGACGGACATGTCATTGAGTTTGTTCTTTTTTTATAGAAGTTCATAAGTTCAATCCTTCAAGCTTCCCATAGCTTAATGCGGAAATTGGGGGTTATGCATTCTACAGAGAACAATGGCACAGACTCTGATTTCCTGCTGTTATTTCACTTGTCCAGTACACTGGACAAGTGCATGCATACAGACCACTACCTAGTAGAATGAGTCCCTCAGGGAAAACCAGTCAGATGAAGAATCTGAAGGATAACGAGTCAGAACTTCACCAAGGTTAGTGAACCTGACCCTGAGGTACCCAGAGTTAGCTATGCAACATCCTGTTTGTTCTTTCATTTTGTCCCTTCCTTCCTTCCTCTTGTTGATGTATGAAGCCACTGCAACACAGATGACCCAAGAAGACGACTCTGTTTGGAGACTGTACTGTTGGTAGCAAACCCATGGACACCGTTAAACAAATGTCCAGATACAAGTCATCAAATCATTTGGAAAATAACCACAACAACCAGTAGGCATCGTTTTAAAAGGGGCATGGTCTGTGTTTGTGTCCTGTACAGTTGACTGTGACACTGTACAGGAAGGCATGTTTTTACAAATTGAGAACATGCAGGTACATGTTTCTTAATACCTGGTCTGGAAAGTAAAGTTAGGAGAGCGCTCTGACAGACCATACTATCTAGTTGGTAGAGAGGGTATTCTATTCTTAAGCATCTCAATACCTTGCTTCCTGTATTTGTGCAGAGTAAGAAAAAACATTCTTTCTGAGAAAACGGTAAGTCCCTGGCCTTAGCAACAACACACACATACACACACACACACACACACACACACACTAAAACTCCATGTGGTAGTGTCGAGTGCACCTCTTCTATTTCTCTCCCAACAAAGGGGATGTTGCAACGTGTTTTTGTGACCAGGTCACATGCTTCAATCTTGATTCTGTGTTTTGATTGATTGTGTGTTAGTTTAAGTGTCAGTTGTTACTATGAAAACATAGTGCTTCCTCATTCTTTATATTGCCTTGTTTAGTAACTGGCTCTTAACACTGGCGCCAACTTCATGTCCCAGAGTTCCCTCTCTGTGGCAGTAGGACAGCAGTTCTGTGGGGCTGCAGAAGAGGGCTGCATTGTTCTGTCTACCAGCCAAATTGTGTCACAACTGGAGACAGTTTGTAACAACAGACAGATTAGAACAACAATCATCATAATTAACGTCATAAATTCCCAAACCAGCTCTGACCAATCTGAATGTCTGTTTCTCAAACTGAGCATCTGTCTTGGAGGAGTCCTGCCATGCCCACAGAACCTCTGCATACAGACACACATCCCTGACTGGATCAGGCCTTATCTTACTGGGAACAGCAATGAGGGGTCAGGGGGCTTGACCTTTGCCCCTACCTTGAAGTTCCATAACAGTAGCTGCATGGAATACTCCGGATGACAATCATTGGCTCTGTAGTCACTCTGACTTCAAACTATAGTTTGAATGTAAATAGCAGTATTAAGAACAAGTATTTCCCTATGCTACGTGCGGTTTTATAGATCTGTTTACAGCACTTCCTTGTAAGGGAGGATGGGAGGGGGTGTGGGGAGGGGGACATAACCCGTGATCGTGTTAGCAGGAGGGGGACTGGAGGGAGTGGCTTGGACCTGTTGTATCCTGACTGCACTGAGCAGTTCAGACAGGAAGGCCTGCTGGGACAAGCCCTCAATTCTCTCTGACAGACTACTGAGACTCTTGTCAGCCATTAGACTTTGTTTGGCCGGCTCTCACCACAGCCCATTCATTAATATAACGTGACACTATAACACAGGCAAAATGGCTGGACGTTTGAGCCTGTTATTGCAATTCCACCAACACATACGCAGTGTAAAAGGATGAAGCCACGGATGTGAAACAGCTGTTTCACAATCTCAAGGTTACGAATAGCATTGAAAAAGATCAAACAGTATGTTCTTTAGAGATTCTTTGAAGCATATCCCAAAGTAATGTTTTTTCTGTTCTTTTTTCAACCCACTGAATGTACCCTTATCTTGCACTATAAACATGCCAAAAACGTTTTCCAAATCCCTAGAACATACACAGTTTCACTCCCCCAGATACATGGAGGATGTGTACCGGGGTACGTGTGTGTAGTAAATTAGGAGGGACCACATACAGTTTATTACACAACACTAACCACATGTTGACTTGCCTTGTCTCCATTTCAATTATATAACACATTTATCATGGGCAGCACCCTGTAACTTTCCATCAATCTGTCTCCCTGTTCATGGGGCTGTCGGTCAGAAGGAGAGTATGAGAGGGTGTGCTGGGAGTAGAATGAGATAAGAAGCAGGATCTGATAAAGAGTAGGATCTGATAGTGACTCAGTGGTCACAGTGAGAGGGGAACAGAGCAGTCATTCAGACAGAAACCGAGAGAAGGGAAAAACCTGTGACAAATGTGGCTTTATTACATTTTCCTGGAATTAATTAATGATTTGCCTTCCATGTGCCATGCAGTGAAAGATTAATGTGCACTTGTGTGTTAGGATAGAGAAAGTGGCCAAAAGCGGTCAAATGTGTTCAATAGGTTGTATCAGGTTCCCTCTTTCATTCAGTCTTACCACATACCTGGACTCTAAGCTACAGAGAAGCACTTAAAACAGATGCCACACCAGAACTTAACGCGACACCATTTTGAGAATGTTTGATAAACCAGGAAATTGAAATAGTAAATGATTACTCGAGATGGCTACCGGAGGACAACACTTCACGACAAGGTGCCCGCAGTACACGTCAAACAGACCAAAGACAAGTGGACAAGTACAGTGCATACTTACAGTGTTTGCTTGAGAGCTGTCGAAGGTGAGATGAGTGCAGGTGGCTGTTTCAGTCTGTTGCCCTCCAAATGCTCCCTTTCACAACAAAGTACAGAGTCTGCTCGTAGGGAGTGCCGGCTGGAAAAGAACAAACACACTACTCTGAAATGACTTCACCACAGTTCAGATTAAGAGAGAGAGAGAGAGAGAGAGAGAGAGAGAGGAGGAGGAGAGGAAATAAGGGGAGGAAACCACAGCCCTGAAAGGATGTGTCCCTTTTTTTCTCTTCTTTCTTTTTTCTATATCGATGGGCTGCTAGTCATCTTGTTTCATTCTATGACACACCCTTTTCCTCCCTCTCTTTTCCCCTGTTTAAGTGTGGCTCCTTATTTGGGAGCAGGATAGTGAGAGGGCATGTTTCCAAAAGGGCTTGGTTGGTCAGCTAAAGGAATTCTCCAAATATCTCCCTTTACCACTCAGTTTTTGAGGGGGAAGGAGGAGGAAGGGGGGGGGGGGAGGAGGAAGGGGGGGAAGGGTTGAGGGGGTGGTGGCTTTTGGGGCGGGGGGTTTGAATGAGAGGGACATGCATAATTAGAGATGCCATGGAATCCCCAGTAGATGGCAGATTGCATAGTGCCTGTGTAGAAATGTTGTGGTATTTGTGGTCAGGAAAAAAGACCTTCATAGAGAGAAATGTGAAGCAGCCTTGGAATGCTGTGCTTCCCCACTCTGAAAGGTACTCTCAAAACAGAACTGAGGAAGAATGGGAGAGGGGCCAATGCGTGAGGAGAACACTTGTTTTCAGTTATTTCAGTGTAGATTCTAAAACTGTCCTGTGACATATAACTTAACTCCTTCCACTTTTAGTGAACTTGCAAACATGGACACCCCATGCCCCATACCCATAGTCCTAGTATAACATCGCTGTACAGAACCCCCCACTCCCCAATCATGAAGGGAGTGTCATTTCCAGGGAGGTCACTGAGGTAGACCATTGACCTCAGAGATGACATCATTCTAAGGTTCTGGCGATGTGTGAAGTAATAGCTAAGCCATGTGGGTCATTCAAGTGTTGCGTCAAAGCATTGCGCAATGTTCTCCCACTTGCCAGTCAGCTGGTCTGTGAAGGGAGGAACATTACTGGTTCTAATCACAAAGATTTGCATCACAGAACATGCACATCTTCCAAAGGAGTTTCGTCAGCAACCTGGGGGGTGTGGTGGGTGTAGCTTTCATGTTCAGTCTGAAGGGGTGGAGACAGGAAGGGGTGGGGGCAGGAAGGGGTGGGGGATAGGTATCAACTGTTCATCAGGCAAAATGATGGGGGAGAAATGGAGAGAGAGAAAGAGAGTCGGAGGAAAAGAGAGTGTGACAACAGCTCTGTTAGTTTGACATAAATCAGATACTCCCAATGTCAAATGTGTTTGATCACATTTGCCTTATCTAGAGCTCTTTACTGTTAGGCCTCCTGGATTAACTTGTCACTCTCTGGGACATACCCCACCTGAGTGCTGTATCTGAGAGAAGCACGTCTCATCTTAACTCATCATCACTTAGTCTAAATTAATACCAACCCACAATAATCACATTTGATTACATTTTGCATACCTTTGAGAGTCCCATTGAGACGTTGCTAGCGATACCTGGTCAAAAGAAGCAGTACATTCTTTTCTGCTGCACTTTCTATATCCCCTCTTTGTACGTGTCTTAGGATAAAGCATGTACTAAGTGATAAAAATGTTCATTCAAATGTAAAACAATGTTAGAAAAGCAAGAGAGGGTCATGAGGTGGAGGCCAAGATAAAGGAAAGAAGAAAGCTCAGTCTGGGAACTAGAGAGCCAACTAGACTACGGCCAAAGCACACCAATGTGAAATTCCACATTCTGGGTAAGTGGTACATTGCAGTGTCTCACAGGAGCCTTTAGTCAGGTATAGCAAGGTGATATGGTGACTGAGCAGTCTGATGTATCCAAGACTAATGGGCTGTTTAACATTAAACACGGGGATATAGTTGTAAAGATAGTGTAGTCAGGACATGGTGTAAATGAGATAATGTTAAGATATGCCCAAACGTTCATAACAAATCTTGATTTACTGAGGACATTGTGTCCTAAGTTTTAGCTGTAAAAGAATGCAAAGGGGCTTTTCAAAATACTTTATTCCCCTCCCCCACAAGAACTACAAAATGCATTTACTCCGATTATGACTGTCTAGGATCAGAGACCATATGGATGTGTGTGGTGATGGCTGGCCTGTGTGTCTCTGTGGCTTAGCCCCGGGCCTCAGCAGGGTACAGCATGTAGCCAGAGAACCTGTTCCGGCCCGTGGCGTCTCCACAAAGCTGCCGTCCCGGCAACAGGTCCACGTAAACCTGGCCTCCCCTCTCCAGGGCCAGCAGCACGGTCTGGGTGGCGCTGTCCTCCGAGTCCTCCCTGTTGTCCTCCCACGTGGACGCCATCACCTCGCCGTTCCTCATCAGCTGCACCTGGTAGTACAGCCTGTCGTTGGCGCTCGGCTCCTTGGAGTAGGCCGTGAAGCTGAAAGAGTACAGGCCGGCGTGAGGGGCCGTGAACACCCCTGTTGACACACAGGGACAGACCGGTAAACATTCGATCCCAGACTGGAGAATCTGTGTCATGTAGAATGGAGGTGTTAAGTGGACTGAGGTGAATGGTCTGTTTGTGTGTGTGCGTGTGTACCTAGGGCAGGGTTGTAGCCGTTGCCATTGTTGAGAGAGATTACGCTGTAGGGAATGGGCATGTTCCGGTTGAAGGGGCCGTAGCACTGGTTGCCCGGGGCTCTGGAGGAACTGAAAGCCACGCCCATCCCCTCTGTTAGAGGACAAACAGACAGACAAACAGACACACACATAAACAAACAGAGTTTTAAAAAAAACATTAAAAAAAACAGCTTGTTTTCAGCTTCAGCAGGTTTTCTCTGTCCCTCACCTGTGGCCTGCTGGACGTGGTCGTTCAGCCGGGACAGGCCGCTCCACAGGTCGGTCATGCGCTGGAAGACCAGCTCCTCCAGTTTGTGGAACTGCCCTGAGGCACAGCAGCAGCCTCGCTGGCGGGTGAACGCACACTCACAGTCCCAGGAACCACAGGGCAGGACCCCCTCCAACTCTCCTGACGCACCACAGCACCACAGGGGAGGGATTGCACATGAGAACCTTCTAGATGTGTGCGGTCGTTATTCACAGATGCACACTCGCTGGGTGCACTAACGTGTTAGAGAAGGAGAATGATGGCATAGAATGAGTTTAGATGCGCTCTGTCCTACATGTGGAAATGGTTGAGTGGCAGTACCTGCTGCTTCTCTCAGAGTTGAGGCCTGGACTCTGAAGTTGAGACACAGCACCCCCAAGAGGAGCAGATGAGACACTGCAGCTTGCATGTCAGTACTGGGGATCTGTACAGATAAATACTGGAACATTCTGGCCTGTTAACCTCTGGGCTTACAGCCAACAAAATGATCATTTGACATCCGTAGAACTGTATCGACTAATACCAAAGTTGCCATGTCAACAATAATTAATTCATATGAGAGATTAGACTTAATTTCAATTGACTGTAGATTGTTAATATTCAACAAAGGCTTCCTTCGATGGTTTGGCAAATAAAACATTTACATTTACATTACATTTATTTATTTAGCAGACGCTTTTATCCAGAGATAATTCATTTAGCATTTAGCATTAGGCTATGGATTATGCATTTTTTGTCCTAACAACTAATATTATATTGTACTCACTGTGACAGCAACAGAAAGCTCTCCTCTGGTCTGGATCCTATGAAAGCTCCAACGTGTGCCCTCACATACAGGTCAACATTTACAGGCTCCAAAACCAACAGGTAGACAGAAGGTACTTCAGACAAGTCAACCCAGAGAGGGATAGGATGTGCCAAGTCGGCTAGCACACTGACGTCTTCATGGTCTTCCAAGTGAGTTTTATTGCATTTAGACCTAGTTATGTACCAGCACAATTCCTCCATTCCCCTCCCACATGTTCCCCACATCCGAGGTCCCTGGGCTGGACAATTCAATTTCAATTTAATTCAATTCAAGTTTATTGTCATATGTACAGGATACACAAGTGTACAAGTACAATGAAAAGCTTTGTGCCACTGAGCTACCTACAACAGTGAAGTTTTTGATAATAAGATAGATAGTAGCGGACAATAATAAAATAAAAGATAAAAGATAAGATAATAAAAGACACCTGAGCCAGGCGCGCTGCTGATCAACCCAGTTTAGATGGAAAATCATGCGAGCTCCAGGTGTGTGTTATTAGGGCAGTGGTGTCAGGTGGACCGATAGGGATCAGTGGGCTTGGTGAGTAGAAGCTGTAGAGGGAGGGTGGGGTGGGGGTGAGGTCACCTGCTTGCTCCACTGTCCCAAAGCTACAGACCTTCAATGGGATGGAGATAAAAGAGAGGCCTATTTTAGTCTTGTCAGAGGAGATCAGGGGGATTCCCTCTTCTGTGGTCTGTTCTCTCAGGAGAGAGCAGGCAACTGTGTGTGTATTTACAGTGTATATGCCTGCTGAAAGAGAGAGAGAGAGGGAGAGGGAGAGAGGGGTAGATAGAGGGAGAGAAAGAGAGAGAGAGATCATTGCAGGGACCACTGTCATTTCATCCAGTTTGGAGTGGCTTTGTCTCGTAGGCAAAAGTTGAGCGATTTACAAACAAGGCAAGGCAAGTTTATTTATATAGCACAATTCATACACCGTGGTAATTCAATGTGCTTCACATAAGTACACAACAACGTGCTTCACATACATAAATACACAATGGTAATACAATGTGCTTCATATAAATAAAAGCAAAAAAAAACAGGAACTAGTATGAGCTGATGGTCACTGACATCATCCAGCATGTCACAGTAAATGTAATCCTGACCCCACCCCTCCCCCGAGAATCCAGAAGGTCAGAGAACGGGAGGGAACTGCTCTCCTTTCCATGGTTTACGACACAACACTCACAAAAGCCATATCTTAACTATCTCACGCTCATGTAACATAACACCCTCAAAAACAACTGCAGCTATGAGCTGGTTGAAGCAATGTGTATGAGACGTATGGTAAAGATGTTCTGCCCTGGCAGATAAAGGCTGCATAGAACAGGGGCTATTATTCTCCCTGGGTCCACCAGGGATGTCATGAGTGCTACATTACAAGGTGTGCATTAGTACATTACATTTAGTCATTTAGCAGACACTCTTATCCAGAGCAACTTACAGTAAGTACAGGGACATTCTCCCCGAGGCAAGTAGGGTGAAGTGCCTTGCCCAAGGACACAACGTAATTTGGCACAGCCGGGAACCAACAACCTTCTGATTAATAGCCGACTCCCTAACCGCTCAGCCATCTGACCCTGTGTGACACACACAGTAAACTCTGTAGGCCTGTTCAGTGCACCGGATGTTTGGTGTGGTTCAGATCTCAGCGCATGTGATTAATAGAAGATTGATCTGAAATACATAGAGGCTTATAAATCTATGTTGTCTTGTGAGTTCAGTTAATCTCATTCTGAAAGTATTTTCTCATTGTAGAAGTGAAACTGTAATTTCAGTGGATGAATTAGTCAATTTCTAATCAAACAACAACTTACTTACGGATGTAACTGTTCAGACGTTTCCTTAAAAAAAGGTTATAAAAACATCTTCCAATTTGTGGATTGGGGAATTGTGTTATAGTCTAAATGACTGGTGATGAACGACAAACATGGTCTTCATTGTACTGATTTATTTAAATGTTTACATACAATATTCAGATCTCCATATTACAGGGAGACAGAGAAGTGTTTAATACAAAACACTCAGTGATAACGGAGAACATTCCGGGAGTAGACACTGGAGGACTGTCAGGAGCAGTCTCTATACTCAAGTACAACAATCGATCAACTCCATTGTGTTCAGAGGAGAGGGGTGGAGAGAACAGCCCTCATCCACTGTACATTCTCTCTTTATTTGGTGATAACAAGCCAAGCGCTAATCGTGCAACCTATTTATATTGTAGTTCATCGCATTCCCACAACTTTCTAGTCACTAAACCGAGGGCGTCCTCTGAGAGGGCAGTGGATGGAAGCCGTGCATGATACCAGGGTCTCCGTGTTAGTAGCAATCTGAATAATAAGGCACAATGTGTGGTGGAGTAGTATAGAAACTGGTAAGGCAGGCTAGGGCCATGGAAGCAGAGGAACAGAGGGGCAGGGATGCAGGGGCAGGGGGGCAGGGATGCAGGGATGCAGGGGGGCAGGGATGCAGGGGGGCAGGGATGCAGGGATGCAGGGATGCAGGGATGCAGGGGGGCAGGGATGCAGGGGGGCAGGGATGCAGGGATGCAGGGATGCAGGGGGGCAGGGATGCAGGGATGCAGGGATGCAGGGATGCAGGGGGGCAGGGATGCAGGGGGGCAGGGATGCAGGGATGCAGGGATGCAGGGGGGCAGGGATGCAGGGGCAGGGGTAGGGGGGCAGGGATTCAGGGATGCAGGGATGCAGGGGGACAGGGATGCAGGGGGGCAGGGGGGCAGAGGGACAGGGGGCAGGGATGCAGGGGGCAGGGGGCAGGGGGGCAGGGGGACAGGGGGCAGGGATGCAGGGGGGCAGGGGGGCAGGGGCAGTAGTGTAGGTGTAGTAACTCAAAGTATATTAAGAAGTGAAGTCATTGACTTTGGCGGACAAATTATTTGGTCCCTATCAATGTATGGACCCCAGCACATTTTATAAGCAAATGCATCATAATGTAACTTATGAACATACCAATTCATTCTATGCAGTGTATACACAGCTCTAACTGACTGTACAGTATGTGGGGTGTTAATGGCTGGGTATGGGCATCTGCTATACACTATGCCTCCTTGACCTTGTCCTCATAGCTCCCTTGGCCCTTGTATGCACCCACATAGCCACTGGCGTCAGGGACTTCCTCTCGCCCAACCTTGCCCTTCCCCTTGCCTGTCTCGTCGAAACGCTCCTTGTGTGACCCGGTGAACTTTGACGTGTCCGTCAGCCTGTCCACCGCAGCCGCCTTCGCCACTTTCTGAGAAACAGAGCGAGACAGAGAAATGAGACAGAAACAACACACAAGACAGGAAAGGGGCAGATGAGAGTGTGTAGACTGTGAGACACCCACAGTGACGCCCGCGTTAGCAGGCTCCTTGCCAGCGATGAGGCCGTAGAGCTGCTGTAGCGCCTCCTCCTGGCCCTTCCCTTTAAAGCGCTTAGGAGCCAACTCCACCAGAGCCTGGCTGAACTGTTCAAACGTTATGACCCGGGCTGTCTTGGCCCTGACACAAACACGAAATCATTGTACACTGATGTCACTGTAACGAGAGATGAAATATAGATCTAATATGGAAAGAATATGCAGTTTCTCACTTGACTTTACTGAAGACAATGTCCACATCGGTGGCGGTGACATTCTTGCCGTCGATGATGCGGCAGTCCTTACAGAGTTTGACAAAGTTTTTGCCGTTCATCTCCTTCCCGGTGGCCTTGGTGTCTCCGTGAACAGCAAACTTCTTGAATGAGGTCTCCACCTCTGCCACAGTTCCTGAGCCCTCTGCCATACTGGAAAACACACACAGAAGCATGAACGTCTGAGAACAGTTTATCTAGCGAGAATAGTATGGTCCATTTAGAGAACAATCAAGAAAATGGAGGGTCCATTAGGATCTGTCTGGTAATGAAGGTAAGGTTTTCAGCACTGTGTTCTCTTGGCAACAAGCACACACACGTCAGAATGACTCCATTAGCAGGATTGATTCTTTGCCTCGTCAAGAAATAGCTGCTGTGCTTCTCACTTGAGAAAAACATGGACACACCCACATTCACCCCCACCCAAACCCTAACACACACTTACAGCCCAACACACACGCTCCATCCTCACCACATCCCAACACACCCTCTCATCCTCCCACACTCATCCATCTCAAACTGTTAAGGCTGGTCTAGCTACTCTCTGAGAGCCACTTGATTTAATAAGGGTATGTGATGGAGCCGTAGCTGGAAAGCAGCTTGTTGTTGGGTAGAAAGGTTTGAACAAACATTTAAAATCTCTGAACCATACTGCATGTTGTACTGCTCAATCCCATTTTGTATTCAAATGTGAAAATAACTTGAACTGGAATCCCAAATCCACGATTCCTAAAAACAAGAAAGTAGCTCTTAAGGGTAATTATCTGGATTATTCACCTAATATGACAAGATTTTGCATTGTATCTAACTGAAAGGTAACACATATCTATATCTATTCTCATATATACATAATAAAGTGCAGAATATTTTTGAAGTATACGTTTATGTCAAGAATGAGAACCAAACCATTACAACCTCATTTCCTTCAGTGTTTACTTCATTTGCTCGTCTATACTGCTGTGGACATTAGCTGATATGTACCTGTTAGGTGTTGGAAGGCTGAATGATGATGCCGTAGGTAAACCTGTGTGGATGCTGTGTCCTCCTCCTCCTCTTTGCTTAGCCCCTCACCGTCCTTCACAATGATGAGAGAGAGATGGAGGGAGACAGAGAGAGAGAAGGATGGAGAGCGGATAGGGAGGCAGAGTACCGACAAGCACAAGCTATGACATCATGTGCACCCTCCTCCCCCCGGAGCACACGCGCACTCGTTCATGCTCCCCCCCCTCCTCCCTCCCTCCTTTTCCTCCTCTCTCCCTCCCCTCGCCATCCTCCATGATTTAGGCCACAGCTGTGTGGGCCACACCCTGCCCTGTCTGTCTGTCAGTCCCAAGATACAACAGGCCCTTTGTGTTGATGAAGATGAGAAACAGCCCATCCAGTGCAGTGCACATTCTACATGAACAGTTGACACTTCACATATGAAATCCCTGCCCTACTTTTCAACAACAACTGAAAATAAAACATTATGTTTCTGTGAGATCCAGTCACAGAATATACGATATATACTTTCACTTCATTAACGACATTCTACTATTGGAAAAGCTCATGTATTATTAGGGACATAAATGAGCTGTGATCCCCCCCCCCCCAAACATACTCTAGTGGTTGAAAGGAAAAGTGTAGTCCTGGGATAGGGGTTTGCTGTCAACAAACTCGGTTTGCAGTCTTTCGTTTGTCCTTGGGGGCTCTAACCTTGTCTTTAAGTATTTGTTTATCCAGTTATGTCCCAGGGGTGTTGTGTGGCAGGGTTAGCTGTTTTGACATCATCAGCCACCATGAAACATAATGTTTTGTCATTACCACTGTCTGTATATGTATATACTGTATATATAAGCTATATATATTCAGCATTATGCTGAAACGTCACACATTTACGACTCGTTTGTGACTTTGTTTGTGAGTCCATCTGTAATACCTCACAAAAATATCATGTTCATCATGTTCAGCTGTTAGTGCCAGTTCACGTGTTAAAACGTCCTTTCCGCCATGGTCACAGTCATGAACAAGTTTCATACAGGTGCTGAAATGCTTGGGTGTGTGAGAACACCTGAGTGTCTGTTTATGGGAAAACAAAACCTGGGCCATAAGTAGGAACTGCGGGGGCCTGTGGGGCTGGTTTCCTCCTCGACTTTCACTCCTTCAGGTGTTGTGAGACTCCAGCTTTGTTCCAGCGCCTTCCCCAAGCAGCACCATGGCCGACTCCAGCTTCCCCATGCCCCCGGACCTCTACACCTGCCTTCTCTGCGAGGACGTGCTACGAGACCCCGTCACCATCCCCTGTGGAGACACCTACTGCCTGGAGTGCATCAAGATCTACTGGGACCAGTGTGACCACGTCGGGGTGTACAGCTGCCCCCAGTGCCGGGCCACCTTCACCCCACGGCCCGTGCTTAGACGCAACGTCCCCAACGTCACCCAGGAGCGGAGACATCTCCCGGAGCTCTCGCCCTTCCCCCACCTCCAGAGGGAGTCACTGTGTGACTTCTGCGTCGGCCGACGCAGCAAGGCCGTCAAGTCCTGCCTCATGTGCCTGGCCTACTACTGCGAAACGCACGTCAAGCCCCACTACGAGTCAGCCACCTTTAAGAGGCACAAGCTGGTGGACGAGACGGGCCACCTGGACAGGAAGATCTGCCCCCAGCACGAGAAGGGCCTGGAGCTGTTCTGCCGCTCGGATAAGATGTGCATCTGTGTGCTGTGCACGGTCAGGGAGCACCGGGGGCACAACATCATCTCAGCGGAGGAGGAGCGCGCAGAGAAACAGGCAAGTCCTCGGTCGACCTCGCGGTCATCTGTGGTGCCATAGTTTCACACCGATTCCGTCCTCAGAAAGTCTTTTTTTCAAAAACAGTTTTCCTCACAATATCCTTGTCCTTTTCTGACAGAAATCCCTGGTTGGAACTCAGACTGAAGTCCAGCACATTATCCAGGAGAGGCTGAAGGAGCTACAGGAGCTGAGGCACAACGTTGATGTTCTTAAGGTAAGGCCTACACCCATTACATATCAGACAAGTAGCAGCAAGACAACATGTCGTTCCCAACAACCCTGTGCCCTTCGCTCTACAGGACGCCGGCCAGAGAGCACTGACGGAGAGCGATAAGACCTTCAACGAGATGCTGCTGGCGGTGGAGCGGTGGCACGCGGAGGTCAACCAGCTGGTCAAGGCCAACATGCAGGCGGCCATGTCTCAGGCCGAGGGCTACGTGGAGCGTCTGGAGCAGGAGATCATGGAGCTGCAGCGCAGAGACGCCGAGCTGCGGCAGATCCTGGAGACGGAGGACAACATCCACTTCCTGCAGGTCGGTTCTCCCGGCGCTAGGAAGATGGACGACCACTTAGCTGGAGGTTGACGTGTAGTAAATGACGCCAAAATGCTACGTACACTCCATGACTGTGTCTTATGTTGTCTAGAATTTCCCTACGCTGTGCGTTCCTCCGGAGCCCATGGTGCCAAAGGTTCTGATGAACCCCCAGTTCTCTTTTGGTGAGATGGCCAAGACAGCCACAGACATGAAGGAGCATCTAGATGACATATGTAAGAAGGAACTCAGCAAAATCTCTAAGAGGGGTGAGTCAGAGAGGAAAACAAACACTGTTTTGACGTCGCCTTGGCATAGAATGTTTTTATAATCAACAATAATTTTGTATTTACAGTTAATGAAACCCCAGTGTACATTCTTCTACCACGGAGTGGAGAAAAACAAATCAAAGGTATGTGATCATTTAATTTGACTATTTGTGATGAATCAGTTCACCATAACAGCTTACTAATGGATGCAATTGATTTTTTAATTAAATACAGCTCCCTCTAGAGTTGACTACACAGAGCCCAAAAAGAGATCGGACTTCTTGAAATGTGAGTAGTCTGCTCCCTTCCTTCTCATCCATGCAGATATGGCTGATGTGAAGGGGCATCCTAACACCGTTGATTGTTTTTCAGATGCTTGTCGTCTGACCTTTGACCCAAACACGGCATATAAAGAGTTGGTTCTGTCTGAGGGGAACCTCAGGGTGACGCGTAAAAAGTCTGTCCAGTTATACCCCGACCACCCTGAGCGCTTTGATGGCTTCTCCCAGGTGCTGTGTAGGGAGGCTCTGGGGGGATTCAGATACTACTGGGAGGCCGAGTGGGGGGGAGAGTTCTCCATCGGGGTGGCCTACAAGAGCATCAGCCGCAAGGGCAAGAACTCAAACAGCCTGCTGGGCTACAACGACAAGTCCTGGAGTCTGCTCTGCTCTGACTCGGGATATTCCGCCTGGCACAACAAAATGGACAAAGACTTACCGGGTGGCCCGCGGGCCACGAGAATCGGTGTGTATCTGGACTACGCTGCCAGAACTGTGGCTTTCTACTCTGTTTCAGACACCATGGAGCTGATTCACAAGTTTCAGGGCCAGTTCTCTGAACCTCTGTATGCAGGCTTTGGTGTGGGATCCTCAGTGTCTCTCTGCCAGCTCAAAGAGAACAATATCCCTTACTGAGGTCAGGAATAAAGCACAGATTGACAATTGTAAAGTGTGTAATAGACTACAGTAAATTCAATGGGACATGAATCAGAAATTTACAATATCTAAAGATTTTATAATATATTACTAAGAATAATATTCAAATGTTTGTTCATTCATCACAAAACATTATTTTACTTGGAACCATAGAAAAACAATGTCAATGTGATTAACTATCAAATAAAGGAATAGCCATATAAAATGCTTTATGTACATAAATTACCCCCTCCCCCGTTCTCTTAAAAACGCATGTTTGAATAATCTAGTGACTATAGTTAATGATAGCATGATTACTAAATGAACTAACCATCAACATGAACCACAGGTAATATGAATGTTTGTGTATACACACACACACAACACGTACAAACTGCGTCAAATGAAAACACACATGGATTTTCACTAGGAATCTGCCTGCGTAGCAGACCAATATTCACACAACTCAGAAAGCCCAAAGCACACATCTCCTTTTGTTTGTTCATCGTCATGACGACCTGCTGGGCGAGCAGGTGGATGTTACGGCGTGTGCCTACAGTGGGCCATCTGATGCCTCTTCATGGTGTCTTTGAGTTTGAAGGTCTGTCCGCAGTAGTCGCAATGAAAAGGTCTCTCCCTGGAGTGGATGCGAGTGTGTTTGTTCAGAGTCCGGCGGTGGCAGAAGGCTTTCCCACACAAGTCGCATACAAAAGGCCTCTCCCCGGTGTGAATGTTCCTGTGCTCCTGTAAGCTTCTCTGCTGGGTGAAGCAGCAGCCACAGTCTGGGCACTGGTGAGAGGGCAGGGTGAGGTGAGAGTTCAGTATGGGTGAGGGGACTCCTGGGGGAGTCTTCCACGTCTGCTGCTGCTCTAGAACATTCTCAGAGAACTGCCCCGTGTACCCTGCAGAGAGGTGAGCCTCAGGATCCATCAAAGAGGCATTAACACCCCTACGTCGAGCTGTCATTGGACTGTCCTTGACACACTGATAATACAGGTCCCGAACTAGACCGGTGGGTGACTGTGGAGAGGCCTGGCTGGAGGTTGTGGGCAAGGTGGAGATGAGAGAACAGCATTCTGGAGGGAGGACACAATCGGATACAGACATGCTCCCCTGTGCTAATGAGCCCACGGACAAGTGGAAGCCTTCAGCCGGGGCCCTCTCCTGAGCCCACTGGCTCTCCTGTGTGAAGTCTGGTTCCTCTTCCTCCTGCTTACACACAAAGGGGACCACTTCCTGTGGGGAACTCTGGTCGTGCTCCTCCTCCAGACTGGGGGCCTCCAGCTCCGAGACCTCCAGGCTCAGCTGGCCAGACTCCAGCTTGACAGTCTCCATTTGACTGTCAAAAGACTCCGATGAAGCATCAGGCTGATCATCGATCCTCTGCATTGTCTTGTCAATCCTGTAAAACAAAAGATAAAGAAAGCTTCAAGGACAAGGATAATTCTCTTATTGGAAACCCTCCTGGACGTTCTCTGATGGTATATATGTAAAAATGAGTCACTCAACATAGTCATGACTGTAAGACATACCTTTGCTGCTGGATGTTGGGGGAACCATGCTCTGAGTCAGTCTGTGTATCCGTAGAGCCAACATTCAGGGAGTCTCCGCACCCAATCCAACGCTCCGCCAAGCTGATGGCCTCCTCCATGTCCCTGGGGTGCTGCTTCTGCACCCAGACGGCTGCTTCATGTGGCAAGAGGGATAGGAAGTGCTCCATGGCCACACACTGCTCTACCTGTGCAGCACTTCTCAGGTCGGGCCTCAGCCAGCGCTTGGCAGCAGAGTCTAGCTTTAGGCCCAGCTCTCTAACTCCCTTATGGGGATCATACTTTAATGACAGGAAGTCACGTCTGCCTTGGTCCTCCACAGGTAAGGGCTGAGCTTCAGAAGGAAGTATCCTTTGAGATCCAGTAAAATTCGATTTGATATGTACCTCAGCTTGGAGTAACTCAGCCAACCTTGCGCACCATTCCGCGGACTCTTTTTCTTCCATTACGGTCATCTTGCCTTGCTTGTTAGTGTCCCGAGATGAAGGGATGTCACTTCTTCTTGATAAACCATCTTTTATAACCTGTCTGAGGACCTTGGCTTGGATCTCTCCCTGTTTAGTGAGAGCCTGCAGTTGCAATTTATGCACGTCTAGCAAGGACACTAGAAATTCTGTAACATCCACAGAGACCATTGCTATGGGTTGCTGAACACAATTAATGTATTAGCTAGCTACGTGTTCTTGCTTACAGCAGCATTCCGACAAGAACAATAATATGAATTATGAACTATTTGTAAATACAATTGGCTTTAGCGTTAAACAAAAAGTATATTTAAAAGTGTAGATTGCACGCAACCTCGTATACACAGCTAATAACATCAGCTAGCTACAACATTGAGCTAATAACATCAACTAGCTAGCAACCACTGTACAGTCAGCCATTTAACGTTCTCAACCTTGCAACTGGCTAACTTGCTGGCCAACTTGCATATAAGCACTACCACCAAGATAGAAATGGTACGTAGCAAGGTCCGAATTAAGTGGTAGTTATAAAATACCGTCAAAATTATGATAATTCCAAGCTAAAGATTTAGCTAACTGGCTAATACAATGATGGTGAACGTAAGGGAAACACGGAACTGTTTAGCCTTCTAGTAGCACACGGGGAATATTTACAGTTACCCCACAGGTATTGTGTCACTTCCATGTCACTTCTTGAAAGGTGATAAAAAAGGGTTCATCAAGGTTCATAAAGAATTTTGGTGAGACAATATTTAAATGTTTCTCCCGATTAGCCGGGTGGTAAGTGGTAAAGTTGACAGCGTTGTGCCATTTCCTCAGTTCTTACTAAGAAAGAATTCCGGAAAGGGAAAGCAATCGATGTCACTTATGTTTATTCACACCTTGTACTCCTGTGTGAGTTTTCAGATGCCTCTTCAATGTATCATTAAGTTTGAATGTCACTCCACAATGGGCACAGAGGAAAGGCCTGTCTTGGGAGTGAAGAACAATGTGTTTCTTGAGAGTTCGGCTGTGACGAAAGCCCATTCCACACACAGTACAGCAGAAAGGCCTTGCTCCAGTGTGGATATTGATGTGCTGCAGAAGCCCGTGCTCCTGAGCAAAGGTTTTTCCACAATAGTGACAATGGTGAGGCCGCTCGCCTGTATGGGTCCTCAGGTGACATTTCAGATTAAAACTGTCCCGGAAGTTCTTCCCACACTCAGGGCAGCAATGAGTCTTGGCATGACTCCTACGATGCTGGGTCAGGTCCTTCTGAGACTCAAATCTCTGGTCACAGTCAAGGCAGCAAAACGACTTAAAGGCTCTGCCATTGTATCTTTGTGAATGGCTAGCCATGCCGTAGTTGCTGCCACTGTCTAGACATGGCTGCTTGCCGCTCTGCAGATAAGAGGGTGTTAAAGACACAGCCTCACCCTCCTCGGAAGCAGAAACATCTCTCTTGGTAGTGTCAGATGGAGGCACCATATTTGTCATGTTTCTTAGCTGAAACCTCTCGATGTTGGCAGCATCATCATCAGCTCCTCCCTCACAGTACAACCCACTACTGTCTAACTCCGTCCCACTGACATCCGCTACTAAATAGTCGTCTACCTCCTCCTTTACAACACTGCCCTCAACAAGAACCACCTTGTCTCTTCCTTCCATCCCCTCAAAATGTAGATGATTTGCACCCCTGAAACAAAAGAACACATCATTGGTTAATTGTTACTGTATCAAAACCATCAGTGTGACTTCGAATACGTCACAGTTCAGGGTTCAAGTATTACTCTGCCTTACCCTTGTTCCTGTTCCTTGGCTGGCTGGTTGGAAGGATATCCCACAGTGTGAGTGTGGCCGTCCGTCATCCTACTTCCTTCCTCTGTCAGGGCATGTATGTATTCCTCAGCCATGCACACTGCGTGCTCCATGTCGTGAGGGCACTGTTTCAGCACATGGGCTGCAACATCTTCAGGCAAGAGTGAGACAAACCTTTGCAGGGTGACACACCTGACCACTTCCATGGCTGTTCTCCTTTCAGGCCGAAGCCAGCGCTGGGCTGCACACTCCAGCCCCTGTCCAAGCTCCCTAGGCCCCTTCTGGGGGTCAAACCTCACAGAGCTGAAGTCTTGCTGCACCTGTATATCCGCCTCCCTCGCATGGTCCAACAAACCGGCCTTCAGTACCTCATAGTCGGGCTCCTCAGCCCTAAGGCTCTCCTCACCCAGGAGACCTGCTAGTCTACATTTTATGTTAGATAGCTTAACACTTTTGAAGACTTCCTCCAGAAGAATTAGGTGAGCCTCTGCATCCTCAATGACATCCTTATTGGACTGAGTCCTGCTGTTAACTTCCTCCTGGTCTAGGAGTTGTGCCAGAATCTCAGCCTGAATCTCCCCCTGCAGAGCTAAAGTCTGCTGCTGCTGTCGATGCGCAGCTATGAGAGAGGTAAACAACCGGACCACATCCATGCTTCCTCTCTAGTACAACACGTTTAAAAACAAATACGTGGCCCAGGTAATTGCTGAGCTAACTAGCAACCTTTAAACTCTGCGAAGTGAGCAGAAATACTGACTATCGATTTGTTCCTTTTAAATTTCTAACATTTGAGACATGGGCTACTACTGTGACCAATAACCATAATGTGTATTTAGAACTCAACTTAATATTAGACTAGATATGTATTAAACTACATGAGAACATATCTACCCTATCGATCTACCGTATTTTTGCATCTTACAATTTTTTTTTGTTTTGAAAAAACATAACGTACAACATCAGAGGTAGCTACATCATGCACAATACATAGCTGCTGTAGGCTAACACGCTTTTAGCTATAACTTTGCTAGGCATCGTAACAGTAACTTATTATTTCGAGAATCAAGCTAACATAAAACTCACACTCGGTAGGATACTGCTTTTGCTGCCAATAAGACGAACGTATTGATTAACCAGTTGCTACTATTACTAGATTGCTCATATTTTCCGAGGGGAATCATTTAATTGTAACAACCAGAAAATAGACTGGACAACCATGCGCACATCACACGGTACCCGAGAAGGATAATCTTTTCAATTTCCATATGAATTCTGGGAATCCACACAACCACTTTCATCTGTCAAATCATAGACATGTTGAGATCATTGATCTGGCAGCTGTAAACAATGTGGTCATCTGGATTTCACGAAAGAAGATCTATGTAGCCGGTGTTGTGCTCTAATGATTTACTTATCAAATATGCCCTTTTTAATCTACTGTATTTATTATACAGTTCCAATTACATCAACCATATAGACAGCATGCTCATAATATTGATAATATACATCAGATTTTTTCTTTGGGTGTCCTTGGGGCAGATCATTTCCACTTTAGCATGTTTTTTCTTCTTCCACTAGTGCCCTTCCATGCCATAATTATTGTAAACCAATGTCAGCAATTTAACCCAACATAAATGTCTCTTTCCAAGATAGAATATGTCAACCCTCCTCGTGGCACACAAACCCCTGGCATGCTTTGTCAACCTTTAAATCTTCCTTTCACCTAATTAGTACAATCTTTATCACAAACACTTACTCCCATATTCTGTCACCACCCTTTCTTAAATGCCTTTTTAAAAGTCACCATAACACCTCTCTTCATACATTGGGAGGAAAAACATGCCCCAAAAAATCAATGAGTCAATAAAATAACATGATTGCATCAGCAAAACACAAAGAGTAGGTACACAAACTAAAATCCCCAAATATCAGCTAATTTTGAACTTTTATCTTACAGTATAAATTAAACTTGACTATATAAATAACTTTGCATTACAAATGTTTTTTAAATCTAAGATAAGACTGTGAGTTTGTCAAGTGGTCTCAGAGGCTGATGGAACAGGTCCTTATTCCAATCTGTTTACAGTTTACTTAGCTAACTATGATTCAGAAATGGAAAGAATCTGTAGCACATTTAACACATTACACAAGGTTGTCTATCGTCAGTAGAGTTCAAACAAAAACAAAGAGCTAATGACTCACTGGTGACAATAGCGATGGTTACAGTTTTATAGAACACAGCTGAAGCCATTCCTATTATCCTACTACCGACACTGAAACCTTCATGTCAAACTATAATACACTTTTCCATAGAGGGAGACTCAATCTCCATAGTAATAGTATGATCCATTAAACTGAATGACTTTGTTCTTGGTTGAGTGGAGGGCGTGGGTTCTTTTCCCTTACTATTGTATATACAAGTTACAGGTACATACACAAACCACACACAAATGCACAATCGCACATCTATCAGAAGCCCAACAGCAGTGCCTTGACCTAATGTAGCCCAGTGTCCATGTTAATGCTGATGTTCATGGTTAGTGTACTCGCTGACCATTGATGATGACGTCGTCAAATTCCTCCAAAAAAAAAAGACAAGCACAGAGGTAATAATTTAGTGTCATAAAGTTGAAAGCACAGGTAATGTCTGGAATGCTGACCTGAACAGTTGTGGAACAACAAAAGGGCAGACTCTACATACTCTCCATGTATTCTCACCTCTTCGCTCTCTTTCTCCTCCTCTTCCTCCTCCTCCTCTTCCTCCTGCCGGGTGTCGGAGGCTCCTCGAGCCTTCAGGAGGGCCTGCACCTCCTTGTTGGGCCTGTGTAGAGCACAGTACAGGGCTGTGTGGCCTGCATAGGAGGGCTGGTCCACACTGGCTCCACCCTGCAGCAGGAGCTGCACCACCCGGGTACTCTGGGACTCCACTGCCCAGTGCAATGGGGAACGGCCGGAGCTCAGGTCCTGGATACACACACACACACACAAACACGCATGATTTATCATTCCAAGCAAATTAGGTGACCTTTAGTGAAGGAGTGAAGAGCAGACATGTTTGAACTCATCTGGTCTATGGCTGCACCAGTCAGAAGATGTACTCACCCTCTGGTTAACATCTGCTCCTGCCTCAATCAGCATCCCAATGATGTCCTCTCTGCCCCTTTGCACTGCCAAGTGTAGAGCACTCACGCCTATAAGAATGGAGTAAAAAAAAAAAAAAAAAATACACTTGAGGAGGTGGGACGGGTGAAGACATCTCCCCACTGAGCCATATGCAAGCTACACAGTACCTGAGTAGTTGGTGACATGTAGGTAGTCAGCGCTCTGGCAGTTGGAGGTGATCTCACGGACACAGTCGTGCCTCAGCTCCCTGACAGCCAGGTGCAGTGGGGTGTTTCCCCCCCTCTCCTGGAGCTCTGCACTGGCCCCACCCCACAACAGTCCCCTCACACACTGGGGCTGGTCGACAATCACCGCCAGGTGGAGGGCCGTCTGTCAAAGACAGAGAGATCGGGAGGAAAACAGTCACATTACAATGGAAAGTTAGCATCGACGTGGTCACAATCACTGGGTCACCTTACAGGTTCTGACGGCGACTGAAGACCACAGGAGAGCATTTCTCCAGTGTTAGACCTGTGCTCACCTGTCCCAAATGATTCTGAATGTCCAGGTAAGATACCCAGCTTTGGTCCAATGCTATCATCCCTAATAAGTACTGCACAAAAGCCCAGTGCTCATGAATAAATGCCAGGTGAAGAGCCCTGTAAGAAACAATGTAGGGTTAACACAGACTAAGACATTGGCATGACTTTAAAGATGTAACGAGAAGAGGAAATGCTTGACACTCACGTGTCTCCGTCTTCAGAAACAAAGTTCAGTGTATTGAAAATTTCCTCTCTCCTCCGCCGTTCCTCCTCCGGGTTTATTGCACCTTGCCTTCCAGTATTACCGTCATCCCCAGACTCAATGATAACCGGTTCACTCAGGTGCATGGTCCCGAGCTCCTGCGATATATTCCCCATGGTCTCATCTGTTATTGAGTCCCCAATAGCTGAGTCCAGCCTCTCACCGCCCCCCATGGAGCTACAGTCCATGGAGCGCTTGTCAGAGTCATCGTGCGATGTATGGGACCTTGGCACCCAAGATTGTGATACCTCAGTGTTGAAGGAGTCATCCAGACTAAGCGCTGGACCACTGAGGCAATCTAGCCCACTGTCGCACCAGTCCTCGGGCACCGAATCCAGAATTTCGTGTTTGTCGACCCCGAAACCAAGATCAGGCCGCAATGACTCTTTTCCAGAATTGAGCGGAGGCTGTATACCCGCCATTGCAGATAATAAGTTAGCAAGCGAGCGTTTAAAAACTCATCTGCTCCAAATATGATCACCTCGTTCTATCCTTATCAACCAGAAAACTATTTACACTGTCAAGCTAGCTAGTCGCTATTAGCTAGCTAGCAATAGTTGGCTAGCCGAGACTAGCTAGCCAGAAAGGGAACCACTTAATAAAACAGCGCTTTGTGCTGCAACTAGACAGTAACTGATCTCATCAAGAATAATCTTAATGAGGGCTTTTCACTGTAATATAAATATGTTTCAGCGTTAAGTTGTTTATAGTTCTCGCCCCCCCCCCCTACTGAAGGAGTTATGCTGGGGAATTCCCAAGCTTCCAGTCTAATGTTAGCTAGCTAGCTAGAGTGATCAAAATACAGTGAAAGTAAGTAGTCTGCGCATGTGTAGGGAAAGCGTTTCAACACTACAGATTCGCCACTTTATGGTCTACAGTCTTTACAACTTGCATCCTTCCCTGAATCTCTTTATACGTTCGGTTCAATATGGTGTACATTTTATTTTTGTCATAGGTATTATCTTTTCTCCCTAAAAGACAGTAAGAATAATTTCAGTACACAGCACAATATATCCAGGTAATGCAAGTGACAGATACTGTAGATCGCCTACATACAGCCACAGGATGGCATCAAAGGTCCATTCATGTAAACTTCATACCAAGCACTTTTTTCAGGTAGGCTACTAAATGTATTGTAGGGCCTACATTGAAACACTAAAATGGTAGATTCTAGTCACAGATACTTTGTGGAAATGCAAATAATCAATGTTGATATTGATAATTTATCGTATTTGAAATCCGTTTAAAGTAAATTGATAAAACACAAATGGAATACAATAATGAGAAAATTATGTAACAATCAAGAATGCAGTGTTGTTTGAAGGTCAGTCTAAGCGATGGTAAGAGTAGTGATATACTTCATTAGTGGAAAAAACCCACTATGAAGGTCACCTCCCCAAGGCCTCTCTCTCACCCATGGAGGTATCACCCATACTATGGATGGATGGCAGGAAGAATGTTGTCAGGGGCAGCTAAGGAATGAGATTAGCCTCACACTTGCCTTACAATATTGATTGTTGGATGTGCAAGCAGGGGGGGGATGGGCACACAGGCTGAACGGGTTGATGAAAAAATAAAAACGGTATGATAATCAGGTGGCGGCTATGGGCAGGCAGCAGGCTAGCGAGTGGTGGTGAGGGTCTACTGTGTAGTGGTGCCAGAGAAGTGCTGCAGAGGAACATATGGAGAATTAGCAAGGGGAGCTGAGCTCAGCCCCAGCAGCAGCATCTTGAGAAGACTGCTGTCCCAGTGGACAGCCCATGATTTTACTATGGAGGGTGAAGGGGAGTGGGGAGGAGAGGGGAAAGAGAGGGGGGGGAGAGGGGGGGGAGAGGGGGAGGAGAGGGGGGGGAGAGGGGGAGGAGAGGGGGGAGAGGGGGAGGAGAGGGAGAGAGGGGGGGAGAGGGGGAAGAGAGGGGGAGGAGAAGGGGGGAGAGGGGGAGGAGAGGGGGAGGATAGGGGGGGAGAGGGGGAGGAGAGAGGGAGGAGAGGGGGAAGAAAGGGGGAGGAGAGGGGGAGGAGAGGGGGGAGGAGAGGGGGAGGATAGGGGGGAGAGGGGGAGGAGAGGGAGAGAGGGGGGGAGAGGGGGAGGAGAGGGGGAAGAAAGGGGGAGGAGAGGGGGAGAGGGGGAGGAGAGGGGGAGAGGGGGAGGAGAGGGGGAGGAGAGGGAGAGAGGGGGGGAGAGGGGGAGGAGAGGGGGAAGAAAGGGGGAGGAGAGGGGAGAGGGGGAGGAGAGGGGGAGAGGGGGAGGAGAGGGGGAGGAGAGGGAGAGAGGGGGGGAGAGGGGGAGGAGAGGGAGAGAGGGGGAGGAGAGGGGGAGAGAGGGGGAGGAGAGGGGGAGAGCACCCTTTCACGGCAGCCATGAGAAGTGCTGCTCTGCGCTCTTCTGTGGACATTCTTCAACGGTGGCAGTTCCACCGAGAACCCATCCCCCATCCCCCATGCGTACCCCCCTCTCATCATGTAACCCCTCACCCACTTCCCTTTATCAGATCACTGGCTATGATCCTTGAAGAAATCAAGAGGAAGGGTGAAGCTCAGTCAGCACAACCGTAACAAGATGGTGGGACCACTCTGTTTGAACTGCAGCGGTTTGACGTGAACCTGGGTTTGCAGTCATCTGCGTTTACCTTTTTGATGATGAGTGTATGAACATGATGTTAGCTCTCAGCCATGCTCTATTCCCCTCAGGGAATATTCTCACCGCAATAAAAAGATGGAATTCTACCAGTGTGCTTATCCACTGAAACCTGAAATGATGTTTGCAGATGGATACCAGACGGTTTGACCTGTGTTTGTGTGTGCTGCCATATGACCTTTCATTTTCTTAAACTAGGTGTGACATGTTGAATATTTTCTTCTTGTAAACCTTAACTGGGCTTTTGTCTTGTATTTACGGTATAATTAACCTGGACACTAGCAGACTGGAAACAACTCAGCAGATGGGCCTTTAATTAGGCAATGATGACGAGAGAGTAGAAACAGCACCTTATGTGAGGAGTCTAGAATCTTCCAACTATAACTTTGTTTAGGTGTGAGTTGAGAGACTCAGTGTTGTTCGTGCTGTAAGCATTTCCAGTGTTTTAACACATTTCATTAGATCCGTGCTAAGTAGGATTGTTATAAAGCAATGCCCCATCCCATTTTGTAGCGGAAGTGTGCATCTTATTATCTCTGTGAGTCTGTGTAGAAGTCCTATTGGATATCTGTGAGTATAGCCATAGTAGGAGTCTTATTGGATATCTGTGAGCATAGCCATAGTAGGAGTCTTATTGGATATCTGTGAGCATAGCCATAGTAGGAGTCTTATTGGATATCTGTGAGCATAGCCATAGTAGGAGTCCTATTGGATATCTGTGAGCATAGCCATAGTAGGAGTCCTATTGGATATCTGTGAGCATAGCCATAGTAGGAGTCCTATTGGATATCTGTGAGCATAGCCATAGTAGGAGTCCTATTGGATATCTGTGAGCATAGCCATAGTAGGAGTCCTATTGGATATCTGTGAGCATAGCCATAGTAGGAGTCCTATTGGATATCTGTGAGCATAGCCATAGTAGGAGTCTTATTGGATATCTGTGAGCATAGCCCTAGTAGGAGTCTTATTGGATATCTGTGAGCATAGCCATAGTAGGAGTCTTATTGGATATCTGTGAGCATAGCCATAGTAGAAATCTTATCTTATTGAAAAGTTGCCAGGCCATGTTATCTGTGGCCTTGGGGAGCTGGCCTGTTAACAGAGTGTTTTAAACCTGCCAATGGCTCTTTCCTCTGGCTCTAAATCACAGCCCTGGGAGATGGAGTGTATGCGGTGGGAGTGGAGCCCTGGGCATCTGCTCCGCACTCCCACCCAGCCAGAGAAAGCGGGCCAGGACTGGCTGTCTGGGGTACACGTCACCTCAGTGTCTAATAACAGAGATCAGGTATTCAACCGCTTATTCCGCTCGAGTGCATTCAACTCCTGGCTTAGTGGAGCAGTGAAATTATATTCATATCTTAAATGCATAAGGGTCCCTTAGTATCATTCGATAATAGAATGCACACCCACACAGATTTGAAAAACAAGGGATCAGCAGAAATGGCTGGTCTGATCTTCATGGTTGTAGTCCGTCAGTATTCTCTCAGTAACAAAGACATTCTGTGCAGGTTAGGCTTTACATATAATACAGACCCCGCTCTTTATAGAGCTTATACAGTGGCCATATAAAGAGTGTTTGTGTGTTTCGGGACATGATCATTAAACCGGACACGGCAGTAGCAGAGAGATAGGTAAACGGAAATAATGACTTAATGTTCTCGGTCTGCAGGAAGGAAGCAATCAATGTGTTTTTATAGCTATCGATACAAATGATGGTATTTTCTGAGCTGAGCTCTTTAACTGGACTTCGTGCGTAACAGAAAATTCATGGCAAAACTGAAAGCTGGCCCCAGTGGGATTTAAGGAGACAGTAGCGTTGCATATGTCCCACCAGCATACAGTATCTGACCAAATGGGGTCTCTGCATTGAAATACAAGCATTTGCTGCTCCTTCCAGTGTGTCACAGCCAGCATGGGTCCTGAGTCCCTGACACGAAGGCAGCAATGTCAGGCTCCAGTGTGGGGCAATGTGACAAAGACAAGCCTTCCTCCTCCGACCCATCACTGTGATGAATGTCAGAGTCTACCTCTGGCACTTTCTGCCATTCTCTGTAACACTCCGTTCCCATCTTTCCTGCTCCCTTCCTTCCTTCCTTATTCCCTCCCTCCCTCCCTCTTCCAAACCAGCCGTACATTTCCACTACTCCTTCATCAGCCCCGGGCTCTCCCGCTCTCCTTCATCCTTTCTTCACTGTTCTTCGCAGCGTAATATTCTTCTTAACCTCTTTGTCGTTCTCGCTTTTCCTCGCACTAGATGTTAATGACACGTCTTATATGCGATCTCCGGCTGACTTTATAGTCCAATCAGCCTCCTAGCTGAGCAGAAGCTGTCTGATGTGCCCGTCTGTTCAGAACAGCGCTGTTTCGCTGGGAAGGGGAAGAGCACTTCACCGTTACACAGATCAAACGTTACACATTTGAAATATCCCACTTTCTGGATAATGATACCACGTCATGGTCCAAAGTGTAACTGACAGCCATGACCATCAATCTGGGACAAGGTCAAACTGTTAATAGGATGCTGGAAGGCAGAAGCCGAAGCTTGATATGTCTTCATTAGAGTCCCGGCCTCATAGGAACAAGGGCTTAGATCAGTATGGGTCAGCGTGATGATCGACATGATGCCTGTCTGAGTCACGTCAGGAGGGCCGACGGCAGCCGTCAGTACACAAACAATATTACCATACTCATTTGCACCGAGGCATTGACTTAGGCTTCCGTGGAATCCCCCGATCTGTCAATGCAATCAATGAATTCCACGATGCGCACGCAGCAGAGGAAACAGGGCCACAACTCTCATGTTTGTTCAGGTCGAGCATGGAAGGATCAGACGAGAACGGGGATGTTTAGCGTCCATGGTGGGAAGGCAAAAAGGCCACAGAATTGCTTCTCTTTGATTATACTGTATGGGGCCAGTGGTGTGAAATCATGCTATGAGTGGGTGACCTGCTATGCCCCATAGGAGCTAATAAAGGTCTTACCTAAGCAATCTACCTCAGTGGAAATCATCTGAGCTGAAACCAGCATATGGTTCCTCAGCTGGATTCAACCAGAGCCTGCCCATGCACTCCATCAGGTGGCAAGGGATCGTTTTATAACTGATCCTTTTCATGGCAATATGGTGTGTTTCGATTTTTTGGCATGTTTAAATCAGATTTTCACTTTTCAAATGTTTGGATGAATACGCTCCGTTAGATTTGATGGTAATCGATATACGTCGTCAATAGTATAAAATGTTGAATTATGTGTAGTCCATAAAGTCATGCCATTCTTCTGTTGTGCATGTCTTTGGATGTGTCTCGTTGCTCCCCTAACATAACAAAAGGTGTTCTAAGTCTGAAGTTGTCTCATTCCAGTGTAAGCATACGCACCGAATGTGACCGTCTCAAAGAAATATCTGAAATCTTTTTGATCACAAGCACACTGCTACGATAAACAGAACGTCTCTTGTTCGTGGGTAGATTGTGATTGTGCTTCCCGTCAGCCTGACCTGTAGTGAGCCCAGCTTCTGCTCCTGAGGACCCTGAACGTCAACACGAGAAGCCAAGGACATCAGCCCTTCTACTGCTTTGTTTCCTGCCCCTCCAGCACTCTGGCTGCTTCTTTCCTCTCCAGATCTGTTTGTCTCCCCTCCCTTTCCCTCCTCACCCTCCCCCTCCCTCCTCTGGGGATTAGGCCGCGTCAGTAGCGTCAGTCAGCCTGTTTCACATCCCATCCAGCCGGCCTTGGCACGCAGCTTCAGAAGGAAGGGTTAGGAAGGAAGCTCTCTGTCATTGGTGAACAAGCACACCTAGGGCGGAATGGCTTCAGTCCCCGCGTCTCGGAAAGCTGGGACCGCAGCGGACGTCTTTGCGATCCAACTCAAAAGGGTTAACAAAGGCGAACATGATTTAACGAGTTATTCCATGGCCTGTGATGCATGACTGGATTACAGACGCAGAAAATAGATTACACATTTGTCATCTGCTCTGCCGGCATTGATCTTTTGATTGATGAAAGTCAAGGGCTACCTCATTAAATGTATTCTAATCGAAGTTCTCATCTCCCCCGCCGAGACTGCTTCCCAACCCTTTCTCTCATGTTTCATTTACCTCCTCTTCTTTTAGCTGCGTAAACACACAAAGCCCCAAACCACTCCTATGACTGCACACTGGGATAAATAATTGACTTACATGATTTAATGCTTCAGGAAGCCAGATATATGGACCGCTAAGGTACACTATCATGTGTATGTTCTCTGTGTACATTGAGTCACTGCTACCCCTTGAAGGCTATCAGATCGGTACAGTTAGAAAAGGCCTCGTCAATGGAGCCAGTGAAGAATCCAAGCCTGAACCATACGACTGTGTCTGGCTAGAGAGACCAGGGAGAGAGAGAGCCCCTTACGATATCCTGGTGGAAATCCAGGTGCAAGGTTGAGAGAAGAAGAGAGGAGAGGAGAAGAGATGAGAGAAGAAGAGAGGAGAGAAGAAGAGAGGAGAGGAGAAGAGAGGAGAGAAGAAGAGAGGAGAGGAGAGGAGAGAAGAAGAAATGTCACCTGCCTTCATCGTGTCGCTCAACCTCTTTGGACGCCAGTATCAGTTGTTCTCTAACGAGTTCGGTGGCATCGCAGTCAGCCGAAGAAAACCTAGAGCTGTGTGGGGATGATGCTGGTACTCTTGTGAGCACACAGGTAGACATGGGTGCTGTGGAGGTTGTGCTGTGCAGTATCTCCTCTGCGGAGGACCACTGTTGTGTCGGTCATGCTGTCCCTCTGTACAGTAGTCCCTGTGGTACTTAACATCATTACTGGCCTCTCTGTCACCACAGCAACCAGCCTGCTGACAGCTAGGCGCAAGGCAGCTACTATGATACTGTACTCTGTTGGTCTGGGCTTGGATTGCGCTGTGTGTCGTTGGTTGTGGTTTGTAATGATCCTGTTGTTTACGCCGCGTGTCACTTACACTCTCGCACACGCACACAGACCGCGTGTTGTTCCCAACCCATGAGCTCATGTTTCCCTGACGCTGACGGTATACTACTTATCCTTTTAGACATCCACTTCTTTGGACACCCTCCATATCTCCTGCCCACCCCTAACCTCCTCCTCCTCTTCCTCCTCACCTTTTCTTCTGCCACATCTCTGCCTGCCCCCCCCTCCTGCCCCACTCCTATCCTGTCAACCTTCCTCCCAGCTTCCTTGCCCTTCTTCAGTGTCCCCCCAGGACCCAGTCACAAGCACGCTGTCTTGCTTTACTGGCTAAAGGTTTAATCCTGCTAAAAGGTTCACCCCCCCCCCCCCACCCCGCCCCACTAACGCCCCCTCCTGCCCCACCAGCACCCCCCCCCCCTTCCCCCCCTTCTGTCAGGAACTGATCACTAAGGCCATTAGATCTAGGATGACCACTGTACGTATTCCCAACCGCCTTGTCATGTCAAAGGCTCTGGAAAAGATTCATATTACCACTGAATATTCATAGATATGTTATTTCATTATATCGATTGAACTCCATTGCTCCTGCTGAATACAAATGCCGGGAGTTGTAAGGCAAGCCACGAGGACACACCAAGTCAGGGATATGTAGTCTCCACTACACTACAGTACACCAACTACAGTTAAAGCTCAATGTTTTAATCATGTTTTATAAAGGGATTCAGGTCAGCTGCTAACTTTCACATCCAGACCGAACGGGTGAAATA
Source organism: Osmerus mordax (assembly GCF_038355195.1). Lineage (NCBI taxonomy): Eukaryota > Metazoa > Chordata > Actinopteri > Osmeriformes > Osmeridae > Osmerus > Osmerus mordax. The sequence goes on from NC_090068.1 coordinate 8,768,578, forward strand.
TGAATTATTCAGGATCGGCAGAAAACCCTGAGTATACACAATAATGCGAGCTAACCTCCCAGAGCTGTATCATTGCGGTTGCTTGAATAATGAATGCCAGACCAGGTTTAGAATCTCTGTGCAGCTAAAAGCAGCAGGATTGTGCGATTCTCACAGTGTGTTACATGAGATCATCTGCAGGGGACTACAGGGACAGACTCTGCGTTTAAGACACACAGACTTGTCAGTCCCTGTCAGTGCATGAACCAATCAGGTTAGTTTATTCTGGCGCGCTAGACAGCTATAAATAAACAAGCAGCTATCTGTCTGTGACCTCTGACCTGCGTACTCTGTGGAGTGGCGGACGACCTTGGGGTGGGCAGCTCCATGGTCGGGTCCTCCCTGCCTCGTGTCAACAGGCTGCAGGCTCAGAGCTGCTTCCTCCAGCAGCAGGGTCGCAGACTGGAAGCTTCCATCAAAGGGCAGGAGATGAAAGACTCAAAGCACTTTGGCTGTGATTTGTGATTAGCGCTTGGGTCAATGTTTGGGTCTGATCAAAGCTGGAGCCTGTTTGTGTGGATGTCTCCATGGACTCCTGCAGGATGCTCTCTTTGTGATGTTGTTATGAGAAGGTTTTAAAGGAAGTGTTAACTACAGTCTTGATGAATCTGCTTTGTGTATATTTGGTGGCTTCTTAGTCATTTAACCCTGTGCCAGGCTAACCATCTTGACTCACACATAACCAGCTGGCAAAAACCACGCAACCTTTTCATAATCCTTTATTTATTCATAGTTTTTTCACATAGGCTAGATATTATTATTGCTGCAGTTGTGGAGCTTTTCCAATGGTGGCTCCCCATATCCCCACAACAGGGTGCTATGTTCATATCTCATATATCATCTTAACGCATGCTGAATAATACATGTCACAGGAGCGGGATGCAAATAAATGAAACAGTCTCTTTTTTAAATTACATGTCATGACACAATCTATCCATTCTATTGATGCTTCAGTAACATGCCTTTTTCAAAGTCCATATGGGGGAAAAAACACATTTTTGGAACATACAATTTCCATTAGAGAACAAAAGCTTAACAAAGAGCACATTAATGTGATATATTCTTAAAGCTGGTAATCTATCATAATGTCCAGCTCCACCAATATCCCCCGTACCCACCCCACCCTACCTTACTACTTATATCCCCATCACCCACCCCACCCCACACTACCCCACTCATCACCCACGTCTCACGGGGAAACAGCTGACTTAATGTAATTATTACATTTCAACTATGTACAGTAACTTGGAAATATGGCACCAAATTTGATTATAAAGAAAACAACTGGCGGTAATACATGAACATGTTGTGAGCAGGTAATTCTGTTTCCCGTGTACTGGAAAAAAAAGAGCTTATTGGAATTCCATCCATTCCTTTAGTGCTTTATACTCAGTCCTATTAAAGAATGCAGAGTGCTGAGAGGCAGGTCAGTCAGGGGGCTGACGGAGGGAGGGGAGGGGCTAGTGCTGGAAGGATAGGATTAGGGTTTGCAGTTTGTGCTGAGGTATAATCTTCATCTTTTTTGTCTTTCTTTGATTTTTTTCAGGGGTTTTCTAAGAGGGGGTTGAAACAAGGTGCACTTCTTCTTTGCTCCCTCTAAGGAAGAACTGCCTGCAGGGGAGGAACAAACAAACGGCAAAGAAAGTCCCTCGGCAACTCAAATGAGGTGTAGCTCTACCCATGACCTGACTTTGGAGAACAGGGGACACGCGCGAGCGCTACCTTATCTCCCCAAACACACATGCGCATGCATGCACACGCTAATGCACTCATACATGCCCACGCATACATGGGAAAAAATGAAGGGATTACTTTTGACCTCTAGCCAAGGCAAAGGATGAGATACTTTAGGTCATTCTTAATTCGAGCTATCCTTACAGTGTTCAATATTCTTAGTAACTTATATCTTCCCTTTTCCATTGTGTTGCCTTGGAAGGCACCTAGTGTCACCTAGGATTCAGAACACAACTCCCCCATCGGCGTAAGAAGTCTATAAACACAACACATCAACCCTTTCTCCTCAAGGAAGGTACTTTTCAGTCAGAGGAGCTTCTCTGTCCAGCAATGCACCAACATGACCCATTGTCTCTCTGGGCTCCTGAAGAATTTTGCAGGGTCGACCCAGTCTCTTGGGGTGGAGGTGGGAGTCCCAGGTCGAGACCTCCTCCCCCCCCCCCAACGTCAGTTCCCACGCAGAGGAGCCTTTGTCAGACATAGGCTGACTCGCTGGACTGGGTCCTGCCCAGGTTGGGGGCCTGAGACAGGTGCGACACGTCCTTCTTGCGCACCTCGCAGATGGACTTCCTGCGGGCCTGCACGCCGCGGATGGCCGTCTTGATCTTCCTCCAGCCCAGGTGGTTGAGCTCGGCCAGGTTGAGCAGCACGCAGATGCCGCTGACGGCGAACATGAACACCAGGAACACGGTCTTCTCCGTGGGCCGCGACACGTAGCACTCCACCTCCTTCACGCAGGGGTAGCGGTCGCACTCGTACATCCCCGGCACGTTGAAGCCGTACAGGAAGTACTGCCCCGCCAGGAAGCCGATCTCCAGCGCGTTGCGAAACACCACCTGGATGACGTAGAAGCGCGAGATGCCCTCCTGCCGCCGGACCTTGGCGCTCTTGGCGTGCGTGAGCCCGCGCGGCACGTTGGGGATGTCCTTGATGTCCAGGCAGTCCTGCTCCTCCTTCCCGCTGTCGGGGTTCTGCACCAGGATGCCGTTGATGTTGCGGAGCTTGCGGGCGTGGTGGTCACCGCGTCCGTGTTGGCCCTGGCCGTGGTGGTCCATGTAGGGGTGCAGGAAGGAGTAACTGCGGTCGCGTTGCTTGGCGGACTGGTGCACGGAGTAGGTGATGAAACACAGGCTGGGCGTGCACACCAGGATGATCTGGAAGACCCAGTAGCGGATGTGCGAGATGGGGAAGGCCTTGTCGTAGCAGGCCTGGTTGCAGCCGGGCTGCATGGTGTTGCAGATGAACATAATCTGCTCGTCCTCATACACTTTCTCCCCCACTATACCCACTATCAAAATACGGAAGATCACTACTACTGTCAGCAGGATCCTGCAGAGAGAGAGAGGGCGAGAGAGGAAGCAGATCGAGGGAAAGGAAGAGGAAAACAAGACAGAAAACACAGATTAGAGAACAGAAGTCAGACAAATATACCTTTATATTTTAGTTTACACTTTCCGAAATAAATCAAGCAACATCTTAGCGTGCACAAAGTCAGATATAATTTTTCCGTGTTGGCTTTGGCATTTGTTTGTGTGTGTTTGTTTAAGCATTTCTGTCAATAACAGGCAGGCTTAACAAATCCCCACCCAATCAATGAGACAAAGGGGGTTTCACGCCAAGGACAAATCTTTTCAGATGTGTGGATACCTGTGTGTGTGTGTGTGTTTATTCCTCAGCTGCTGCTGCTGCTGTAGCAGTGTACAGGAGGGGTGGGTTGTTGCGCTCTAAATAGCACGCTCACGTGAGCTCACCACGCATGAGAGGGTTAGGGTGAAGCAGGAACGCTCATCAGCGGTTGGAAGAGGTGATTTCACTCTCCTCTACCCTGACAGGCTCAATGGGAACAGGAACCTGCATATCAAAGCCATTCACACACAGTTGGCTGACGCCTGTTTTAGGGTTTTTGGGTTGAGCGGCCGTGTTTTAGACAAAGAAAAAGGGAGAGAGAGCGCGAGAGAGAGAGAGATGGAAAGAAAAAGACAAATCTAGTCTGACAGAGGGAGAGAAAAAGAGAGAGAAAAGGTGGTTGAGAGTGAGAGAGAGAGGCAGAGAGACGCAGTCATTGCTGTGCAATGAACACGAGGGTCTCTGCATGAATATCCATCATGTTGCTGTGAGCGTAGCCCACCACCCCCCCCCCACCCCCACCCCCCCCCACCCCCGTCTGCCGTGACGCCAGCAGCAAGCTTCACTCTGCTGCAGGAGACGGAGCACAAAGACGAGCCCTCTCTCAGCTCTGTCAGTGGGCAGAGGAGGACCGTCAGACACCTCCTCCAGCCAGCCACGGGATTAGACCTCCTATTACATGTATTTACACTGGACTGAAGAAGCAGTAATCATCTGTGAGGGATTACGAAAGGAACAGAATGTTCTGGGCTGCTGTGGTGTGGTGTGAAAAGCAGAATGGGGATATGTTGGGAAAGATGAAACCGGTCCAAAAAATAGCATCAAATAGAATAGACTATGTAATCCACATGCAATCCTGAATACTAATCTGCAATCTGCATGGTTGGCATTGGTATGTAAACCCAACTACATAAGCAGCGCCCAGAGACTCCCTTTTAGTGTTGGCCCACCCCCTCTATTCTTCATTGATTATTTATCCATTGTTATTGGTTTGACTGATGGAAAAAGTGTTCAAAGAGACATTGATTGAGTGTGTGCACTTCATTTGGACCACTAGCCTGTAGAGAGCCTCCCAGAGGACCAGGGCAGTTTAGCCATGGGTATTTCTAGATATGATATTTCTCTCTCTCTCTCTCTCTCTCTCTCTCTCTCTCTCTCTCTCTCTCTCTCTCTCTCTCTCTCTCTTTCTCTCTCTCTCTCTCTCTCTCTCTCTCTCTCTATCTATCTATCTCTCTAGCCCTCTCTCTCTCTCTCTTGCACACACTTTCTCACTCCCTCACTCCCTCCCTCTCTCGCTTGCTTTTTTTTCCATAGCGCAATGTCAGAGTAGACCCTGACGTGTCTTTAAATTATCCCCACCTCCCCCACAACCATTCTCCTGGCCAGTTACCACAGCAACCACCTTCTGAACCAGTCAGTGGGGTGGTTCAGGGAAGGAGGAGGCGAGAAGAGGGGATGGAGGGATGGGGAAGTGGAGGGATGGGGGAACGCTCGCGAGGAGTAAAAAGGGAGAAAGGAAATTGTGCACGAATCGAGGGAGGAGAAAGAGACGGCTGTGTTCTGAAGGAGGGAGGAGAAAGAGACGGCTGTGTTCTGAAGGAGGGTGATGCTGTAGGTGGAGGATCCGAATCTTCTCAGGGTTTTGTAGTGGCAAACAGAGCAGAACATGTGTTACTGGGGTTGAGACTCCAAATAGAGCCGCCAGCCGCTGCAGGACTGTTCTCACACCACCTGGGCCTCATGTGTGTGTTCACAGACTGTGTGTGTGTGTGTGTGTGCGTGAGGGAGAGAGAAAAAGAGGAGAAACAGAACGAGAAATAGACAGATAAAAGGAGTGCGCTAGTGAGAGAGCTCGGCAGCTGAGGGTAAGAACACTACACTGCATCCCAGGGTGCTTGGAAACCCAACAAAGGAGATCTGTGCGCCTTCCCTTAAACGTTTTTGGCATTAAGGTTAAATATATGGCATGGCGACACACTCACGCGTGACGAGCTTACGATATGGTATATTTTTGCTCACACACATATACGCGTGTGCAGGGACGCACACACACACACACATCACAACCCATAGAGAGGTTCTCTCATGTCGAGTCTGTGTTTCTCCTCCATTGTTTGATGGCAAGTGTGGGTGAGCCTGTCGGAAGAGGAGGCCGTTTGACAGACAATGGTTGATAAGAAATAATTTGTCTGCAGTTCAAAACACAAGAAAGCCCAACCAATAAGATAACGCCTCATTATCCGCTCTTTTGGCGTTCTGGGAGAATCTATACCACTGCAACAGCTGCTGTCAATGTATTGAACATGCAACAGGAGCAACCATCCGCCTGTATGTATCTGGGCTCGTGGAGGAGGCTGTGTCTCAGAGCTGTCAGGTGCCACACATCTCCAGTTATGCAGATATGTATCTGCAGGCCTCCTGGTGCAGTCTCCTGTCAGCATGATGGATAGTAATGACTGTACAAACACCTGCTGGAGAGAGTTACAGAGGAATCAATGTTACCTTAGTGCACTGGTTGCACAGGCCTTAGGAGGAGTAGACCATCGCAGACCAAACTGTTCTCCGTGTAAGAACCCGTGTGTTGATTTTCTGTTCTCTGTGTTGTTTGTGTTTTATGGCAAACTGTTTCTGCAGGACTTGCAGGGTTGACTTGACTGCAATGTTGGACTGAGCGCGTGTGGTACAGCATAGCCGGTCGCTTTGCTGCAGTGACGGGAGATATCTAGGAGCTGCTGTGAAATGAAGCTTTTAGATACTGCATACAAGTTTGGAGTGTTGCAGAGTGTGTGTTTGTTTGTGTGTGTGTGCGCGTGTGTGTGTGTGTGTGTTATTCTGCTGTGTAACAAGATAATCAGCATGGAGTAGATTGCTGCATCAGCAGAAAGCAGGGGAAGAAGGTCGTCTGCAAACATCAGTGTTTTAAGCCCTGCAGAGAGAGGCACCCATGCATTAGTACCGATGAACATAGGAGAACCCCCCAGGCCCTCATCAGCAGAATACTCAATGTCCACTGCAGATGATCAAAAAGTACTTTCGACTATCATTAAGACGTCCTCTTCTATTTGAGTAGGGTTCAGTGGTGTACAGTACACAAGGCCATCGATTGTGCGCGGTACGGCTGCTCAAAAGGGGTGGGGAGGGGGTCTACAGCAGTTCACCACAGCTCTGCAGCACCACATCAAAGCTTCCCCCCCCCCCAACATCCCTCACATTAAAAGCAGCTTGAAAACGACCATGTCCAACATCAGTCTGTTTCGCCTTTCATAATCCACTCACCGCCCTAAAGCAGCCAATCTTGGGGGAGAGGGTTCGATCCAATCGCCACGCCGTTAATTCCACAATCCGAGGGGTTTCAGACACGGGCCAGTGTGTCATTTGAAATGAGGGTAACTCGGGTTCATCATATAACTTTCATGAGAAACTACAGCGCCGAATCCTCCGAGAGACACCCTGTCCTGCTTTCTGACAGAGAAGAGCTCCGCCACTGGGGGGGCCAGGCTGCCCACCAGCCATCCAGCAGCAGTCAGGAATCTTAAGCTGCTCCTCCAGCTAAACTGCATGTCTGATTACTGTCCTTGCGGATAATTGAGTCTCCATCTTTGTTCGGAGGGATGATGTCATAGACCAGAGCTGTATCTTAAGGCTGGGCTTTGCACTTCCGGGCCGATGAAAGAAAGACAGTCTATTCAACGAAATGGTTGTGATGTACCCCACTAGGGAGATGAAAACAGTTGGGTGTTATTTTTATTATCCTAGTTTGTTCATGTAAATATTCAGCCGTGTTTGGAATGTAGTGAAGATCTGCTATTGCGTCTGCTATTTCATGTACAGGATTCTGTGGATCATGGAGTGATCTGCTAGGGTGTCTGTCTGGAGTCGAGTCCAGAGAAGTGTCTCTCCTGCTGGTGTGTCGGCTGGACGTGTGGACCCCGGTTCTCCCAGAGGCTCTCACACACACACAGTCATCCACACAGCATCTGCTGCTGTCAGCCTCCAGGGGCATCTCCACGGCCCCCCGAGCGCCGACACCAGATGCACTGGGAAAACACACATACACACACATTCACACCGGTGATGGTTATAGACTCCGAAGAGCATGATCTCAGCTACACACTGAAATTGGAAGCTCACAACGTGAACACAATCGGCACACACAGAAACTCACATTCAGATGAGAACACACACAGGCAGACTGAAACAATGGCGGCGGTAATCGTAGGCATGTCTGCTTACTGGGCACCTTAACTGATAATATTATTCCATATCTTATGGTGCATGTCTCTATAATAAGATCCAGTAATTGCTGATGGCAGCGCATAATGAATGAAGACCTTACCAAGCAGAGAGCTGAATTACATTATAACATCTATCATACTGCAGACATTTCTCTTTCAGTCTCCCCTCCCTTATATTTCATTTCCCTTCCCTCTCTTCTTCCCTCTCTCTTTCTGTCTCTCGCCCGCTCCTTCTTCTCTTCCCTTAGTTATTGTTTGTAGTTCTTAGCTGGTTAATATTGGATGTCCTCCACTCATGTCAACACTTTATTCCTCTGAGCATGGTCTGTGTGTACTGTGTGTAGCTTGGACTGTGTGTACATTAATATGAATGTAGAATAGGAGTCATGTAGTATTATAGGTCTAGAACAACTCTCCAGCTATGTACTACAAAAATATTGAGCCATCTCAATGCAGAATAAAACAGAACGTATGCAATATAGATGTAGTATGTGCATCTGCACGAGCAGTATATACTATATGTAAACCAATCAATGATATATATTTAAATAGCACAACTAAAAACAACAAGTGAAATGCCAAGGGAAATAGATGGGTCTTAATGCAGAATTTAAATGTATCGAGGCGAAGCGAAGGACGGATGCGTAGAGGAAGGCTGTAGACTTTAAATCGAGCTCGTAACGTGTACAAAAGCATCTGCTTTGAGGATCTGAGAGACCTTGATGTGTGGTGGAGGCTGGGAAGGTTGGAAATGCAAAGGGATTCCAATCCATGTACTGCTTCAAAACCAAATAATACAACTTTAAAATCAGTTCGATATCTAACTGGAAGCCAGGTGGAGAGAGGGGCATGCAGTCTGTCTTCCAGGTGCCAGTCAGGAACCTCGCAGGTGCATTCTGGACCCACTGCAGGTGAGCGACTGAAGGGAAGACTCACAGACTCCCATGTACAGGGAGACGCAGTGTATACTGAATATATTTTGTGTGAGAGAGAGAGTGTGTGTGAGTCTGTGTGTGCGTGTGTGTGCATGCGAGTGTGCGTGTACTTGTGTGCGTGTGTGTCTCTGTGTGTGTGGGGGGCTGTAACTAAGGTATCCGTCAGCCACGCCAGTGTGACGAGGAACGACGCAGATCCTCCATGATGTTGATCACGATGAAGACCCGCGCTGCCAGCCCAGATCCTCCGCAGATGGAAACTTTGCCCTCCTTCGCTCCCTCTCTCCCTCCTCTCTCCGCTCTCCAAACCGGCCCCCTTTTCCAGCCCCCGCAGCCCTGTGCCCACTCGCTCTATCCCTCCGTCCTCTCCTCTTTATTGTTTCATCTCTCCCTGATCCCCCCATGGTCCTGTGTTCTCCTCTCTCTCCCTCTTTCCCGCTCCAGTCGTCTCTGGCACTGACCCCACTACAGCATTGCAGTGAAGAAAATGATGCATCAACACACTTCCTTGCCTTTTCACCGTACCTGCAAGGTGTTCGACTCGCTTTCATGCAGGATCCCCCGGGCTGTTCCCGCTCAGAATGTAGAAAGGGAGATTACGGGTCGTATAATGTGTGTGTGTGTGTGTACGTGTGTGTGTGTGTTGAATCTAGACTACAGAGGACAGTGAGGACAAAGCCAAACTGGATTGAAGCTACCGCCAATGGCCAAACGTGATTGATTCAATAGGAGAAGAAGGGGGGGGGGGGGGGGGGGGTGAAGTCGGCTTTTCCATAATGACCAGAAAGAATATACTTTACTTCTAATCTAAGTTGTGCTAAATGCTGGCTTTCAAAATAGCCGTACAAACAGCACAAGTGTTCATCTGAATGACCCTGCCATGCGGCGAGACTAGCAGAGCCAAGCTTCACAAATAACCCTGCCAAACAGACCCAGAGTCACATGGGTTTGCATATAGCATACAGTATATCACTTTACTGGCTCTCAGTACAGTGAAGTAGGGCGAACCCACATTCTGACATGCACACACACACACACAGACACACACGTTATACAAACTGACATAAATACTGCAGTACAATTGTATAAACACGTACTGTATACACCAAGTTCCCACATAGTTAGTGTGGCCGAGTGCCTTGCACTGTTGCCTCACAGCAAGAAGGTTCTGGGTTCAGTTCCCTCACGAGGTCCTGTTTGGCACAATCCAGTGCTCAGGTGGGCTACCTCCCAGGCCCTAATGTGTGGAGTTTGCATTTTCTCCCTTTGCTTACATGGGTTTCCCCACACAGAACCCCAATATCAAATCAAGCAGAACAAATTGTTCTCCTGCCCATGTCCTTGGCCAGCACATGGATGAGCCCTTGGCCAGCACATGGATGAGCCCTTGAAATTGGCCCCCCGGGGCACTGCTGATGTGGCCGCCCACTTCTCCTGGCTGCCCTGCGAAGGAATGACAGCAGGACGGGACAAAAGCAGAGACGTATTTCTCTGGAGGATGCCCTGGCATGCGCGCGCGTGTGTTTCCACCACTGCACGTGTGTGTGTGCCACGTTTATGAGATTATTCAAGGAGATGATCCTTCTAGTCTGACCCTCCGAGCAGCAGTGCCACGCGGAGTCTTGGCCCTGCTGCATCTAGACGAGCACGACAGGAACAACACACAGCTATTAGGTTACAGCTCACGGCTCTGTGGCCCAACACAGAGTCCTGCAGGGACGACCGAGTCTGCCTGCAGCCACAACACAGAGAGATCAGTGACAGCACACCTCATCGCCGACATCCACCAGAGCAGCCGACGCAGCGGTCCTCTGAGGGGCAGTCCGCCGCCCACAGACCCCTCTCTCTCCAGCAGGATCACCACAGGATCTCTGGTGGACGGCTGTCACTCACAGCAGCACTTGGGCCTCCAGACAGTCCTAGAATCCCCTCACGGCGGAGGCAGAGTGCTACGGAACGGCCCAAATCTAGTCGGAGGAGCAATTAATCAGGAAACTTGTTGGATATCTGGGGGGGAAGTCTCTCTTGACAGCCCTGTAGAATGCATCAACGCCTCAGATTAAGGAGGAAAGACACGAACACAACTCGATGTCGGCATTAATAATGCTGTCTGACAGGAGCAGCCGACAAATTGAGAGACTTGTCTCTCTCCCCCTGAATAATTGTGGGCGTTTTTTCATTCATTGATTCCTTCACTGATTCATTTATCCCTCGTTTTGCAACCGTCACGCTGTGAATGATTTCAGCTGCCACGGGTTTGATTTCCACCCCGGAGACGTGAAGAACAGGAAGATGTTTTATTCAGTTCTTCAACGTTTAGAAGAGACCAGGGTGTAACTGACACCGTGCACAGGACAGTCTGACTTCTGCATGGTCTATACCAATCATATCTTTTCCTCTTTAAGAATACTTGATGTACTATAAGGCTTTGATACTACTTGATCCCACTATGACGTGTGTGTATTCCAATATACACCTTCAACCTTCAACTACAGCTTCATATCTCTTGCAATCTGTCACATGTATTAATAGCTGCAGTACATGGTCTGCAGTCAACCAGGTCATCTTCTTCACTTTTAATTATGCAGCCAGACACACATAAATACAAGCAAACCAACACACACACACACGTACACACTCCCACTCCCTCTCTTTCTCTGACACACACACATACACAGCGGCGCACTCTCTCTCCGTGAACACACAAACACACACACGGAAACAACATTTGGAAGGCAGAGAAGGTCAGGCCTTGCCCTTGCATGGGCTACCTGGGGTTGGGGTTAATGGGCTCAGCAGTGAGGTGGCCTGCGTGTTAACTCAGGCTCGGTGCCCAGGCTCCTGGGCTCAGGGGGGGGGGACACACACTCTGTGCTCCACACAGGGCTGCTCCTGCACCCCCCTGAGCTGCACCACAGTGCTCGCACCGGAGATCGACACCCCTCCTGACTAGACGTGTACACGTGGAAATTAAAACCGCTCTGTGCCGTCGGCTCAGTGTCGCCATGGAGGAGCTAGTAGAGTTTACTGTTGGGAAGAACTTAGATTGTGCTTAATAGGTGGAAAATCACTCCAAGGCCTCTCGGAGTAATCACACAGATGATGGAGCTTATTCTTCACACACCAAAGGAAAAACAGTTATTATAGCCTGTCCCCGATACACGTCTGCACAGCTAATCACACCCTGAGCTCATCTGCTCATGCATAAGCTCAGTGCAACTAACACTCCGCTAGCCCTACATTCAAACACAGACACGCACACAACACACACACACACACAAAATGATCTATTTAGACAGAGCCTCATAATGAATGAATGAGAACTGTTTCGTTTTTTTCTCCAGAAAGTCTGACTTAGCCTACTTTTCAATTCCTACTAGATGAGAAGCCTCCCGGTTCCCCCACCACCTCTCAGCACCTCAGTGGCCCCTGCCATCTGTCTCCTTTTCTCCCCCTCTTTTCTCCCCTTCTGGTGTCCTGCAAAAATGCAGAGGTCCTCTATTCCCCTCCATCAATACCTAGGCCAATAGGTGGAATCAACTCAAGAGCCCTGCTGAATTAACTGTAATGCCCAGTAATGTGCTCTATTGATTATGTGCAATTAGCTTATCCCCTAACTAATACTGGGAGTGGGAGGGACGAATTGGGGAGATGGGGAAGGACATGGGGAACGGAGCGGAGGAGAGGGGAGGGGGAGAGAGGACAGGCGGACACTGGGATGAGCCTGAAGGAAGGGGCGTCCACTGGGATCCCGCCAACACACACACACACACCCACACACTTACACACACAGGCAGATGCACACATTTGAAAATCGAAAGGCACACAACATAAATAGGCAGACTGGCACACACGGCGGTGACGTTTCCGGAGGACACTCTTACCTCCCAATCATGGTAGAGTGTTGCTGGACAGCAGCCTCGAGCAGCCGCTCCAGAATGGTCCACTCCCCCATGGTCATCGAAAGACAGGTTCAGCCTCGAGAAGAACCGGGTCTCCGGGGCCGTGGCCCTCCTCCTCCCTCCTCCTCCTCCTCCTCCCTCCTCCTCCTCCTCCCTCCTCCTCCTCCTCCTCCTCCTTCCTCCTTCCTCCTCCTCCTCTCCCCTGTCCCGGGCTCGGCGCTCCTGTGGGGTCCCCGGCCAGAACGGGCGCATCCGCCCCTGTCCCGCACCGGCCTCCTCCTGACCTCTGCCGGTCGAGCCGACGGCTCGCGCTCCGGGTCGGCGTTGACCGTGGGGGCGAGGCGGCGGCGAGCGAGTCCTCCCTCGCCCAGTCCCGGTGTTTTCCTCACACCTCCGGACACCGAGAGAGGTGTTGTCCTGAGCTGTGCCTTCTACCTATCCTCCTCTCTCCCCCCTCTCTCCTCCTCCTCTCCCCCCCTCTCCTCCTCCTCTCCCCCTCTCTCCTCCTCTCCCCCCCTCTCTCCCTTTCTCCCCTTCCTCTGTGCAGCAATGCTCGTCCTTCTCCCCCCTTGCCGCACCACTCTGCTCTTACGCTAGAGCATATGCTACAGCTCACTGTGTCGGACAGCCATGGTCTCGCTCTCCCTCTCCTTCCTTGTCTCTCCCTCTCCCCTCCTTCTCCCTGCTCCTTTTATCCCTCCCTCCTCCCCGCTGCCTCTCTCCTTTCCCCCTCTCTCACGGTCCTCCTCCCTGCCCTCAAGGCAGTCCTCCTACCTCAGATGCACTCTCGTCCATCGGGGCTAAGAGCTCGTCCTTGCACGGTGTCGAGTACCTACCTTCACTGTGCCCTTCCCTCTCTAACCCAACACACTGCACCCAGCTGACCCCTCCTCCGCACACCTCCACACACACACACACACACACACACAAGCGAGCGGCGTGCGTGCGCGCGCACACACACACACAAACCCTTAAACCCGATGACCGGCAAGAGTCACTGCTTAAATCTTCCCCCCGTTCGCTGGCTTGTGGTTCCACGCCCGCACACCAAGCTCCTGCCACACGTTGTAGCGCTCACTGAATGTCATAGTCACAAGAGAGCTCGCTGCTATCGCTCAAATCACCACGGGAGACGGTTACACTCCCGCCTACACGCACACACATGCACACACGAGCGCACACACACACGCGCACACAGCCAGCGACAAGCTCGCTGCCACAGAGACGCTCGCTAATAAATCAGCTGCTTTTGCTGCATCCGCTGAGGCAGAGATAGATCACTGCAGACCTGCTGTCCTGTAGTGTCCTCCCGGCTAATTCCGGCACAATCCGACGCCCGGAGTCACGTCTGCCGCACAGAGACGAGATGAGTGGCTATCCCGTGAAACCTATTTCTGGGCTCCATCATCTTTGCTCCCCTCTCTCTCGCTCTCTCTCTCTCTCTCTCGCTCTCTCCCTCGCTCTCTTTTTTCTCCCCGCACTGCCTTCGTCCCCCCTCTGGTTGTATGTGTGTGCTGAGCTCGCTCTCGCCGCGATCACCTATCTCTCCAGATCTCAGTGTTTCTTCCTCCCTCCCTCCCTCTCTCTCCCTCTCCCTCTCTCTCTAGCTATCTCTCACTCTCCCTGTCTCTCTCTCTCTCTCTCACTCTCCCTCTCTCTCTCTCTCTCTCTCTCTGTCTCTCTCTCTCTCTCTCCCTCGCTTCTTCACCCGCTCTATCTTTGTCACACTCCGTACGCATGCAACACTCCCCGTTCAGACCCGATTTGGGTGGTGCTTGGGTTGGCGCACTAGTGCTGGCGGGAGAGCCTCCCTGTGTAGGGCTGTGTCTCCTTCTCTCAGGTCTGGGATGGGGGACTGCAGCTAACCCTCTCTGCTGCCCCCTTTTCCCCTCTGCAGTCCTTTGTCTCAGTCTGCAGGGCAGGCAGATGTCTCCCCAGCTCTCACTACTGCTCTCTGTCTCAGCACCTTGTTATCCACAGGGTCTCTCTCTTCTTGCATGCGAACACTCTCTCTCTCTCTCCTATGCTATTACAGAGTATTCTGCTCCTATTTGCCTGGGAGAGGATTACACAGGAGAGAATTCACGGCTCTGCCCCTCCCCCTTATTGTATTCATCCGACAGCTCACCTATTTGTCACCGCCCCCACCTTTTCTCTCTCCTCTTACTCTCACTGTATCTCTCTCCTCCTCCCATTTCCCCTCCTCCACTTCTGCCCCTCCACCTTCTTTCCATCTCTCTCTCTCTCACCCTCTTTTTGTCCTAGGAGAGATGAGCACTACAGTACTCTGGCGTGACATTGAAAGCTGCATTCATTTGATTAATGTTGTGGTGGTGTATGATACTGTACAATGCCTCTCCCCCTTCTTCCCCACACACACGTATAGCTACCCCCCCCCCCCCCCGCCTACACACAGACACCATCACCATTGCCCCCTCAATGTGTTACACCTGTGCAGGACTACTATGAGTCATACACCAACGCCAACATAATGATTAGAAAGAGCTACCCCCCCCCCGAGTATAAGGGGGGCGGTAGAGGGAGAGGTGGCGGTATGAGGAGGGAGGGAGGGTGAGGAAGGAGGGTGAGGAGGGAGGGAGGGTGAGGAAGGAGGGTGAGGAGGGAGAGAGGGTGAGGAAGGAGGGTGAGGAGGGAGAGAGGTGAGGAGGGAGGGTAAGGAGTGAGGGTGAGCAGTGAGGGAGAGGTGAGGTAAGAGGTGGAGGGAGAGATGGCAGTATGAGGAGGAGGGGAGAGGGGGTGGGATGTGGAGGAGGAGGAAGGGAGGAAAGGGGGTCAGGGTTACATACAGGTTTGTGAGGGGTGAGAGGGCCACGTGTCTCTGCGTGATGTCATGCTGACGGTCAGTGTTACTGCGTTTCCTCATATAAAAACCAGCCAAGTTGTAAGCAATCAGAGTAGCGGAGAGCACGTCCACAACCACAGTCCTAACACGGCAGCCTCTGCAGTGAATCAATGATTGATCTCCTTTGCTGGGTGTGTGTGTGTGTGTGTGTGTGTGTGTGTGTGTGTGTGTGTGTGCGTAAGAGAGAGACAGAGAAATAGTGTCAGTTCAGCATCTTCAGCAAGGGGGCTTTGGAGGTTCTGCCCATCAAGGACACATGGTGAAGGAGTCATGTGGAGGAGACAGGCTGGGAGGCGTGTGGCTGGCCCTGGGTAGTTCTGGGGCCTCTGGAGGCCTGGCGTCAGCCGGCTGGAGCTGGAACCAGGGCCGCCCAGGCTTAGAGGAGAAACATCAGAGCGGCATGGCACACGAGAGAGGCGAGGCGCAGGTGTGTCATCAGTGACCTAGAACAGCCAGCTCGAGCATGCACACACACACACTCAGGGACACACATACTGTACACACAGAACAGCCAGTTCGATTATACACACACACACACACACACTCAGTATCACACATACTGTACACACTGACACGCACCCATATACACGCTGATGGATTCACATGCACTCAAGCAATAAATTCACACACAGGGACAACACACACCCACGTTTATATGCAATATTGTTAAATGACCTTGGTTCTTCCTCTAAACTGGGGTAACCCCCTCTGCATATTGAAGTGTGTTGAATATTGAGCTGTGTTGACTTCACCAACATAACAAGACTTGGAATCAGGTCCCTGCTTCAACTCGTTTGTGAAAGGGGTGGAAAATCTCTATTGAACCATCTTATTGTTTAGAATAGATCCTTTGTCTCATCTAGCGGTGACCTGTGATAATCTGGTAGCCCAATCGATTCCCAAAGATTTCTGCAGTCTATCTTTGGCCAATAGGCTGCTGGTCTGTTGTGACGCTAGTGTTGACAACATGGCTACAACAGCGTTAGCACATCTGAAGGATGCATCTGGTGCTCTCATTCTCCCAGCATAACTCTGGTTCATATGTGCTTGTAACCATTAAGCTCACCATTAACTGTCTCAGGGACGAAGCTCCACATGGTTCCGTCCTTGAAGAATCTGCCCTCTAGTGTTCATGCAGGAAACTACACCAATCTGTTCTTTGGTTTATGTAACGCCAGGACTAATAATGTATTAATTCTCCTTGGATGTAATAGTTGGAAAATTACAAGAAATAAATGACAAAAAACTCTAAAATGAGACAGGAAACTCTTCCCAGCTTGCCTTGTCTAGCATTTATTTATTATTCAACCATCAAAAAGGATTTTCAGTTACTAAATGTAGACTTTTCTTAGGGATGTCAGTAAGACACAGATGAATTCTAGCAGTGCAATTTATGAGCATTGGAGCACATCAATATTGTAGTACAAAGCAGTGACATATTACCTGTCCCTCTAACTAGAACCAATCCAGACATACAAGGTTAGGGACAAAGGTGAACGCATAGATTTCTTCCAGAGACAGACAAAAACCACAGCACTGTGTTGATCAATTAAATCTGACCAGCATTGTTCGGTGCTGAAAAGGGAAGAGGACACCAGAGAAGCGGGGCTATATTGTTTCAAATAAAGTGGTTGAGATGGTGCAAAATATTGTATTAGCAGTTAAGGGTTCATCCCATCAATGAAGACATTATTAGCCATAAAAAAGAAACATGATCTGGTAGAAATAAATATTACAAGTCACTGTATATTATATGAACATATGGAACAATTAACCGGTAATCAAAACCAAACAAACAAGCAAAAGAAGAAACAAATCTCTAAAGTGTCAATGTTATATGAACCAAATCTAGAAAAAAAACAAAGTCATGGAAGCCCTCTATAATTAACATGTTTTTAAAGGCATGTCTGGATTTCTAATGTTGAAGCTGGGTTGTGTTTATTATGATACGTTTCTCCATATACAAAAGCATCTTCTCTTAAACTCTACTGTTCTCCAAACTATATTCTCCCTCTATGATAAGTGTACTCTTTAGAAAAAAAACAAAAAGTAAGAGATCTAACCAACAAACAAACAAAAAATGAAAGTAGAAAATGGCAGCCAAGGCGAGGAGAGCTCTTCCTCATCTCTGAGGACGGGTGAGGGCAGAGGATGACGACAGTCACCATGGTGATAGAGCGACAGCCCTTATATTCACGCTGATACCTGCTGTCATCTGGTAGTGGAGGGGACGTGCCACATCGTGCGGTGTGGTGTGGGATTATGGTGGCGTTCTGTTGTGACACATCCCGAGGGGGGGGGCTTCCTGTGGGCTACCTGCAGCAGGGCTGTGGTCAGGAGCGGTCCTCACCCACCCTCCCCAGGTCAGGAGCGGTCCTCACCCACCGTCCCCAGACACACTGACTGCTTCCAGGGCGGGGCTGGGTCTTCCACACCACATCTGACACGAGCCACTGGTGGTTCACACCATCATGACGAGAACATTCTGTCGACTTTCTAAACTGCTCAAAATCGCGCTCCTCCCGGGCCTCTGTCATATTTGACGACTCGACAAACACTTCTGCATAGACCAGAGGGAAATGGGACACATTGCTTAGAAAGGAAACATTTCTGGGGGACAAACGGACGAACACTTTCCTTTTTTCATTTGCGATAGTTATAAAGGAAGTAAAATAGCATTCACGTCCACATTGTGCTTGTTAAGCTTAAGGTCATCTCAGTGAGACAGCAGGTTGCCACTTGAACAACAAGGATGATGGACAGGTAGTGTTCTTCTTCAGGGAGGGGGGGGGGGGGGGCGGATCTGCAGACAAAGGGGCAGGGGCAGGTCGGAGGATGGGGGGGGGGGGGGCAGAGAAACAGGGCGAGTGCAGTACAGAGGCGAGTGAATAAGCCTGTGTGTGAGTGAGAGAGCTAGAGCAACAACACGTGGGTGAGAAAGAGAGAGGGGAATGACAGAGGAGGGGGGGCATTAGCAGGCGCACCCCCCTTCACTGGCGGGCTGTTCCGGAGGCTTCTCCAGCTTTATGTCAATCACTGAGGGGGAGAGAGGTTAAGGATCGCCATGAGACAAGTGAGAGAGTGGGCTCAGGAAGGCCTGTGAACTACACACAGTCAGAACTACCCAAGCAGCCTCATGAACAGACACCATTAACAGGTACGGTTTTCATTCTAGAATAAACGGTCAATCAAGTTAAATAATATCGGTATGAGCACCTACTCATGGGGTCACATCCCCACAATATATTGTGGGGATGTGACCTCAAATAAGTCTCACTTTTGGACCGGACTGACCTTTCTAGATATAAATACAGAACTTCTGAAAACAAGTTCAACTGCCTTCGAGAGCGCACACACACACACTCCCATCGGAAGAAGGATACTGTCTTCTCTGCTCTTGTCCTGTGTGCTCTCCATGCCAGGGAGGGCGGCCGCCACACGTCTGAACAGCTGGACAGAGAGAGAGAGAGATAAACATGCATATAGAGGGAGCGGACATTCATACCTCTAATGATCCCAATCCACCCAACACCACAGGCCAGAGCTTGTGCTTTGACAGAAGATTCATGAATTCTGATTGGCCGTGCAGAAGGAGTCACGGTGTCAGCTGATTTGAGAAGAGTACGTTAAGAATAAGGTGCTACAGACCAAATCTTCTAATTAATCCATTTAATCATTAATCAGAAAATCACCTCCCAAAGTCAAAATTTGAAGGCAAGAAATATGATGAGATTTCACAAGTCCTTGGCATCTCAGCTAGATTAAAAAGGAACTGGGTGATAGACCATGAACAACTTGAACACACACTTCTTTCTTTTCAACTTCAAAACTAGCTAAAACACTTACAAATGTAACTTAATATGTTCAATCAGAATGAACTCATTCACATCTCAAGGCTCTAATCACTTCCAATCAAACGTGGGGCGAGGATTACTCTGAAGACTGTCCCAGCTAGAGGACCAGCTCAGGGCTGGAGTCCATAGGAAGGCCTGTACACAGTCATCTGGTCATGGGTTCTGACCCATACAGGTTCTGACCCCTCAGTAAGTTTTCAGAGAAATCCAGAATCCCCGCAAGATGCAGTGCAAGCCAGCACGAAACACACACAAACACACACGTGTGAGGAAATCCTAAGCACGGCACACACACACACACGCATGCGCTCTACCTGTTTGACATTGTAGCCTGTCTTTGCACTTGTTTCAATAAATAGAACATTCAGCTCTTTGGCTCTCTGTTCCCCTTCCTCTGTGGTTATCTGTCTGTAGTGATCCACGACCCAGGACACACACACACACACACGTCCACATAACAGATGAACAGGAAGACACAAGACAGAAACAAAACAGAATGTGAACACATGGAAGTGGAGGGATGATGTGCGTCTCGTTCTGCTGCTGTTGCTGCCCCCCTCGGCTACCACCGAGTGCCTCTCTCCCAGGCCCAGATGAGCTGAGGACCCTCTCATCAGGAGATCCATATTAGAGGGCACAGGGAACTGAAAGCCATCAATTACTCTGGCCTTGGATATGACAGGAATATTTGACGTCATAGCGAAATGCCAATCGGATCTTAGGGGGCTAGCACAAGCTATCAGATCTTCCTAAGTGAAAGTGAGTTGCGGTTTTTGAAGCATGAGAATTCAACCGGGCTCTTGACCCTGTATTCTGCTGTGACCCTCGACCTCTGACTGGGGGTGACCTTCGGAGGGAGCGCGCGCGCGGGGGGGGGGGGGCGGCAGCACAGGCAGCCAGGACAGAGAGCACGTCTTTGTCGCACACTAACCTGCTTCACGTTGTAGCCAGCTTTAGCGCTGGTCTCAATAAACATTACATTTAGCTCTTTGGCTTTCCTCTCACCCTCTTCAATAGATACTTGCCTGTGGTAGATAAGAAGGTTAACAATGCACATCAGCAGAGACGAAACTCCATAAAAAAAAGGAGGATGTCATCCGTCACTTTTGCATTACAGTCCCATCACGCAGGACTCGACAACAGCACAGCTTGTCCTCACCGGCTTACAAATTAGCGTGGTTAATCTTTTCAACCCGTTTCACATTGATCTCTACAGTGGCTGAATCAGGGGGAAAGGGTCTAATGTTCCCCACAAGTCACCGCTCAGACACCCCTGAGGGAGCCATTGTTGTCACGGATTCACTGCCGGTGCACTCTTAATCAGCCAGCAGTAACAATCAGTAGCTTCATCAGTATGCACTTACGGAGCCTTCCCTCCACGGCTCTGACAGGGCCTGGGGGAGCGGAGCTCTGAGCCGGCCGGCCTACCTTTTGTCTGCAAGGTCCGTCTTGTTGCCCACCAACATGATGATGACGTCACTTCCCCTCTCCGTCCTGACATCGTCGATCCATTTTGTGGTTTGCTGGAAGGAGTTGACGTCTGGTTGGAGAGAGGGAGGAAAGAGGAGAGGACTGGTGTTAGTCTGGGTCTGTGTTTGTCAGACAAGTAGGACCTGAGGGCAGGGAGAGCCTGGGACACTAACACTGGGTTGTAATTACCTGTACATATAACACGCCTTTCTAATTGTTACTCCACCATTGAGCACCATTTCTCTATATTTAGCAACAGCAGCCCAGTCATTTTTACACTGAAATATATCGTTCTCATTTCTGCACATCCTAGCTTTCTAATCAACCCGATATTAGTGGGAACTTGAAAGCCATAATAGACTACATTTTACATTTAGTCATTCTTTAGCGGACGCTCTTACTAAATACTCTTGAAAAGAGTGACCCTGTAAAATAACAACTGATGTCTGACAAGGAATGAGAGCTCATGCAGCTTGACTTCAATAACAAGTTTGTAAATGTGCCCTTATGATCGCAAATCCTCATTATTAACTCTTGACATTGTATTAATAAAAACAGAATTTGGTGAATATAAAGGTGTCAAAGGTCTTAAATAAAAGTAACTGCATTGTATTATAGCTGTTTGCTTAATGTTAATGATCATTCAAACGAGCCATGCTAAAAAGAACTGATTCATAGTCATATCATGCATGCAGGTATACATACAGTTTTCAAATATTAAAACACAAATCTAGTGCAAACACAGAAACTTAAACAGTAATCATGCAGAAAGTAGAATCAGAAATTAACCCTTTTCAGAGTGGAAACACATACAGAGTGTGAGGATCACGTGAACAACGAAGAAGTAGAAACGGGACAAAGGAAAACAGGGAGGAGGGCTTCAGGAAGAGGAACAAAAAGAACCAATGGGACGACAGAAAGAAGAACATGGAACCAGTGGCGAGAAAAAAAAAAAAAAAAAACGAAGATGGGACATCTTTCTTGGCCTCCTCTCCATCAACAGGGACCGCCCACTCACTTGTGATGTCATAGACTACCACGGCCACGGTGGAGTCGCGTATGTAGCTAGGGATCAGACTCCGGAACCTCTCCTGGCCCGCTGTGTCCCACAACTGGAGCCTCACCTGAGCAGCCACGTTAGCACCAGCACACAGGGCGGGCGGGCGGGAGGGAGGTGGGGGAGAGATGGAGGAGAGAGAGGGAGAGGAAGAGGTGGTGGTAAGAGGAGGGAGAACTGGACGGGGGTTGACGGGGGGGGGGGGGGGGGCACACACGCACGCACGGCGGGTGAGCCAGTGGGGTGGGGGGTACCTACTTGTGATGTCGTATACTACGACAGCAGCGGCTGAGTCGCGGATGTAGCTGGGGATGAGGCTACGGAAGCGCTCCTGCCCAGCCGTATCCCACAGCTGCAACCTGATCTGGGAGAGGACGGGAGGAGAAATCAAAGAAAAGGGAAAGCAACAACAAAGAAAAAAGAAGAAAAGAAAAAAAAAGAAGGAATGAAGAAGAAAAATGAGGAAAGAAAATCGCTCAGAAATAAAAGGGAAAACGTGAGGTGAGAACGAGAACAATTACAGAAACCAAACTTGGCTGAAAGTGGAACTCTTGGATGCAAAAATGTGGGTTTCTTAACATAGATAAAGACAAAGAGAGAGAATTGAGAGAGAGAGAGAGAGAGAGAGAGAGAGAGAGAGAGAGAGAGAGAGAGAGAGAGAGAGAGAGAGAGAGAGAGAGAGAGAGAGAGAGAGAGAGCAAACAAAAGAGTGAGACAGCAGGCTGCACGCAGGCGTGTGCGTTACGTCTGTGTGACTAGACAGGGAGCGGTCTCGGCCCGTGAAATCAAGAGTTTATTTGCAGCCTGTGCTTAATCAAGCTTCAACTTGAGAATGAACAACACAGGAAAAGGAGAGGGAGGGAGAAGGAGAAAAGAAGGGTCGAGTGGGTCGAGTGTGTCTTAAGGAGAGAAAAACTGATTAGGGAGGAAGACGCCAAGCTGGAACCCATTTCCAGCAGGATTGGACAGCTCGTCAGCTTGTGAACATCATCAGAGAAAAGGTTCTGTTACATCTGCTACAGGTGAAGCAGTTGAAGCGCACACATACAACAGAGTGATATGGCTTATGTCATTAACAGCTTATATGATTAACCTGAAATCACAGTGGAGAAGCAAGCCCACAATTTGATATCGAAGTGTCATGTAGTAACCATCCTATTTGAAACTAAAACTGAAAATGTAAAGGGCAAGTAATGTTACATGTTATCTACCCACAAACAGGAAACGACCAAAATGAATGGATTAAGTATAAAGAATAAAACTTACTGTTCTGTCTTCAAGGTACATCGTTTTTGACAAGAAGTCTATTCCTATTGTTGCCTGAGGAAAAATGAGATGACACGAGATTGAGAATATAGTAGGAAAATACTTAAGAACCACTCTTGCAAAAAGCTTTAAATGTTTGTACTTTGTACACTTTGGGCTCACCTGATAAGTGTTGTCAAAGCTGTCGTACATGAACCGGGTGATCAGTGAAGTCTTCCCCACTGAAAAGACAAAAAACACACAGTAAACATTAATGTTTAATTACATTTCCAAGCAATTTCATACAATTTTCCTAATATAATCAAGGTATTACGGCCTTTAGGTGTAGATGAGTAGTTAACACTGACATGGAAGGTCTTGTCAGTTAGGCCAATCCAGTTGCCAACAATTAAGGAAACTATAAGAATGACCTCTGCCACCTCATAGGGAGTAAGTTATTGGCTCTCAGAACTTTTATTCAACGTAGGTGTCATCATCTGGCTACATGTCAGGGTCATGTAATGCCCCCCAGCACCCCACCCCCTCAGTAGCCCCAAGCCGGGCCCACCCTCAAGAGGAATGCCGGGGGACTCTCCCTTCACTGGTGCAGTCCTGGAAGTTGGAAGGCCCAGCCTGGCTATACCACCCTGCCACACCCCTTTCTCACCCTCAAGAAGTATGTGACCCCACAAGCCTACACGAAATACAGAATATGTGGGAGATTAAAACTGGGGAGTTACAAACTACAGACAGATAGAAGAAAAAGAAAGCCACTGGCTCCTTTAATGACTTCCTCCACTCCAGAGAATGTGTGAGCTAGTATTCATTTCCACCCCCACCCTCCTTTAAATCTCTCCTATTACAGCTGTGTCACTGTAGCTACTGTTGAGGCCCGGAACCTGATCACCAGTGTAGACAAACAACCTCATCTAAAATGCAATCTGAATGTCCCCACCATCAGTGAATGTCCCCACCATCAGTGAATGTCCCCACCATCAGTGAATGTCCCCACCATCAGTGAATGTCCCCACCATCAGTGAATGTCCCCACCATCAGTGAATGTGCACCAATGGCACTGAGATGGGGTTGTTGTTGACCTGCTGTTGATGGCTGGACAGATCTGATCGATGACTACTGCTTTGGATAAAAGCATCTCCAAATTAATTTATGTAAATGAAACAGTCAAACCTTATGTATCGATACACATGTGTTGTATTTTCTTGGCTTACTTAAGCCTGAGCAAGAAAAAGAAGAGTTTGGACCAGGAAACAATATCCTCAAAGATATAGGGTGTTGAGCTTTAATCTTTTAGGAGCCCACATGGCCTTTATTGAACTCCTCAATGTGACATGTGGGTCCTTTCCTCACCTTTCTTTCTCTGCATCTATGTGGACAGAGTGGATCAGGGGTGCAGGGGAGGACAGTGGGGCAGCTGGCCCCACAGTTGAGACCTTAACTGGATTGAGTTTAGCCAGAAGATGTCCTAAATCTTGATAGGAATATCTGCTGAATATCTGCTGTCAAGTCAACGTAGATGAAGTCTGGAGAACACTTCTGCTTCAAAACAGAGCAGTGTGACGACAAGTGAGGCAACGAACACAGACGCAGAGTACATAATGTGCACAGCACACCCGAGGAGCGACGAATAAATGTGAGTGCCCTTGTGACACAGTCTGCTCCAACATGTTCAGAGGGTAGGAGTATAGGGTGTGTCTTTTCAACAGAGCCATGACTTTAGGCCTTTGTAACGGGCAGCCTGTGACACAGGCTGTGTTCAGAGCCAGATGGGGTCACTGGCAGACACTGGGAGTGTTAGACAGCTGAGACACACATTTACTGTCATCGAACAACAGTGTATGAGCTACTCCTCCAACTAAGTTTAGCACAATATGTTGGCTTCAGAGTGCTGTTCATGTAAGTCCAACATCAGATAATCAACCAAGGGTAAGAGAGGAAAAAGGACAGAGGAAGATGGAGAGGTGCTGTGAGGGTGGGTCTCAATGTGTCTTCGCCTTTAAGATGATTTCCCTTCAACCATTTGATTGTTTTATGCATAGGCCTAGTTCTTCAAATGTAGGCCTAGTTCTTCAATCAAGTCACACATGCTTGATCGGCTGGCTGTTTCAAACTCCTACTTCTTCAACAAATGTTGTCCTGAATCCAGAACACCCTCTCTAACATCTGAAGGCCTCTTTTCACAGACCACGTCCTCCTCCTTCAGGTTGTCTCTTGCCCCCTGAACATGAGTCTTAAGAGGTCGTGACTCCCCCTCTATTTCAAAAGCAGCTGCTAAGGCCATGGCAGCAGAAGAAAATCTGTCTTTTCGATATTCCTAATTACAGGGCTTAGGTAGAGTTAGTGTTTCAGGTTAGGCTAACTTCTCAAACCCATTATTAAGCATAACTTGAACACCCAGAGGCAAAGTTCCACTCCCACGTCATATTCATAAATATATATATATATATGTTTAATAACTCTAGTGTAACTACCATTTAACACATTTTGAATATTCATGGGCATTTTTTTGTTGCAATGCGCCTAAAGCACACTGTATCACACAGCAGCCTGGAAAAAAGGATTAAGGTAATGGCTCTGTGACATTCAGAGCATGTTTTTCACTGTCAAAATGACATTCATCTGTTGCCTGTCTCTAGGCTACACTGCCAGGAAAATATTTTACTCATAATTGCACCTAAAGAGGTTGTTGCATTCCTCTGGATGCAACATCATGTAAATCACAATAGTAGTGAACCTAACAGAAAAACAAAACATAGCACATAAGGATTGCAGGAGCACCCACAAAACCATAAATCTTGACTGGCCGTGATGAATGGCTGTAGGTTTGCTGCCAATTGTGTGTGTAAGCATGTTTATGATTTAATCTGCAATGAGAACATATTGCCCAACATCCGATATCCATCCAATAGTAGCTCTACTGTTTCATAGTAAAACACATAGGTAGGCTAGGTATTTTATTAGTGGTAGCAAACTAGTTAACAATTGGATATAATCTCGAATTGTACACTGTCCGTTTCGCATTCAACATCTGCACTTAAATTAAATCAAGACGGCTTAGATGGGCTAGATGTATGACCTAAGCCAAGAAAGGCCCTGATGACCACAGCCCTTCCATTGGCCTACCTAATCACTACATCTGCCAGATAAAGTTTGGGGTGAACTAATCAGAACTCATACTAAGTGAAAGATACAAGGCAACATTACGTTCAAATGGCAAGTTTCACCGCTTGCTACTCAAACTAACCGTAGTTAAACTAGCCTGCTGATGTTGTAACTAGAGCTGTTGACGTGTCTAGGAGGCAGACCTTAGCCTAGCTTCCTAACGCTAGCTTACTTAGCTAGAGTCGCTAGCCAACTAGCTAACATTAGCTATCGTCGTTACAGTAGCTTTCTACTTCATCAGCTGAAGGAAGTAACGGTAGCTACACTTACCGCTCTGTTCGCCGAGAAACACCAATTTAAATTTCCTTAGCGGGTTTCCGAAGTCTCCGGCCGCCGACATGGCTGCAATGGTGTAGCTATGCCAGTCGTGCACAGTGAGGTTAGCTAGCTAGCCAGTTGGCTATCCTACTTTTTAATAGGCTAGAGACTCTGAGTCGCTAGCTTAGCTAACTAGTTTAGTAGAGCTAGCAAGCTACTAAGCTAGACTAGTTTTCAAGTTGAGGGTTCGGGACACGTAGTCATCCAGCTAGTTAGCTAGTGCTAACACAATTATAACAGGTATCTAGCAGGCAATTGGTGAACCTTTTTTATAAAATAATATGAACTCGTAGATCTAAGAGTCGTAGTTGAGACTTTAGAGACTCATTGCCCTGCTGATTCTGTCCGTGCTCCTACTCTATCGACATGGCTAGGCTAGCTGTCAGCTGCTGCGAACACAACCCACACAACAATTTGATTGACACAACTTTGACCAATCCAAGTGGACTCTGGCATTCCGATGGATAAACGTGGCCCATAAATACGTACAAAATAGGGGATACATTTAAAAAATGTTTTTGACGTGCTTACAGTAGTACTAATTCTCGTTTGTCAGAATTAAATTACTTTAAGAGTGTTTTGCCATGGGGATCATGGGTTGTATGAGATTATTTTGTGGTGAAAGCAAGATTTGACTTGAAAACGTTTATATTATCGTGTGGTGAATCAGGCCACAACATAGATATAGCCTACACGTGAACTTGATGTGTGACAATTATATAAAAACATGGACATGTATTGATATTCGTTTTGTATAATTATAGATTAATTACATCGTGTAACTTTTTCTGTATAACAGATATGTATGGGATACACATACAACTTACAAACATAAATATAAAATGTAAAATAATCAACTGTGTAGATTTATGCTGTGGGGCCACTGTGATCAATCAAAAAAGTGCGGAACTAATATTATTTTTCCACAGTTTAGATACAGTTTAGTAAGGTGGACTAAACGGATATTGCGTATGTGATCTTGGATGACGGCATGTGCAAATTTTGCTGTGTATTTACTTAGTGAAGGTTTTGCTGTGCATTTTGCCTCTTCTGTTTGTAACTAGTTTTGTAAAATATTGAAGCAATGAATCCTGTCATTCGAAAGGTATTGTATCTGTAGTCCAAATGTATTTTGCCACTCGGACATAGCTAGCTAGCTTGTTAGCAAGCGTACCCACTACAGACCACTAATAGTGTAATACTGTAGAAAGCTACTTGATAGAAAGGTCAAACCAAAACAGCCAAGTAGACCCAAGAAAAACATTAACTTGCTTATTAGTAACATTTTGCCAAGAAGCAAAAATCATCCGACTGGCAAAAAATTAGTTACATGTTAAAATCCTTGTAGCCTGCTTTCAGTTGTCTTTTGGTTTAGAATGCTTTTTTTTTTTTTTCAGTTACAGATTTCTGTCGTTCAACATTCACGTGCACTGGACCAAGCTACATCTTTGTTAAGCAGGTACAGTAAGATAGTCCTTTTATCAACCACCACAATGTTTATAATTGCCAATTTGATTAGCTTTCCCTTTGGCTGCTGGGAATTTATTGGTGCAGTTCCTTTCCCATTTTTCTTCTTTCCTTCAAGTCAGTTGGAGGCTGTTCTGAATATGTGTTAATGGACACAGTTGTTTCTTCTTATTTTCAGATTAAACATTTCAGTACAGCATCCTTATCAGGGTAGGTTAAAACATCATCAGTGAATAGTTGTTTTGTCAAGTGTCAATTAACAATTAATAGTTAATCAATTAACTATTGTTCACAGGCAGCCTGGCATCAGCAAATGCGAGACAATACAGAAGCATGCCTACTCATGGAATAGGCAGATACAAGTACCTGTTGCCAAGAGAAGCAGTAAGTAGAAACATCTGGTCTTATTCTCAGACACAGGTTGTATAGTGTGCTAGTATTGTGTGTTATGTATCTAAGGCTTAAGGATAATTGATTGACCACTGATCTGTGTTGCTTGTAGCCTAAAAAGAAGAAGGAGAGGAAACAGATGAAGAAGATCAAAAATCCAACAGATACAGAGTATGGGACGCTGAATGTAAAAGTGTCCGGCTATGACATGGTCCTCGTGGAGCACTACATGCAGTACGTTCACAACCTCTGCAATCGGCTAAAGATCAAAGTGGATGAAAGGTAGGAGACGGTGTGACGATGAATATGGTGAAAGTCTAAAGAAGTATAACTACATTATCACAGAAGTATTTTAGTTAACTTCTTCTTCTAAGTTAATGAGGTGGGATGTTCTAACTCTGATCCACGCAGCTACGCTTTACCCACAAAGAGCACAGAAGTCATGCTTATGCCGGAACAAGGCACCAAGATGTATGTAGATGCCATCCTCAAGACCCATGAGCGAGTTATTCAGGTAAAAGTGAATAAATAATACACTTTTCACTTATTGACTATTGCATTTTACCTCCAGAGATAAAACATTGAAAGGTTTCCAGGACATGCTTGTTGTCGGAGAAGAGCTTTTTTGTGTCTCATTCCAACTAATAATTTACAATGTTTTATTTACAGCTGAGCCAACTGAATGCTGCTCTGTGCCCCATCTTTATGGAGGTTCTTTTGAAGAATCAGCCAGAGGGGGTTAAACTCTCTGTAAAGCAGGTAAGCTTAGAAGTGTACAAAATCTTAATGTTTTCCATTGTAGCTGGTTCATCTTCATTCTTCAGTAGATAAACACATTGTCCTCTCATGTTTTTACCCAGCACACAGAGGCAGATTTCCTGTTACGTTTCAAGGCACGTCCAGAGCTGGAAGGGCTTCTAGCAAAGATGAACTGAAGACAATTCCACTATTAACAGGCTGGACAGCTTTTTTTCGCCTTTGGAAGAATGGATGTACATTACTTTTTTCAACTTGTTAAACGTTGATCCTATTGTCTATATTAAATATTATTTTGTTCATGCTATTGAATAAAAGGGGATGGGAAGTGGCAAGCATTTTTTATTTTTCTCTCTGGACATGTTTCATATGGGTATTTATTTACATGTAACACATTTTATTATATTACATGTATTGCACGAGACTTCTGAAATGGTTTTATTTGCGTAACTTAAATCAAGCCCGCCCCTGCTTACAAAACCTTTTTTTTCCCAGTATTCATTTCGGTGCGTCCATAGCAACCAAATCTAGAGACCGCAACGGAGAAGTTAGAAGTCTGTTGATAAAACCAGCTGAAAACGCAACAACACACAACGTTTCATTTAATTTTGTTGTTGTTAGATACATAAAAAAAATGGGTAGAGATTACTATACCGCATTGGAAATATGTAGAAGTGCCGCAGACGCAGACATCAAGAAAGCGTAAGTTTAGGCCTACAGTAGGCTAGCACTGGTACAGTAGTAGACTGTTAACTAGCTAAGTCTGCACGATGAGCAACGTAGAGCACTAGACGAATGTTAGTAAGATTTCAGATAAATTATGACTGGTCGGTGATTGTTTATGCATTTTTGTAGATACCGACAACTTGCTTTGAAGTACCACCCTCACACAAATCATAAACCGGGTGCTAAAGAAAAATTCAATCAACTTGCAGAGGCCTATGACGTTTTGAGCGACCGTAAGTAAGCCATTGCTGATTGGTGGAGCACACTGACTGTACGACAATATAGCAAGAGGGCGAATGTTTGATGTATTCTTTCTGTAAGGGAGGTGGACTTTTATTTATAGAGCTAACCGTTTACACAAATGTCTTAGGTAGCTGTGGTCCATAATAATAATAGCCTATTGCAGCTCGAAAAAAGGCAACGTATGACAAATTTGGGGAAGAAGGTCTGAAAGGTGGTATCCCACCTGAGTTTGGAGAGAATGGTGCTTGGTCTTCTGGATACGTCTATCATGGGAACCCTGACAAAGTATTCAGACAGTTCTTTGGAGGTGACAATCCATTTGCAGGTAAGCAAAAGAGATTGTAGACAGACACTGTAAGTATCTTGTTTCAGTTCAATCACACCCATAGTAAGGGCATGGCTTAATATTTCAGACTTCCACACAAAAGATGGGAATGAAGTTGCCATCGGGTTTGGTGGCCTGCGAGGAAGAGGAGTAAAAACGCAAGACTCCCCCATTGAAAGAGATCTTCACTTGGCCCTTGAGGATCTCTTCTTTGGATGCACCAAAAAGATCAAGATATCCCGTAGGGTAAGAGCCATAGTACTACCCTGCTTAATTCTTGCATGTCCAATTATAAAAAAAAACATATATGCAGTACTTTTTACCCAGGTCATGAATGACGATGGGCACACATCTAGCATCAAAGACAAAATACTGACAATTATTGTAAAGCCTGGTTGGGATGAAGGCACAAGGATAACTTTCCCAGAGGAGGGTGATCAGGTGAGAGGCTAACAACTTTTTTTCTCACACATCCCTACCAGTATCCATATACACTTCGCTATATGGAATATTCCTATAAATGGTGTTGCATGGCATCTATACACCTTCAAACATTATCCAAGTAGTATGAGCTGACCTCTAGAAATGTAACCATAATTGCCCCAAGTGGGAATGAGGGATGATATCCATGCATATTCATAATGGTGGTACAATCCCACCATTTTGAGCTTTTATAACCAGGCTTTCCCCACAGGGACCCAATAGTATTCCTGCAGACATTGTGTTTGTTGTGCGTCAGAAAAATCATCCCCGGTTTGTACGGGCTCACAATGATCTTGTCTATACGGCTCAGATCTCTCTGGAAATGGTAAGAACCTCGGTCGATATGAATGTTGGTCTTTAACCCTTGTGCTACCTTCGGGTCACATGACCCAAAGGTTCATTACGAACCATCGTTGTGTTTGCCCAATACAAAAACAAATAAAAATAATTTTCTTTTAACCTTTGCAATGTGGGGGGTCTGAGTCAGCCCAACAGTTGAAAAATGAAAATGCTTCACTTTGATTTTGTATGCGGTAAAGTTGTCGCAATACTACGATGGGTCACAATGACTGATGGGTCAGAATGACCCAAGGATGACCTGGGTTAAGACTACCATTACCACATATGACAAGTTTACTTTAACTCCTCAGGCCCTGACTGGTTTTTCTATTGATGTGGAGACATTGGATGGCAGACTTCTCAACATCCCTGTCAACGACATTGTTCAGTGAGTGATCATTGTACTGTTCGTCATGGCTAATATTGTAGTCTCCCACGAGTTTTATATTAACAAAGGGTAAAATTGGAGTCTTGGCTGTAGCCATTCAACAGACATGGTTAACAGGGCTGAGGGTACAAGTTTAACATTGTTCACCTCTAACCAGCCAGAAATACAGCAAAGTGGTGACTGGAGAAGGTATGCCTCTGTCCCAAGATCCTGCTCAGAGGGGAAGCCTCATCATCCAGTTTGACACTGAATTCCCCCAGAAGCTTTCTGCTGAGAAGAAACGCCTGATCAAGCAAGCCTTGGCTGTCTGATTCTAAGTTGTATTGCCTCCCTTTGACTTGACACAAAAACCAGTCACTGCAAAAGGACCTTGAGACAAATAAAAGAGACTTGTTAAATTTATTTTACGTTACGAAGCTTTAAAATGCAGAAAGGACCAGCTTTTCAGTCAAATGTCAAAAGGAAGAGAAGGTGGTGCAAAATAGGATAGTTGGTTATAAAAAGGAATGAAAGTAAACACAGCATCTAGCCAGTGGCCCAGGCTACAGAGGAGTAGACCAGTTCTGGTGGGCTGCCATCATGCCACGCTTCAACTGCTCATATGTCACGAACATCACAACGTTCCAGGATCCCAGACGGAGGAAAGAAGGCATGAACCTAAAGTGTGTGGATGACAAAGCCATGTCAAGTTAGGTCTATACTACCCTATTCTCCATAAACTTGACAATGCAATTCAACATGTGTTTCCAGACTTACCCCTTATAGAAGGAAAGAGGTCCCTCCTTGGTTACCATAGCAAAAGCACAGTTGAGGGCACCTTTATACTGGCCCAGGGCAGAGTTCATATATCTTGTCTTCACTACATCAACAGGAGAGGCTATTACAGTAGTGCAGAAACCAGCACCAAATGCTGATGTGAAGTGGCAGGGTAGGTCATCTGTAGGGTAAATGCATATTAATAAGGACAAATGAAAAGATCAAGCAGTTAAACAGTATCATACTGCATGACAAACTGTGACTCACCAGTCAAAGGTGTTGATCTCAGCAGGGCGTCTTTGATGAGGTCATACGTCACCAGCTCGGTGCAGGTCACGATTGCGTTACGCGCAATGTTTGGGCCCGTACCTGCAAGTTGACAGTAAAACGCATAAGTAATGCACAAACTGAAGAATTGCCACACCCCTTTTAAGCAAATATTACCTCTCCACAGGCCACGAATGCCTTCCTCCTTTGCGATGGTCTTGTAGGCATCCATGGTTCCCTGGTAGCGCCGGCTCAGCCCAGAAGTGCTCGTCTGGGCCTGGAAGCGCACCTTCACCACATCTGTCGGCTGGGCGAGAGCCACTGCCATAGCACCGGTGGTACACCCCGCCAGCAGACGGCTACCAATCCCGACATCTGAGCAAAAGGGGAAGCGTTGAATATGAACAGACGAGCTGCAAACATCCATGAAGACAGGGGAGACGCTGGAGTATGATGCACTTACGGTCTGAGCCTTTGGTGTAGAACTGCTTGACAGAGTCATAGAGGCCGATGCGGACAGAGGCAAAGCTCATCTGTCTCTGCAGTCCGGCCGCCAGCCCGTTGTAGAGGCTCCTGGCCCCTTCAGTGCGCACCATGGTGGTGATGGTGCCAAACACGCCTCGATACTTGACTGCTGTTCCATTACTAGACGCAGCAGTGCCTTTGGCCTCCCCCTGGATCTGTGCAGGATAAAAGGGGCATGGAGACACTTAGACACTCGACGGGGGAAGAGGTTGGGGGGAGGGGCACTGGATAAGTTGGATAGGGGGGTCCAGGAAACAGTGGCCATGATGCAAGGTCCAGTATCCGCAGAATCCTAGGGGCTTACCCTACTCGTTTGTGAGAAAGCCAGGCAGAGGAGAAACAAAAAGGAACATGTCAGCTATTAATGTGACAACCAGGTAGACTTGAGTCAACCCTTTGGCTACCCAAGCAAGTGGCAGGTGGATGTACCACTTCTAACCACTAGGTGGCAGTGTTGACATGTCAATATCCCATTTAAAATTCAAAAAGCTAAGCACTTCTGGACAGCTAATAGAATTACCCATACCTGGAGTCGGACTTTGGCTGTGTCCAAGGGAAAGGTGAACAGGTCAGCAATGCAGGCCGCAGTTCCAGCTCCTATAAACTTGACTGCTGCAGTTGGAGGCACATCAGCGGGTCTGAATCCAACCATTTTCTTTAGAAGATCAGTGAAATGTGAAGGTGGTACGAAGACGAGGTGAACACAAGACAAGGAACTCTGCCCAGTACTGTAGGGAAGAGGAAATGGTTTGTCAGGCAGTGTTTATTAAATAAAGATCACATCAAAATACATTTTGTACAATTCTCTACAGAATCTGTTCAAGCAAAAGGTATTATGGTGAAAAGTAACTTAAGTGAACAATTGGCACCCCCCACCACCACCACATCCACCCCCCGCTTTTGCATTGGCGGATCTGCCTGTTGCTAGGTCAGTAGTGACTGAGTACAGTACAAAGGAAGTTCTGTACCCGGTTGTTTTTGCAGTGCTGTTATCAGGTGGCTATTCAGGCTACACTGAATACGAGCCCACAGTAGAACAAAGGCACGTGAACCAATTTTAAAAGGTCTATCAGATTTGTGTCGAAACAACGATAGAGCTTACATTTGGAGTTACAATTCCCACTGAAAGTTTAAAACACTTAAAACTAACCTTTATTAAAGCGACCCAGGACGGATGTCAGAGATCAGGATTCTCTAAAGGTGTCCCTCTGGTCGAAATTACTTTCACCTATAATTTGCTTGCCTTCTTCCATAGAACAAGCTTCAAAAACGGTATACCCAAAAAACATATCAAAAATTCTGAAAAACAAGAGTAAAAGTTTGGTTAGACTTCAACATAAACATTAACCTACGCACATTTGCTACAGCGAAGAAACATAAAACACAATGTTGAAACTTTACCTTCAATTAAAACGTGAAAGGGTTTTACACAATAACTACGGTCGACGGTATCGATGCTGATTGTTATAGGCCTACGTAACTTGCCTGGAGTGAAAGCTTCTGCTGGCAAACTACAGTCGCGAGGAAAGGAAACAGCTGTGTTTTATACCCCCCGGAAACCATGATACGTCATGACAAAGCAGCTGTATTTGTCCTCGCAAAATATGCTGCGTGGTTGTACAAATAACACTTCCTCATTTGCCACCGGGACACTTGTGATTGCCGTACTTTTTATGATTATTAATTTACATTATAAAATAATGGTGGTGGTTTCAGTGTATATTGTGTAAACGAATCAGGTGGTGTATAGGCCTATATAGTTCCAGCATGGAATTTTTCTAATGTGCCGTGGTATGGCGTATCTCTGAACATATTGTCTTCACCAAGTTTATTATTAATGTGATCAGTTTGCTTAGATATCCGACGAGATAAAACACCTATTATAATCAGTTGAGATCCATATGTGTACATCCCAGCAAAATATTATATCTCAGGTTAAGGTTATTGAGCATGGTCAACTGGCCTGCAGATGGTACTGTGCCTTTGCCCTATCTAGTTCTGATGCCCATGGGCCAAATATTTTGGGACGATCCATCTTTGAAAAGTAGTTTTAGTAGAAGATATAGTAGAAGCTGGTGAAACAAATGACTCTGAAGGAACATGCAATTGAACCTGTAATCTCTGACCACCTCTCCAGCACATCGGTAATCATTAGGCCTTAAAACAAATTAGCAACACACTCCTTCTCGTTTGTTTTTAGTCATTTTTTGTAAACAGAAACATGACAACAGAGTTGAAAAGTTGCAGCTTTATGCATATACATTATTTGTTTTGGGTAAAGACAATGTATGGCATTACAAAATAGATTTCAGCCCTGTGATGATCAACCAGTGATGCACCAAGCGCTCTCATCTTAATGAGAACATTTCATGTAAACACAGAGATACATAAAAAGATATGCTACAAAATTGAAGCAGCACAAATACCTGTAAACATTTCTTTTACACAGTCATTGGAAATAAATGGAAGAATATAAGAAACACTTTCTGACACTCTAAAAAGAGGTAATTTGTTCCCAGACCTGATCTGGCTGCATCTGTCTACTCCATTCTCTATCCTGTGTGCAGGCCCTGGAACTGCAGTCAGGTGGTAAATACCATCCTGAGGCCCTTTGCATTTCCACGTTACGTACTCCATAATCCATTCCATCTCAGGCTAGGCAAAGACCACTGCTGAATTTTTAAAGGAGGCATTAAGGAGTACCGGAGGCATTGTAAACCTCGTGAGACAACTTACTCAGCCATGCCGGCACAGCTTTGTCCAATAGAAACATAGAAACAATCTCAAACAGGACATGGATCAGAATGGTGACTCCCAGGATTGATGTGCTCTCATCATAGCCCGTTTAATCTGCTCATACGACACAAACATCACAATGTTCCAGGACCCCAGTCGCAGGAAGGAAGGCACGAATCTGGATGAGAGAAGACAGTGAAATTCTATTAAATTCTGTCTTAACAGATGTAGTCATTTTGGAGAATTTCATACAAAATGTGCAGGCGTGCGGCTCTTGTGCCTACCCTTTATAGAAGGCTTTGGGCCCCTCCTTGGTCATCATGGTGATCGCACACTTCATGGCGCTGTTATACTGTCCTGCAGCTGAATTCATGAACCGGGTCTTGACCACATCTACTGGGGACGCCACAATAGTCGTGCAGAATCCCGCTCCGATCGCAGCCGTGAAGTGACATGGTAAGTTATCTGTAGTCATTGAAAAACAAGATAGTCACGTCAAAGTTTTCACATGTTGATTTGATATTGCATTCTGTGCTGTCACCATTCATTTCGCTATTTTCTCACCTGTCATTACGTCATACTTCAGTATGAGTTCCTTGATAAGGTCATAGGTTACCAGCTCCGTACAGTTCACAAGAGCATTGCGTGTGATGTTAGGCATGCAACCTGAAACAGGAAATAAACATGAGAAAAGTGTCCCAATTGTATTTCAGCTTTTTTATACAGGACTACAACATAACTGGGAAACTGCTAACTCACCTTTCCAAAGGCCACGCACTCCTTCATCGCGGGCGATGGTCCGGTAGGCATCCATGGTGCCATTGTACCTCCTCACACCGTCGGCCAGGCGGACCTCAGCCTGAAACCGTACTTTGACCACATCGGTGGGCTGAGCGAACGCCACGGCCATGGCTCCAGTGGTGCAGCCGGCCATGAGTCGAGCAACAATACTAGCATCTGGAGAGAGGTGTGGGTCTTTAGTCAAGGATTCGCAGCCAAGTATTTATGAAAGTAAATGTAAACAGCTGACCATGCATTGTGTTTTCACAAGACACCTATGATGATAAAACAAAGGAGGCTGTGTAAAACTTACTCTCGGAGCCGCGGCTGTAGAACTGCTTCATTGAGTCATAGAGGCCGATGCGGACAGAGGCAAAGCTCATCTGTCTCTGCAGTCCGGCCACCAGCCCGTTGTAGAGGCTCCTGGCCCCTTCAGTGCGCACCATGGTGGCGATGGTGCCAAACACACCCCGATACTTCACCACATGGGCCCCCTGCGCTACCGACTCTCCTTGAATCTGGGTAATGAGACACAGGGTACTGATCACAGCTGACGGCTAGCAGGTAAACTCTGTCAATGTTACAAATGTAATCATATCTTAGGAAGCCCAGAAAGCCTGTCATGCAGTAAGACCCTCACCTGTAGTCTGACTTTAGCTGTATCCAAAGGAAATGTGACCAGATCAGCAATGCATCCTGCCATGCCGGCACCAAAGAATTTGACCGTAGCTGTTGGTGCTAGGTCTGTAGGTTTAATGCCCACCATGGCTGTATCGGAGCAGAAGGATGACTGGCAAGTTCAGTCTCTCAATGGAGCAAAAGCAGTTAGCCCACTCTGACCACCAAATGTGTTTACCTATGGAAAAACAATAGGATTGACATGCATTACAGCTCATGTATTTTACAGCGGGTCCACATATAAAGTTATTCCTTATAACAAACGTGGTCCAGTTATATGTTAATGACAGCTTGAGAATAGCTTCTTTACCTGTGTGAGTAAAACGAGTAGAAGTGTTTCCCACTGGTATACTATATGTGAATGCCTTTTGAATGTATATTCACAAGCAGAGCAGCGTGTCACTATCTGCGAAAAATATGTTTTACTTTAATGAGATGGATATGTCGAATCTTACAAAGTGTATTACTGACGTTACAAGCTCACAATACTATTGCTATCATTATCATACATCTAGCCACACTTTAACTCTGACCATTGCCCCATTGCAGTTACTGTAATTACATTTGTGTGCATCATTCTGGATATCAAAAAGTATTTTAGTTGAAATACTAATTATTTCAAGTGCACACATCACCATTCATATTTCCCTGTCAAATATTGTGTAATTTCTTACGCATAATGACATAATAGTCCATCCGATAGTCATTCATCACTCAATTCAATGCAGTTACCTGTTTGGCTCTTTTTCGCAAAATGTAATCCGTTTTATGATGGCAAAAAGTTAGATCCTCAGGCATTAGATATACTTTGCGCTCTGACTGAGGAGCGCTCCTTGGGCTCCTCAATTTATAGACTCCTCTTGCGCGCTACTGTCAAGTTACTTCTTGCCACAGAATGCACGAGTGTCAAGACTGCATCTTTATCTCCGGTGTTTACGTGTTTACGTCAAGGTAGCGTGTTGATCTGCGAAAGACAACAGTATTTCCCTACATCAGGTCAAACGAAATGCCCATTCTTATAATAGATTACAAATACACAATATTATTTTGTTTCATTCTTTAAGGTTGGCTGTACTTCAGCCAATATTTTCAGCATGTGTGAGGAGTGTGATCTGATAAACATTGTATAATGAATCATATGGGACATTCCTCTCATTGTTCTCCAGATCTTTTTAATTATAATTACTTTATTGATGAACGATATGTATGAAACTATATTTATGCAACATAAAAACAGTATTGAGCATGTTAACTAAATTCAACAGTGTTGCAACCTGCATTTAAACAACAAGAATGTACAGACTGGTACTGTACATTCTTGTTGTTTCTTGCTTGCTTTCTTGTTTTCGTTTCAATTTCCACAAATCACACACTCAATATTACGTGAGGTGATGGTGCAAATGATCACATCCCTTATGCACAAGAACACTGCTAGTTTCCTTGTCATTCTCCTATTGGTCTGTGTATATAGCCAATCAGACGAAGGGGCTGGTCTAGATTCCATAAGTGCCATTCCATGTACATCAAACATGTTAACAACTTGAACTTCAGAGCAGCTCAGTTTTAAACCCTGATTGAGGTTGTGGGTTATGTTTTAGAATAGCTTTAACCTTACTGTCTACTGTAACTACCCCAAAACTGAAGTTACAATAAACCAACAATTATTGATCGAAACAGTTGTCAGTTTAGTCAGGTGAAGGGGGTCAGACAACAACTTGACAGGGCAAGGATTATCCGGGCAGATTTTTTTCTCACTGTCCCATGCATGCGTGATGAGGTTTGCCTTTACCTGGCTTGTGTTGGAGCCACCTCAATCTGTATCAATCCAGCCTCAGAACAGTCCACGGATGATTACAGATGACTTGTAATCTATTTTTATTTTTTATTATGAGACGGTTCCACACTGCCCCCCAGCCCCCTGCCATCCCCTCCCCAATTCTGCACACCTCACACACACGTATCCCAATAAACCTATGAAACGTTCTGAAAAAGGGAACCGCCATGCCTCTCAGCCAATCCATGCCTTGGGGGGAGGTGGGTGGATTAGCAGGGCATCTGTATGTAATCAATCAGCCGACTCAGCATCTGGCTGAAGCTGAAGGAGCTGAAGCAAATACTGTCCTCTGGTCCTTCAGCCTTTCAGCTGCAGTAGTGTTGTTCAGTTGACCTCCTACCCTTCCACTACTACTGCAGAGTTCTACCCTAACTAAGCCTTTACTTCAGTCTTACCTGTCCAGTAGATTTGGCCTGTAGTCAGTGGATGCTATGCAGCATACTTCAGATATTGAAAGACCAGTTATCTGGCCTTTGATAAAC
Organism: Osmerus mordax; assembly: GCF_038355195.1. Lineage (NCBI taxonomy): Eukaryota > Metazoa > Chordata > Actinopteri > Osmeriformes > Osmeridae > Osmerus > Osmerus mordax. The sequence continues at coordinate 8,808,211 of NC_090068.1, forward strand.
TGATAACATGAAATACTAAACTCAGTCATTATCAGTTGTATGCTTTGTCTCTTTAAAATATATCCACAGAAAATCTGTAAGAATCAGAGAAATTCCACTACAGTATGGAACTCAATGTTCCATAGGTATGGCATTCACTGGCAGTAGCACACCATAATACCATAGCCTTGTTTTTTCTGTTAGAGGCACAGACGACAGCTTTAAAAATATAAATCGTGTAGATATGACACACTGTGACACGTTTACTGACGAAGGAACTAGGCACTGCTTATCCCACCTGCCTGTCTCGCCTCCAGCTAAAACCAGTTTCCTCAATCTATAACCTTTATACACAGTGTGTCTCTCCCTCCGGTAAACAACCACTTCTTTCAGCTCCACCCACCCTGCTCTCACCCTCCCAAAAGGAAACTTAACCTGGGTATGGCAGGCTCACATAGACACCCCAACTGCCATGTGCTCTGGCTGAGTGCAGTCAAATAGACACTCTGACACTATAAATACACCGGTCAGTACATCCCTATGAGGTTAATAGAGCAGACTGACCCAATGGAAAACTGAGATACAGTATGTGGATGTCCCTGCGTGTGTGCTTGTTGTTTATTTCCTTCTGACTTGTGCTGTAATATTGAGCTGGGCACTTTGTCATTCCGCAAGTGTGTTTACTGGAATGTTGAGCGATGAGCTCGCAGGAACATCTAATAGCTGTGCTGCTGTTCCGGGACATGACAGTTAAAATGCAAATGTGGGCAGACACAAACTTCTGTAGTACTTCACTATTTACACATTTACATTTATTCATTTAGCAGACGCTTTTATCCAAAGCGACTTCCAAGAGAGAGCTTTACAAAGTGCATAGGTCACTGATCATAACAACAGAATAGCCACAAAAACATCACAATGAGCTATGAGCAAAACAATAGAAATTCCGTTTTGCAATATTGATGGTGAGAATGTGCAACAATTTCAGTATCTATAAGTGTTGTAAATAACCTAATTGGTTTAATTATACCTCAGTAAAACTTATGCCCAGCCATATCATTGAATTACCATCTTTGCAAGTGGTAAAGTTGACTAAAATAGCCAGTTTCTGGAATTGATCATGTCTCTGTTATCCTGTCTTGGCTGAGGTGTTTGTGGGATAGCAAATCAACACATTTGTTCGACAAAGAAGAGTGTCTGTCTTTCTAACAAAACAAGACAAGTTTGACACAGTAAGGACAAAGGATTTTCAACAGCATTAGAAGATTGGCAGGACTTGAGAGGACATGTTATTGCTGTGGCTGTATTTTCCCTAGACAATGTCGCTGAAGTACGTCAGACGGTGTGTGCTTTCTGTGGAGTCACAGCCCTGAGCTGCACCTGCCTGAATAAACAGCCCTCCCAGCCCCCTCCGCGCTCCACGCCCTGCCAGTGTACGAAATAGGGTAAGCCGCCCACTGTCCAAACCCCCCTATCCCAAATTGTTCTGGGTGCTGTGGTACTTGCCAGGGCCATTAGCCGCCAGTCTTTGCTGCTTGGTCAGCTGAAGGGGTTCAGAGTGTGAGGCACCAGAAACACAGGAACTACCCTGACAGATGAACCTGGTTAATCTATGACAAAAAAGTCATGTGAACTGCTTAAGTATCATGACCTGGAGGATTCCCATTGTCAGAGATATGACGGTTCGGTCACACTGGAAATCTTTAATTCCTGAGCTGACAGCATTTACGAGGAAAGTGTGAATTCCAATAAATCACTGAAAATAGTAGGTGATTCTGTGCTCAATTTGGACTCTTGCTTGGCACAGCCTTCCTGGGCACCACCCTGGGTCAGATGCACTCTGCCACATGCCAGCAAGATGTGAATCCTGGGAAACCGTTGCCCACAGGAGAATCCCGCCTGTCTGACTTTTATGCAAGTAGGTCTATTCACTCCTGTCTCTGTTTGACCCCAAAGACAATGCAACCCACTTTCTGAAATGGGTCAAACCCTGACAAACAGCTGAAATCACATACTGTCTCAACAAAGCAACAACATTAAAATACTGTATTATGTATTAGAAATGAAATAATCCTTATAATCAAAACATGTGTGTGGCGATTGGTTAAGAGATGCAGTAACCTTCTAAAATGTACAATCGAAATGGGAACAGAATGAATAAATGAATCCTCCACTGCCATCTTTCTGAGGAAAACCACTGAAGCTTGTCAACATTATCAGCATAATCGGTTATTTTCTGGAGAGTTAGGAGAAGTTAGTAGAACCAACTGATATCGAAAGAACAATGTAGAACATGCTGTTCTGGAACATTTGTTGGAGTTGTTAGGGTAGTTCATTCAAACAAACTACAGGGGCCATAGGTTGTCTACAGTGGAGTCTCCTGTTTCTAATAAAGGGATTACCAGTGGGGGGAGATAGTCACATGTTCTTGTATGGGTTTACTAGTGTGAGCCACACATTTTCCAGTGGCACAGTAGAGACACTGCCTGTGTCCGTAGTGGTAGTCCATACAGACACACACTAATACAATCTGGAATACATTTCAGATGAGGGAAGGATGAAGTGGGAGGCAAAAAATAGAACAGCTCTTAGTCTCTCCTCAGTGGGTACTGTTGGGGGTGTGGAAGGGGAGGATTTGGGGTATCGTGAAATGAATGGATGAAGTACATTGTATGAGGTTATTTGAGTTTGCCAAAATTGCGTACCAATGTTCCTTTGTGATTCCAGATGTGCAGTGACTCAGCATATAGTATACATATAGTAAAAAGACACAATGGGAAAGCAAATGGCTGTCAGAGGTTTGTGTAAAATTTACCAAGAATCTAATCTTAAAAGTTTAATGTGCTGAAATGAAAGATTGTTTGGACATTTGTACAAATACCCAAATTGCAAAGCTGGTAAAATGTGTGTGTGTTCGTGTAGCTGCTCATCTCTACTGTCAGGTCAGCGGAATTCAGTTTCACTTTAAATGTTCTGTTTAAAAGTTCTGTTCTGTTTAGAAGTTTAAAATCTACTACATCAGCTTTTCTGGTCTTTAATAAATTGGAGTAGAACAGAACAACAACATTTTTATCTTTATTACCATGTTCAATATATTACAAACGCTATTCCAATCTCCCTTTTATCATCAACAACAGACCTCTTTCAACTGAGAACAGTTTGTTCTCTTTGGTGTGAAATTCTTTCGGATGCACTTCCTCAGCATCCAAACAAAGTTACATCGCCACCTGGTGGATTTCTTTTTCATAACAGAAGAAGAAGAATCAGAGACAATAGCAGTGTCTAACAGTTGACTCTCATACTGAAGCACATGGACAAAATATCAAAGTCAAAGAAAAACCTTCTTACTTCTACTTGGTTATAATGACTCTCGCTGTACAAAATACTATCTCTGGAAACTCAGCACTAAGTTCACACACTAGAATTCCTAAATCCTTCATTTCTTTCATAGCACAATTACACAAATAGACATGAGACAAATTCAAATGAATGGAGCACGGTGAAGGAGGGGCAGAGGTCTTCAGAATGCATCTCCTCATCATATTTTCTGATCAGGCTGGGAGATACGCAGGTCTGGGGAGCTGAAATGAGAGCTGGTCACTGTACATGTGCTGAGATAGTGTACCGCGATGCTGTAGGCTGTGATGGAGTCCAGACCATAGTCCTGGCAGAGATACTGGCTGAGGTGCTGAGCTGCTGGTGGTACCAGGCCCTGTGGAGGGGTCAGGCTCAGAGAAGAGCTGCATCTGGCCAGACTATCCTGCATGTGCTGCCTGTACACCTCTACAAGCTTACTCTCCAGGTAACTATTCAGCATGGAGTTAGACAGAGGCTCCCTATTCAAAGATATGCTACCGTCCATGACCAGGTAACCCTCATCATGCAGAGGCTGCATAGACTCAGCTCTTAGCCCAGGCTCCACAGGTCCCAGGGTCTTATCCAGGTACTGGGGCTCTCGCCCCAGTACCTGTCTCGCCTGTTTTGGGAGACTGAGTAAGCTCCAGTCGCCTACATGGTCTCCTCTGAGCTGCACATCCGGGTAGTCTTTGCAGAAGGATGTGCAAAAACAAGAGCGATAAAGTTCTAGATCCTGATCATTCTTCTGCTTCTGGCTTTTGGGGATGGGGAGGGCCTCAATGGTTCGAGTTGTCACTCCAGGAACAGACTGCACACAGACTTCTGAGTTTGCTGTGGAAGTATCAGCACTTTTTGCAAAATGTTGTACAAATGCTCTGTAATCCCCTTATAGATTAAATAAACTCACAACACTCACCTGTCATTATTTCATGGATTACTTTGATTGGTGGTATTGGACATGCTGGACTTCCCCTGACCTTTACGTTCTGGGACATCAAGTCCCCTTCTCTGTATCTGAGACCTCGGATGAAGTCTTCTCCCAACATGATCAGCTCTAAGTGCGTAATATATCAGTGCAAGTCAGAGGACTACGCTTCAGTAACTTATTTTCACATACAAACCACTCACAAACACAAAATTGTCAATGCTATACATCAACACATGTATTGCCTTTTCGATTAATTATATCACATTATAAAATATATTTCTCTGAGTGCCCCTACCTCTGATTTTAGAACAGATCTTCGAGTATTTTCTCTAATCAAACCGATTTCTGTAAAGCGGATGCAAAACTGTTGTATTCCTCAGAAGAAAGCGTTGACGAAACAGGAAGTATGGTCAGTGATAAATACAGAGGCATGGTTATAATTAACAACTGAAACTGAGACTATACTAGCTATGGAAAAGTATTTTCATGAACTGACATGAAATAAGAAACAATACTTTGTTATAAATCAAAACTAATTGTAACTTCTTTAATTACATGCTCTTATGCTTCTTCACATTGGCACTTATTTGCTTTTCACAATGTATGCTTCATGTTTTGGCAACCCGCAATGTTTTGGGGCTCGTTGTTATGATCAGTGACCTATGCACTTTTGTAAAGCTCTCTCTTGGAAGTCGCTTTGGATAAAAGCGTCTGCTAAACAAATAAATGTAAATGTAAACTAAAGTGAAAAGAGGCACTGAGTAGGAAACTATTTGACTTAAAACACTTTTCAAGTAAATCAAAATGCACCTCTAATTAGTATTTGTTTTTGACCTGTTTTTGACCTAAGGGGAACAGGAACTGTAAACAGGAACATGCTGAGACACTCCCAGACATGCACCATTACAGACATAATGTTATCTGAAACATATTGCATCCAACACAGTTTTCCAACACAAATGTTTATGTAAACACACAACTATTATAACCGTAATTCAGTACATAACCCATTGAGATAGTGTACCGCGATACTGTAGACTGTGCTGGAGTCCAGACCATAGTCCTGGCAGAAATGCTGGCTGAGGTGCTGAGCTGCTGGTGGTTCCAGGCCCTGTGGAGGGGTCAGGCTCAGAGAAGAGCTGCATCTGGCCAGAATATCCTGCATGTGCTGCCTGTTCATTATACAGTAAATGCTTTTGATAAAAAAAAAAAAAAAAAAAGAACTGAAACTTTATTTTCTTGGGACTAACTCAATACTGTAGTACTGGAAACTGCCAAGTGGTGTCACTGCAGACTAAACCTTAAGCTTCAGGGGGAAGGGTTTTAGAGTAGGGGCAACAGTCACGGTTACAAATTAACCACAAATCTAATAGTTTCATTGCACATACATGTCTATAAATGTATTTAAAGAAGGTAACGAAAGATGGCATAGGCTACTTGGGTTAACTTTAGGACTCAGTCAGGAACGACGATAAACATGAAGGTCATTACAATTAATTATTTTATTTGTTTTGTAAAACAGCAATTAGAATTTGTGTGTTTTGAAATGAATCATGTTTGAACCCTACATACACGGTAAAAGGTGACGTAATCTTTTGCTTGTGTTGTGGGTTTTTTGCATGCAGGGACTTTTTCTTGGGACCTGTAGTTTGGTAAGAGTTTATAGTCTAGGTTTTTAAACGAGAAGTCAGTACAGACTGCATACATATCCCATGATCCAATGCGAAACGCGTTTATACTGTGGGAGGAGACGCGGCAGACTGTCACTGACAGCTTGAGTAGAGTGAGAGAACACATTTGTGGCAAAATTACTGCTTTTATTTTTAAGGCCGCTAGAGATAATCAAAATCGTATGCTGCGAACTCAGAGGAAAGTCTGATAAAGAGAACAGCCTTGGCCCATTGTTTGAAGGCATGGAAAAACAGTTGCATTTGAATTTGTTGGGTTCCAGACCTCCCATGCCAGGAGGTTTGCAGTCGGGGTCCAAAATGAGAATGGGGTGAGTTTAGTTGTTATTATTGTTGATGGCTAATGCGCACTGCGTAGTTTGATAGCTAGTTGTTAGCTTTGCTATCATAATCAGACTTCCCATAAATGACGGTATTATTTCAGTTATTTGATGGCAAGAAATGTGGCAACAAGCTGGGGCTACCTAGCTAGCTTTTGCTGTTTAGCTGCTAAGTCGACGAAGTTAAGCATTACAAAGTGAGCGAGCGGATCTCTTTCGGTGGTTGACAAATTAATCAGGCCTTCTTCTGAGTGTGCGAAAACAGTAGGACTCTACGCAGACTTCAGGAGGTGAATTGTGTAGTCTGCGTAAAGTATATAGCTTTTAACATCGGGAGAACTCCTATTTGGTCAGGTCAGTGGGTGTAAAAACGTCATTAGCTACAGGACCCCCCTCCTCAACAGTAACTAAGCATCAATGTCCACGCCCACTCAAACATAGTCACGAACACAATTTTCTCGATTTTGTATCCCTTTTTTTGTTTTGACTAAAGAGTATAGTTATTTTAACAACAACATCTATGTTGTTGGTTATAGCTCAGTGGTAGAGGATTTGAAGGCAGACCATGGTTGTAGATACAAATCACCTGATCACTTTTGGATAAATGTGTCAGCAATGTAAAAATACATGAATATTGTATGCTCTGACTTTTCTTTTGCTATCAATAGATGGTTTTGGACTGGTCATTCATCACTGTCATCTTTCACAACCTTGCAGGCCCGGACGAAAGCGAGACTTCACCTCTCTCCCTTGGAGTCAATATTTTGAAACACTGGAAGATGTGGAGGTGGACAACAATAGCAGCAAAGACATATCCTTGACGTCTTTTTCACGAAACACACTTTACACACATCCTTATACCTCACAGTAAAACAAAAAGTGACAAATGTGGCAAATGCTAGTATCGACAGGATAACTACAAAACAACAGGTTTTGTAGACACATTATATCTTCTGTTTAGAATGTTGTTGACCGTGTAAAATGCTATTGCAGAGTGCCACTGGCTCAGAAAAGGCATCATCCATTCCTTGACTTCCCTGCACACATTCAGAATCTACTGCAGTGGCTCCCACGGCCCTGTTCTGCTCCTGCTCCATGGAGGAGGCCACTCTGCCCTCTCCTGGGCTGTGTTCACCGTGAGTCTCCTTCATTCACTCAGTAGGCTGGGTCAGAGAACATTCAGCATAGCCACACTGCTTTAGATGTATTGCAAGGTTGTCTTGAAGTTGAGCACAGGCATTTTGAAAACACAAGATATGCTCGCAAATACTTTAAAATGGCCTTCTGTTGGTCTGTGTGTATGTGCTTTTGCGTCCATGCGTGTCTGTGTGTGTTCGTATTAGGCGGTGATTTGCAGCAGGATTCATTGCAGAGTGGTGGCTATGGACCTCAGAGGTCACGGTAAGGGCCTGATTACCCCAAGGATGTTACATTCCATCTTGTGACCTCAGTCTTGAAAGCAATACAAATCATAAAATAATTCAAATACATGTGTGTTATCTGTGACACACACAGGTGACACCAAAGTAAAGAATCCTGATGACCTTTCAGCGGAAACTATGGCCAAGTGAGTCTAGTTAATGTCTGATGTGCTATTGGGTACAATATGTGTATGTGGGTGATAGTCAGAACGAATGACCGATGAGTCCTATATTGATGTAGGACTTGTAAACAGACTGTTCCTTCGAACTAACCACTACTGTTAAAACTGCACTTCTTTTCCTTGATTATGTACTGCACTTACTAATGCACTTTTTGTACTGTACATGGCTTTGGATAAAAGCATCTTCTAAATGCATATATTTAAAATCCCCTTTGATTGAGCGTTACCCAGGTAGGCCTATATGGGTATAGTGGATATCCCCCAGTGAAAGAGAGAGATGGGTTGTAGGTAGTGAAGGTTTTGATGCAAGCTGAAAGGAATGGTGCCATTAGTGAGAGCCTAACATCACCTTGAATCTCAGCTCTGATGTCTGAGTGGTAGTCTTGTCAGATGGCCACTGCTAGGTAAGATTGCTGTGTGGGTAAGAAGTGTTATAGAATATGGTACGTGCTAATTTGGTCTTTTCTATCTCTCTGCTAGAGATATCGGCAAAGTGGTGGAAGTTCTTTATGGTGAAAACCCACCTCCCATCATGATGATTGGACATAGCATGGGTGGAGCAATAGCAGTTCATACTGCAGTAGCCAATCATTTGCCATCGTTACTTGGCCTATGCGTCATTGATGTTGTAGAAGGTGGGTCTTTTTACACTTTACTTATTTAATTACAAAATTATATTCTGCTCCACATGGAAATGTTCTGATTTTTTGTGTTTTTGATTATTGTGTAATGATGATGGTTGGTACTACTATGAATGGATGGTTGTCATTACTTTGTGTTCATCTTGGTGTTTTTAGGCACAGCCATGGATGCCTTGAACAGTATGCAGAATTTCCTCAGGAGCCGACCAAAGACCTTTAAGTCTGTTGAAAATGCCATCGAGTGGAGGTAAAGCCCTGACCCTGATAAACTGGAATCACCATGTAGAATTGTTGAGGTGCATATTGTATCAACGTTGTATTAGCAAAATTCCAGTCGTGTCAATCATCTGTGTGGGTCCTTTCTCCTTCAGCGTGAAGAGTGGACAGATCAGAAACATAGAGTCAGCCCGGGTGTCCATGGGAGGCCAGGTGAAAAAGTATGTTTTGGACCTTCAGGGGAACCTGAAAGTAGAGTGTTTGTACAGTACTGGTGGTCTTTAGCATGTCATTCCTGGTCTGTGCAGATGTGACGAACCCCTGAGTAGCCCTGGTGTCTCTAAGAGCATCGGTGAAGGCATTATTGAAGAGGAGGAGGAGGAGGAGGAGGAGGAAGATGGAGGAGAATCGCACCATAAAAGAAAGAAGGAAGATGACCAGGAGGTAAGGGAAGAGGGCATTTGACATAAACCCCTATGTGTCTGCAGGAGTTTTTGAAATGTATTTTTAGGTGGCATGCCCTTCTGTCCAGGTGAAGGAGAGCCTCTTTACTTGGCGAGTGGACCTGTCAAAGACAGAGAAATACTGGGAGGGATGGTTCAAGGGCCTGTCTGTCCTCTTTCTCACATGCCCTGTGCCTAAATTACTGCTGCTAGCAGGTGAGACCCTCTATATGCCAACTGTTTAGTACCCAGTGAATTCAGGGGTTAAGTAAGGGACTGTAGTTGTTTTCCCTTGATTTTTCTTTTTTTTATGATCCTGACATTTTTAAACCCAGCAATCCAGAATGGCATCTCTAACTGTTGTATCACATGTTCCTCCCCACTACAGGAGTGGATAGGCTTGATAAAGATCTCACAATTGGACAGATGCAAGGTGAGGCCTCACAAGTAACACTGCTGGTTCACCTTCAGTCGGTTGTACAGCTAGGTTGTTGTGTTGAAATGTGTATATATGTCATAACTCACATACGCTCTCCACTTTTTATTGCAGGGAAGTTCCAAATGCAGGTGCTTCCTCAGTGTGGCCATGCTGTCCACGAAGATGCCCCTGAAAAAGTGAGTTGTGGCTCAACAACGAGACCCACTTTGTGCTCCCTTGTAGCATGCGTTGCTGTAGTGTGCCATTTTTCTTGATTTTGATGAGGTGTTGTGTTTTGCCCCATTCTCTCAGGTAGCAGATTCTCTGGCCACGTTCATGGTCCGCCATAAGTTCACTGAATTCCAGGAAGGGTTCCTGTGGTAAGACATTTTGTAATGATCGACGATGAACTCCAAACCATGTATGGATACACATATTTACCATTATACATTGTATTTACTTGTACTCTGGACCAAAATAAGACTGCAGATGGATCACCAAAAATGAAGTGTATTTAACAGGGTTTTTGTTTTGCATCATTTCAGACAAGTCCCAGTTTGACTCTGGTCTTCTACTAGCAGTCATGGAGGCATTGTGTGGAGATTCATGGACATATTTTGCATATCAACTCGAAAATAGATCTGTATTAAACAAACAGGACTATACAGCTGCAAAACATTCACTGTACGACAGTTATTCAAATATTTAGTTTTTATAACGTTATTATTGTTATTATTACTGTACATGAGCTTGTGCCACATATGGCTTTGCCTTTTGATAGTTTTTGTTTTGTTAAGTTGAAACCTGATTTTACTTATCCTTTTTGAATCTTTTTTTCTCTTCATTTCTTGCGATGCCTTGACTGTTTTGTGTCCTACATTGGGTGATTGCATCATGTTGTGCCGTGTTTAACATTGTTGGCTTTTAAGAATGATGATTAAAAATGAATGAAGGTCAAAGTTGTCACGTTTATTTGATTTTCTGTCATGCCTGTACCTGTTATTGAGAGGAGATTGTGTCCCATACACAATCTCCTCTCAATAACAGGTACAGGTATTAGTAAACCTTAATCTAGATTCCTTCTTTGCTCCTTCATGTGCATTTTACTATGTGCTACTATAGGACAACAATTTGCCAAACTAGCACATACTCTAGCCTGGACTACTGTGGCAAACACTTTGTGATAGACCCTTTATTGCATAATCAGGGATTTAGTTAAGGAGGAGACGGGGGAGAGGAAGGGCCTCTGATCAGATCCCTGAACTTAACAGCTGCCACGGCTCAATCCTCTCATGGCACCAGAACAATAACTGGTGCCTGATGCAATACAGTTGACATGTTACAGTCTTTTGAACTGTGCACTTGTGACTCTTCACCTGCTAAGGTGCACGATACAACTCTGCAGTACCCTACTGTTTTCTAAGTATATTGTTAGCTTTGAGGTTGGTTTGATTTGATGAAAGGGTTGAAATAGATCTTCTTTAACATGCTCTTTAACAAGTGGAGGGACTGTCCTTGGACCTTGATCTTGACCTATATTTACTGCATTATACATAAGACAGAGTCGCTTAATTCTGACGTGACTGTAAGGGGTGTATTGCATCAGGTCTTTGTTTCTGCTGTATGTGTGTGTTTAAATGTGCTACTTCTATGAATGGATGGAACAGCACAGGGATGAGAAATGTCGCTTTTGACTATGTCCCTCGCTTCCACATAAACAATGGATTAATATTTAATGGGATTGTTGAACTTTGTTTTGCCATCATTAAAACTCTCATTCAATATTTACGCTTTGAGTGTCACAAGCTATTGTGTTTACTGGGGAGCCAGTAGACTCTCAGAAGAGGGGGTGGTGCTTTTATTAATTGCTAAACCTGGGTGGCTTCTGCTGCTCGCTATAGAGATACTAGACAAGTCATTGGGTGGGGCTTCCAATGGACTGCACAATACTCTTACATGGCACTGTACCAGTGCTTGATTTGTGTTCTAATCCACAATAAAATATAGCATTTGTGGGTAATTAAGTGCAATGCTTCTCAAACGTTTTCAGTCAGACTTCTTTTGTAAAGTACAAACCATTAGGCCCCTTCTACGATTATAATCCTCTCTAAAATAATTATATCTCCTTCCATTTCATGTACCCCACCCCTAAAATCACTGAGTTTGTGTATTAAGGATTTTTAAACATGACAAACACAAAATGTTCTTAATTTTCTTTTTTCATTTGATACATTTTGAGCAACTTCAAGCAAAGTACATATGATTCATATTAAATATCATAAGTGTAAAGTCAACATACATAAATATTGTGTGTATCGACAAGGAAGAGTTTGGAAAAGTATATCACTGAATTGATCCTTTAAGTTGATGCTGCTGGACCTCATTCTGTAGGAAAGGTGAGTGAAACTGTGAAAGATTCAATAAAAGTTCTGTGTCAACAAATTATGCAAAACAATTCTTTCACTCCAAAACAATGGTCAATTACAACATTAAACATTTATTGTTCTGACATAGAACAAAACATGTATAGTTTCATGTCTAAATCCCTGAAAACTGCACAGTAATTCAGATTTTTTTTATTACACCACATGCAACAGAACTTCAAAGCCACCGACAATGTGTACAATTTATTTGTGTACACTACAGTGCCATGGGAGCTGTCCTCACTTTGTTTTTAGTGCCAAAGAATATGTAGTATTTAAAGACATCGCTGAAAACCTTGTCTCTGAGGCCATATATGAGAGGACTCAGACACTTGGGAAAGATAATGAGGCCTAAAAACAAAACATACTGGATCTGTATAACTATTTGTGGGTCCAAAGTCCAGCGTATCATTAGGTTGATTATATTAAAGAGGGTGGAGGTGACACACAAGCCCAGCTGAATCATGTGAAGCAATATAGTCTGAAGGGCTTTATTGGCATTTGTTTTGTTTGAGGAGGCAGACTTGGCAGCAATCATGATAGCTATGTATGTGTAGATAATGACAATGCCAACCATCACAACGTAGACACTAGTAAAGGCTTTGTTTAAAGTTACATAAAGCTCCCCTTGTAAGAGATTGTATTTTGAGCAGAACACCCGCATTTGTAAAGATGGGACCTTATAACTAACAAAAACAAAGAGTTCAATTAGGGAATGAAAAGAGCCTATTATCCATACCACAACAATGGTCACCTCAGTCCGTCTGAAGGTGGCAATCTGAGGGTACCTGAGTGGGAAGCAAATGGCTAGATACCGCTCCAGTGACATAACTGCCAGGTTGAGAGGTGAAATAAGTGCATTTGTTCCCATCCAAACACAAAGGATCAAACAAACATAGTTATTAATGGTCAGCTGGGTAGCTGCTAGCATGTACATCACCATACAAAACACAAGTTGGAGAGAATCTGAGAAGAGCAAGTGACCAAACAGGATGTAACGGGGGATCTGAAACACAGACTTATTCAGTAACGTGAAAAGCATTACCAGGTTGACATAAAGAAAAAGGAAGCAAGGTGCCATGGACAGGACAGCCTTCACCTGCAGCTCATTCAACTGTTGGTTCCATCCCGTTGTATTACTCATGACCTCTCTGAAAAAGAGTCTGTAAGGATATGGCACACAGGTAAGTAATACAAGTAATAACAGTTCAATAAGAGTTCAATTACGAAAGACATACGCACAGTGATTCAGAGGCTCATGCTGTTTCTGTGTTCCTGAAGTTGAGGTGGAACGGTAGGAGACAGTTGTCTGAAGATTATTCATCCTCCTCATAATATAAGACACTCTTGTCTCATGACACCCTTGTGTGTTGGTCAAGTCACCAATCACAGAACAACGCAGAGTGAGGTTAGACAACCCCTTCATTGACTAATTTGATTGGTTGATGCAGTATGAACTATAATCTATGGACATGCTTGAAGAGTCTTGGATATTGGTTTTAAATTGTTAAGATTTGTTTATTTCTGTTTTCCCAAGCTTATGTGATCCCTATCCCGAACAAACCACAGCTACTACATCAGCCACTTCACTAATGTAGTAAAATTATTAAGCATTTACTCAAGTCTTTAAAAGCTTGTGATTCATTAGTCAAATCGAATTTCACTGTAAAATATAAATGTGTGATAGGCCTGTGTATTAGAAGAATAGACCTATAATATAGGTCCATATTACAATGAACCATTTGATTATTATCCTTGATGATGACACAAAAACACATCATTAAGGTTAATCAATAATTCACAACATAACATGCGATTGCACTAACTGCAGCATATCCTTGGGACCAAGTGAGTCCTTAGGGTGAATGTAACACAGGACAGGACAACATAAGAAAAACAAGGCTCTGGCATATTTTTCTTTTTTTACTATTCTTATTTTGTCAACATTTCTTTAAGGAGATATTTGTCTTTTGTTGCCTTAGTCACTATATAAGACAACAACATCTCTTTGACGTGCTTTTTTACGTTTTACAAAAAGGTTAAAACAATACTTTTCTTGGAACGTTGATATAGCCTTGTTTATTTGTGTTTTAAACATGCCATAGTTCATTCCTAGTCTGAACCAATAAGCTACTGTAAAATTAAATGAAAAAATAAATAACATTGAAAAACACTGATAAAGTGAAGTTGTGGTCATAATGTTCGTGGGGCTTGCAGTAGTATGAATAGTTTGAGTGCGGCCTAAGAAATTGCTTTTGGGGAACATTCACAACGGTTGGACCAACTTCCGTACCAAGTAACCCAGACAGACCAATATGGCGGCGTTCAGGACAGGGATTGTTTGTGTTGGTTTGAGGTAAGATATACAACTTCTTGTCTTTAAATACATTTGTAGTTCCTTGATATACAGCGACAGTGAAATGTTTTACTCATCTAATCGACACCAGAAATGTGCGGCGTTACAGGAGACCGAATGAGATCTTCATTGAGGACTATATCATACCTAGCTAGCTAGTAGTAAAGACGAGTAGTGTAACGTAGTAGCCTACTAGTGCAACACGGGGGTTTCCAAATGACTGTTGATCCCATCAACACTGTTACGATCGATGTTTATAATGTTAAATGTGACCGTGGTTCGCTTGACATACTCGTATTGAGTTGTAAGTCGCTCTGGATAAGAGCGTCTGCTAAATTAGTAAATGTAAATGTATTTTTGAAACATTTCCGCAGTTTACCATAAGTGTCACTTAACCCACTTTCTCAATTATTCCTAGAAACTGCGCTTTGAATTTGATGAAAGTCAGCGTTTCCTTGATACCCCGACGAGTAGTCAAATTGCCTGCTGCAATAAGGAAGAACTGGTTCTCCCTAACTGCTGTCTCTGGCGGTCTGTGCGCGGTGCCATTCGCCGTGGTACGTAATGCCCATAGGTCAACATTTGTTTAATGTGCTTAAACCATACACAGTTGCTAAACTTATTATCCTGTATCTATTGCTGTCTTTGTAGAGACAAGAAGGCCTGTCTCACGAGTCGCTAATCCGTCGGGCCTCGTCACTGGTCACAGACAGCACAAACACCTTCCTCTCTCAGACCACCCTAGCCCTAGTGGATTCCTGGACACAGTATATCAAGGTAATAGTCATGTCAGAAGAGTATAGCAGTAATATATAATATTTGATAATGGCAAGCACATTTTCAAATCCAGTTTATCCGTGTACATCCAAGCATATACATTTTCCCAACAGTATAACAAGGTCCACAATATGGCCATAAGTATTGTGAACACCACTCATTACACAGCATCTGCATGTTGAACCTCTCATTCCAAAATCGTGGGCATTAATATAGAGTTGTTCCCACTTTGTTTCTATACTGCCTTCACTTTTCAAGGCTTATAAATAGACATTGGAACATCGATACAGGATTTGTTCCATTCAGCCAGGAGAGCATTAGGAAGGTTGGGCACTGAGGATGGGTGATTAGAACTGGCTTGCAGATGGCATACACATTCATCACTGGTTGATCTTTGTAATTTAGGATATTTGCTATATATATTTGTTCATGCAGTTGGCCAATGTTGTTTTATTTTGTCTCTTTAGGCCATAAATACAATCGTGACCCTACATAGAAACTATGTGTCATCAGCCAGCAGACTAACCCCAGCAGAAGAGGAGGCAGTCTGGCAAGTGATTATTCGCCAACGTGAGGAAGTAGGTGCCAAGTCTCAGAGGACAGTAAAAAAAAAAATCCTCTTGCCCTTACATCTCCTTATGTTTCATATTTCAATAACTATCTTTCTCACATGTAATGTGTGATCGTATTTCTAAAAGATAAAGGACCTAAGGGAGGACTGTAAGAAGTTTGAGTCAAACTGGATGATGGCCAAAGGTCTGTCAGAGCTGGCAGCTGAAACAGCATTCAACGCAGGTACAGTAATATGCTCCTGCTCTCTCATTGTGAAAGATACAATTCCACTGTTATGTTTTGGGGTGAAATGGGGTGGATGGGATTTTGGAAGGATGTCAATGTAAAGTGCTTCTGTCTACTCTGACATCTGGTATTGCAGGGCGTTTTGGTCAAAACGTCACAGTAAAGGGCTCAGACCTAAGACTAAAAGTGGAAGTGGAAATGTTGCTCCTGTCAATCTTAACCAGAAGGTTCCACTACTCTTTTTTGGTCCATTTTTGGTTTTTGTTTGGTACCAGGTATATGTTTTATAAACAAAGAGCTGTTAATTATTGCACCTAGTGATTTGTGTGTTTGTACAGGTGCCGACCAGGCATGTGTGACGGCAAAAGGCAGTCTCCAGGTAGCCATGGCTCATGTTGAGCAGACCAGACAGCTTTCTCTGGAAGCGGAGAACAACTTAAAGGAATCCAACGCAGACAACAGCCAAAGGGTCACATTGCCTGCTGCCATGGAAACTGGAGAGGACGATGATATCCCAGATGCTTATCTGCGAGAAGACTAGTGTGTGTTGTGTTTGTCCCTTGCCTCTTCTATAAGCCCTCTCCTTCTGTCAATCTAAGGATGGATAAGGGTCCTGTCTTTCTGGAAGTCGGATAAAAACCTAGAAGAATGACAATGTGGAGAAGAACTAGATCTAACGGAGTCATGGTAATCAATGTAGCGCTTACACTGCAAAATAAATGTTCCTGTTTTTGGTTATGTGAATTCCAGGTGATAAGTGCAATTTAAAATGTCAGCTTTAATGCTGTGTTTGGGAGATTATTGGGTGAAAGTGAAGGTTTTTTTTTTTTTTTTATATATATATATATATATACAAAGGGTTACATCTAAACTCAAAGATTATGACTCCAGGAAGGTATTACAATCTGTAAAGTGTTTTATATGCATTTTTCACTTATGTAGTGACAACATTTTAGTATAATGGTATTGTACTCAAGGTCCTGATTGTGAAGGCCCTATTTTGCGCCAGCTTATATCAGAATATCTTGAGGAATTTTAAACTGTTTAGAATAAATTCTTTATTCATGTTGCTTTGGTTTGGTATCATGTTATGTTTTGACAAGTTGCAACATCTAACCAGTAACATGCCTGATGTTCTTTAACACATTAAAATGTAATATGAATACAATGTCATAATGGCTGTAGTTTCAAATTTGCTTGCAGAGTTGAGTGCCAAAGTCAAGATATTATTGGCCACCAGGTGGCACTTTAGGTTCATGATTAGTTCATCACTCTATTTGACTCAGTAATGGGGAGATACACTTGTCTACAAACAAATGAAGCTAATAATGTAATGGGCAAGAAATAGGGGTGATTTTTTATTATATTTAAGTTTGTTGGAAAAGCAAAGTGAAATACTTGAGTTAGACAGTGCTTGAAAAGACAGTCACTGATTAGCCCTAAAGGAATACACCTTACTCAATACTACTTACAGCTGAATATCTGTATAAAGTTTTACAATTAATCACCAGGGCTTTCTTCAAAAAAAGAGAAAATGGATTGACACATTACACTGTGCATTTTATGTCGACACCCTCTACTTCACTACGTCCTACGCTCCATCCCAGGTGGGCATTTATGTACGAGCTAGAAAGAGAGACAGATGTACGGACGTAAACCAAGTAGGGAACTGGAAAAAAAGAGGCAGGCAGAGTGAAAATGAGCGGGGGTGGGACAGATATGACTGAGCTTCACATTGCCACCATTCACTAACCCCTCTCAAGTCCCGCATGGCCCTCACTGAAGAACACTTGAGGACTTGCACAACATTCTCCAGGAGGAAAAGTGCTCGCAGGAAAGAAAAATAACCTAACGTGTGAGCGGGGGAAGATGTTGTCATGGTCACAGTCAGAAGGACAGATATTTACAACAGTTCCATGTCAAAACATTGATACCTGTTGTTATCATGATCAATCCACCCAAGGGTTAGGGTTTGTGGTCACTATCCAAACAGAAGTTAGCTACATAAGGTACAGCCTTTTTCTACACCTTTACATTTGTCATCTTCTGAGATAGCCTATAGAGGAAGGGCTCACCTTTAAAGTTATTTTGCTCTTCCTTTAATTAATGGCACTGCCTTTGAAAGGTTCAGCTAAAGATATGCATGCAGTATATGTTGTTCCTTCCCTTTACAAACCAGGGGAGTTTAGTTATCATAATAAGAATCAATGTATCTTTTAGTCAAACTTGCAATATTAGACAACACACATAAGTCCTACACGATTCTTGTAAATTGTATTCACATGGGGTCTGGGTTTATGCACATGTACTTGTGTGAAGGTGAGAGATAAAAATAACAAATTCAGCCATGGTGTTGGTGTAGTTAGTGGGCATGACAAATGGGGAGATGGTTGTAGGCATTTGCTAGGTATGATCCCAATTTATTCACTTTATCAAAGATTTATATATCTCTAAGATGATCTAGCAGTACAGGCAAGCAGAAATACGACACATTGATTTTCAGTCACACATAAACAAGTTCCACAGGCTTATAATGGAGTGAATATGGCCAAGCACGTCTTTTTGGTTGAGGAAGCAGTGGGAAAATACAACATCCTTAAATAAATACCAATTTAGGTTATACCGTTTATAAACATGTGTCACTTGTCATTTCTCTATAAATGCAGCTTTGGGGGGGAAAAGACAAAGGGAAAATTGTTTCAAATAAAACAGAGAAGACAGGACTGTTGCATCAGGAATGTATCAGGTCTGTTGGTATAATCCTTGGCACACAATGGGGAGCTCTTCTTGAGCTGAATGAGTGCCTCTGCTCTCAGGCAGATCGACCTCCCCTTGGTTTGTTTGGGCCACTGAGAGGAAACTCCTATGATGACTCCAGCTCACTGTCCCATGGTAAGAGGTTGTGGGAGAGTTCTTCAACTTTGAAATCGTTACCAGGAGTGTGGGACGACCTAGGTTGTGCAATCACAAAAATATACCAGTCGGATTCTCTTTTTTAATGCCACAGTCACCAGCCGCACCCTCATTAATGCGCTATGCTAATGTTGGTGCATGCATGCTGTAAAGGCCTGCCTGGTACAGCCTGTGGAATGCATGCACAAGGACACACACTTACACACACTCGCTCCCTCACTCATAAACGCACATGCACACGCAGTCCTACCTCACACTGACAGGATAGGATGAATGGGGGTAGAGGAGATAACTTGTGTCTCTAGTGGATCTCCATAATACAGAATATAAAACTAAAATTAAAGAACTGACCTGGTTAGCTTCTAGCCAACAGGAGGGTGCCCCCCACATTTGCTGTTTGCAAGGATTAGTTTGTTAATTTGCGCACGGCCCAATTAGACTTTAGGTGGTATGGGGGTGCTGTTCTAGTTGTTAAAGAACAGCAGGAGCAGGCTGAGACACAGATTGTTTTTGGAGAGGGGTTATGTGGGGATTACTGGTGGAGGGGTACTGGGGATTATCGCTGATACAGGGTCTAAGTTAACACTCAGAAGACAGTCTGCGGTGGCCAAAACGTAAAGTGCTAGAGGGCATTTTGGCAGGGGCAAACAGCAGACCCACAGAAGTATACACAATGAACAACAGCAATCTAATTTTTCTCAAGTCGAATAATTTGACTTATCTTTGCATCATGTTTAATATAACCCATCAACTATTGAAACGCATTAAAGTGTGTCGTTTGTATGAGGAATATTAGTGGTTTTATTAACTAAATTGCACAAGTATGTTAAGAACAAATGGACTGTGCCTTTGATACTTATTTTTTCTCTGTGGACCATTAATCCAATCAGGCGTTTGAATATATGTTCTACAGATAAGAGCGCAATAAAGATGACGTAATTTATATATTCGACCATATTTCAGGGGGTGGTAATAGATGACAGTTCGTTTGTTTGAATGGCTTCAGAGAGGTGAGCTCCCCTCTTCCTGTTCTAAATGCTGCAGTGGTACAGTCCAAACGCAGTTTGGAGTTGTTGCTGAGGAGGGTTGCAGTTCGGCGGATACTAGACAAACGTGTTCAATAGACCGCTCTACTTTGAAAATGTTGCTGCCTGAACACAGGAATTACCCGCACCAACAAAGACATACTGTCTTATTCTTTATCCTTCTATGTAGTATGACAGGTAAGTTGTTTGTTCAATTCATATGTAGTTATCTATCTACAGTAGGAATAATCAAAGTTTCGAATTTGCTCTTGGAAGCAGTTGAATCGGGTCTCGTGCGTCTCACCGAGCTGTCTAGCAACCTAGCAACCTAAAACAAAAATCACTTATTTTTCACTCAAAGACTTGTTAAGCAATATTAAGTTGTATGTTACCTGAAGTCTGAGATTGTCAAAAGTAACTGTTGTTAAGAAGTTGTTCACTTCGCTTCAGTGCTGGAATGGTGCTTCGGATGATGGTGTGATCCACGGCTGCCATGGAAACCTTTCGCGAAACCATTAGCAAGGGATTTTCTTCTTTTTGAAACGAACATTGTTGCTCTTCAAGTTATCACAACAACAGTATTGTCACCAGCAGCTATAAAAGTACACACAATGCATATTTACAAAGCTCGGTGGACCGCAAAACTTTATTGGACCAAGGGTAGTTACTAAGTTACTTATTTTTAAGGAAACATTCTAATGAGATTTGAAAAAGGACCCAGAGAATTTGGCACAATTTGTCCATGTGTAAGATTTGCATTCTACCTTACAATTCCAATTGTTCAGGGAAATGACTAATGGGCATTGGCTTTCTCGCTTGTGATAAAGCTCTTTGCAGTCATGACGAGAGCGCAGGACTGTGTATCTAGGAATGTCATTTACCTTCACCTGGTTTTTCCCTTATAAACGTGTGCTTTATAAAAAACGGATCCTCGCAAATCACAAAGGTAAATTTAACAATTAGGTGTTTGTTTGCCAGGCATATGAGGGGAGAGGTGAAAAACACGCCAATTCACCAACACATATCTGTGTATTGTGACCTTGGGTCCGGTGAAGTGTCCTGTCCCCCCCTTCCCCCTCCCCCCAGGTGGTTCAGGCATGTCCATTAGCTGGCCGGCATGTTGTGCCTGACTGATTGCAACAGGGGGAGAGGGGAAGACGGCGAGGAACAGTTGAAATACCACAGGATAGCGGGAGGATTACCCTGGGCATTCCTCCGTCACTGGTGTCTTCTGTGTCTCTGTTCACTCTGGTGTGGCTGCCTCCTGCCCACCTTCTCTCTCTCTCTCTCTCTCGCTGTAGATTTAGTTAGCTGCGGTGTCCTACTGCTCATGACCCTTCTGTGCACGGCCTGCTGCATCCCTTGGATCGATGTGATGTACTGATGTGACTTGGGAATTGAAACATTAGTAGTTCAATCCTTTTACTGACCCCACTTTCTCTCTCTCTCTCTCTCTCTCTCTCTCTCTCTCTCTCTCTCTCTCTCTCTCTCTCTCTCTCTCTCTCTCTCTCTCTCTCTCTCTCTCTCTCTCTCTCTCTCTCTCTCTCTGAAATATAGAGGATACTTATTATAATGGTAGGCCTATTCAATGGTAAATCCAGATTGTTTATTAGACAGCACATGTGCTGTTGTGAGTGTAATGCAGAAGCTGCTAAGTCAACTGACTAAAAGATAGTGTGTTTTCTTGACGTTTGTGCATGCCGTTACTACGCAGGCACTCAAGCAGGAGACAGGCTTTGTGATTGTTGTAATGTGTTGTATCAGTGAGGGAAGAGTGTTCCACTCAGAGCTGTCAGTGTCCATTTGTTGCTGGGTGACCTGGCTGTAACGGACAGGTCTGCTCCGGCCAGATGCTGCAATTGCTGCCTGTTAGTGTTCCAATGGCTGGGCTTGGGGATCGGGGTGGTCGTGACAAGGGGTGGGACCGTATCAATCTAAAACTCAGTCTCACTTTGATGTGAAGTTAAAACCTCCCTTCCACCCACCCACTTCCCCACCACAAGCCTCACTCCCCCAGTCTCCTGGTGCAGCTCCCCTCCTGCTTCACAACATCAAAGCCAGAGAATATGGGAGCGTGGTCGACCCGGAGAAGAGAATGAGAGAGAGAGATTCATTCCTGTCGGCTGTGTTAAACGCATTACACTCCACCAATGCTCCTTACCTGTGTTAAATCTATCAAAGTCCCAACTGCTGTGGTAAATCTAGATGTGACGGGTCTTAAGATGGGAGGATGGGATCCAATCCTCTCATTCATCAATGAACAAACTGACGGTAGTTGGGTGATGGCTGCATTCGCTCCTTTTTAGTTTGACATCCCTTCACTTACCAGACTGGCATGTCTCCAGTGAACAGTTTGGGTGTTCTCACTGGCTTCTGCCAAAATTAACTCGCGCACTGGGAATCAATCTGCAATCAATCAGCACAGCAAATCACATGACCTATAGTATATCCCTACCACTCGACACTATGGCATATAGGAGCCCACAGATTGGTCCCTCAGTGAAACGTATTGAATGTGATTATGTGGGATCCAGATAGTTTACTAGCAAAATCTGCAGATATGAAAGCGTAGGTTTGTAAAGCATGTCCTTGGTTTTGTGTTGTTTGACCTTCTGGCTCTGAGTGAGAACATATTCACCACCCAATGCTGCGGCACAGGAGGCCCGGGAACGGTCTGTTTAGTGTGCATTGACGTAGCACACACTAAACACACACCTGACTGACACATTGGTATTCTCTGGGACACCCTGCAGGTCGATGCTCAGTGCCACCACAATGTCATGGAAAGATTGAATTAAATGTAAACTCAGCAAGCACATAGGCTGCTGGTTCTCCCCCTCTCAGCATCTTCATTCTGTTCATTTGTCACTCAGAGCTGATGCTTCTGGCCCAACCCAGGAGGACTGACAGAGGGGGGCCTGAGAAGAGCAGAGCAGTTCTAGCATGCTCCCTGTCTGCCTTTGGAGGTCTCAATAAGATGACTACAGTCGCGGGAATATCCATCTGACTCCCAACCACTGTTTTACACACACACGCGTGCACACACACACACAGCATGTCATCATGGCTCTTAAATCTCTCGAACATTCTGGAACATGTGGCTTATGCGTTTAATGCCTCCTATCTGCTTGTTTGAAAGCGCCCCTCGCTATGTGGATAGGGGCTGTTGATAATTAGGCTCTGAGTCAAAAATGCAATGCTTTAGCAAAGCTCAGTCATGACAAACTGGGACTGTTTAACTAAGGCTTGACAGCCTGTGTTGGAACAGTGTAGGCCCGCTCGTCCATTCCCACAGTCTGGGAGTTTGAATTTGAAAAAGTTTCTTTAGAAGAATCTGAAGTGAATGTTTGTGTAAAAAAAATCTGTTGTTGTGGGCATGTGATCGTGATGGTCTATTCAGGCTGTCGAGGCTGAAGTGTGGATTAAGTGTTATGGGTGGCGGGGAAGCACACAGTTGAATTCTAATGAGAGGTTTTCTATCATTTACAGCTCTTTAGCACTTTGTGTCTGTGGTTTGGTCTTGTCTTTGTGGAAGTATGGATGGCCAGGATGGATGGCCAGGATGTCTGGATACTTTTTCGAGGGAGAATACAGTCGGCCAAACAGTTTTTCATGTTGACCATGTCAACCTTTTCCTATTTTTAATGGGAAAAGCAGCCTTGGAAAATGACATCCTTAACCTCAGAGGAAATACAGGACCCAGATAGTTTTTTCTTTTTTCTTCCTGTAATTTGACCAGAAAACCAATCTTGTGACAAATCGCTCAATCCTGCCCCTTCTTCTTCATGACTAACTGCTCTCCTCACCTCCTAACTCCTCTGTCCGTCTCCCTTTAACCCCCAACCTGCAAGTTCTTTCTTCAACCTCCGTCTTTCCGTGTGACCTGCAGTGCCGATGGCAGATAGCAGCACTCTTATCTATTATTCATCACTGGTAGTTGGGGCGGATGCAGAGCTGTGAAGGCACTGACTTCTTCACCCTGGTCTCCACCCATGGTGGAGGTATGAAGGGGAAGAGGCAGGGCCCAGCACCCAGTTAATGTCCCCTGGGATGGGGGGTGGGGTGTACTGTAGTAGGCCCCATGTTCAGACAACCGTCAGCCCATTTCATAGACCTTTTTCATGAAATCGCATTTCAATAGGCCCACATTAAAGTATAATTGTGTGCTGAATTATTGATATTTCCGTACTGTCAGATATAGGGGTTAAAATGCCTCTGAGGTGTTTAGGTACAGCTGATGTGTGAGCTAGGAGTGTGTGTGTCAGGGCCTGTGGGGAGAAAAGGGGGGTGGGGGGTGCATACTCTACTGCAGCCTTGAGTGTTACATACTCAACCCTCTTGTCTACACTAGGTGTGAAGCTAGTGTGTGGGAACGAGAACTTCGTTCCTACGCTGGAGGACTGAGTCCCCCAGCGCAGGTTCTTGCCCTATCCATCCTGTCCCAAAGCGTTCTGACTTAACTTGATCTAGTGAGGTTGTTGTAGAGCTTGTGTTGAGCCTAACTCCCACCCATGTATACATGGTGCTGCTACATTAGGGGTGATGTAAGAAAGTAGGACACTCACTGCCTCATGTGTCCAAAGGGATGGGTGGGCTCCGGCACATTCTTTGTATCTGTGAATGAGCTTGCATTCTTTCTGAAAGAGTCTGTGAATGTGAAGCTGTGCATCTTTTTCTTTGGGCTTTTTTCGATTCTCAGAATCGAATCTCTCAGATTTGAGAACTTTCATGACACACGAAACAATGTGGCTACATAAGATGAGTGTTTGTGTTTGAACCTGAGGCTGAATGGGTGTACGTGATGAGTGGGTGAACATCACGGTCCCATCACGCTATCAGCCGGCTGCTGTGGGCTTCATGGCCCATAGATGGGATCTGTGATGTCATATCCTGTCTGTGGCAGTGGGTGTCCCCCTCCAGTCATGAGCTCTGGGACAGGGACAAGCTGTAGTGTATTTGAGGCTTGGTGTCAGCCCTCACCCAGCCTGTCTTTGTGTCTGCCCATGGCCCTGGAAGGCTTTAATGAGCTCCATGATCCTGAGGTTCTGGCCAAAGGTTTAAGGGTGTGTTTATCTGTGCAGGTCTGCTGCAAGGATGTGTGGACTGCTTTATAGAGGGCTGGTCCTGACATGAGCAGTTTAAACCTCTACCTGGAGGTGGCTCAGAGGGAAGCTAGCCAGACCTGGTAATCCCATCAGCCAATATCACAAGCTTAGGGATGGCTGTTTGACATGGACTTTTGCCGAGTAAGCCTATAGCAAGCCTGCTCTGTCGTAGGTGAAGCCTGTGTTGTTGGTGGGCGAGGAGGGTGAGACATCAGGGTTGTTTATTGCTTGTTACAGAAGAAGGAGGAAGCTGTAGCTTCATCTGTTGGCGCCGGGCATCCTTTTATTTCAAGCTCCCCAAGCCGTATTGTTTAGGGCCTAAATAAACCATTGGCGCAGGATCTGGTAACGAGGTGGGTGGTAGTCTATCACACTGGTGACCGCAGCTGAGTCTTAGGCTCAGATGGGGAGAGCCAAAGTTATTTTCCTCTGGTTATTCCCTTAGTCAAGATCAGATGGCTCAAAGCTTGTTGCAGAACTGTCAGCAGCGTGGAGACAAAGAGACTGGGAGGGTTGTGGGAGGGAGGACCTCCCGGTGACCCACAGATATCTGGTGATGACGTGCTGAATCCCTCAGTGCTACGCTTAGCCTCATACAACTTGTGTTGCCTGTTGTCTGTCCTCTCTCTCTCTCTCTCTCTCTCTGTCTCTGTCTCTGTCTCTCTCTCTCTCTCTCTCTCTCTCTCTCTCTCTCTCTCTCTCTCTCTCTCTCTCTCTCTCTCTCTCTCTCTCTCTCTCTGTCTCCCTCTGTCCCTGCCTTTGATTCTCTCTCTCTTTTACTTCCTTTCACACTCTCTCCCTCACTCTCTCTCTTTCTTTCTCTCTCTCTCTCTCTTTCTCTCTCTCTCTAACTTTCTACTTTTCTTGCCATACAAACAAGCATGCACTCTCATTTTCACAATAGCAATTGCTGTGGCTGTCCTGGCGACAGGCGTGTTTCTGCCTCTATATTTTAACATGCTTAAAACACAGCCTGTCAGAACAGGATATTCATCAACACCAATCAACAACCAGCCGCTCTCAGCACCTGAGGGTCGTCGTCACCTCAACTTCCGTGGTCTACTTTCCTGCTTGCTTGACTCTTCTCCAAACTCCCCCCCACGGTTTTCGTCTGAAGTGAATCCACTCTGTCCTCCAGAGCTCAACTCTTTAATTAAAAATGTAGAGTTTTGCCTGGCACACACTGTAAACAGGAATTTAGTCAGAAATAGGTATGTGTATGTGTGTCTCGCTTCTGTTTGTGAGAACAGACATTGTGTTAGATGAAAGTACAGATCTGAAAAAGTGGAAGCGGAAGAGAAGGGGGAAGTCATAATTATCCACAAGGGGCATCCAACCCCCCAGTGCATAAACACACACACACACAAAGCTGTAACATTATGCACCCACCTACTGATGTCTGATGCATGACTGAGATGCAGGAATAACTGGGAAAAGGCCTGCCTCATTAGCGAGGCCCTTTTGCCTGGCATTGAGTCATCAAAACAGCTCTGTTTTCTTCCTCTCCTTCCTCTCTTCCTTCATGAGCCCCGACTTGTGTTTTCCCTCATCCTTCAGCTGTCTTTACTGAACAAGCACTGTGTCTTAGTGGAGTATCCCTGCGCTTAGATTCAGCAGAGATAACTTTTCTGTGTTTGTGTGTGTGTGTGGGAGAGCTGTGGGACTGGTCTGGGAAGGGGGCTTTCCCTCCGTACCGGGGCCAGATATCCGAGACAGCTTTCCGTCTTCGGGGTCCCGTGTGTGAAGCGAGCTGGCCGCCCGTGTGTTTTTAGGCCGACACGTTTGGCTCGGTCCTGACATTCTCGCTGTGAGCGGGGCTGTGTGAATTCATCACTGCTTCTCAGTTCACACGCGAGGGTGTGTCTCCCATCAGCTCCACAGGGCCCACTACTGCACCCCTGCTTGGGAAAAGTAGTGCAGGGCTCCTCGACACTCTGTCATCCCTTGTTGACCATGGAAGGCCATTTGGACTGCATTAGCACTGTATCAGACTGGAGGCTGTTTGAGGCGCCTGGGCTTCTGTTGACCCCTGACTCTGCTCCAGTTTCCTCCTCCTCGTGAGAGCTGAGCAGAACCACACCTGTGTGTCTCCTCCGTGCAGAGTTTGACTGTGGTGATGGAGTCCCTCTCCCCAGGCTGCCACCCAGCCCACAGGCCCGGCCCGGACACAAGCGAAGGCTGTTTCTGCGTTGCCATGGCGTCACGACAACATTTAATAAGGCATTACGGCTCCACCAACAGAAGAGCCACCACAACCTCAGGTCTGAGCAGAACTTCAGCTGGTCTGGTGCCTCCATCACCCAAAGGGCCGTCGGTGGGAGGGGAGGGGGGAGGACAGCCTCCTTCCTTAGGCCCTCGTCCAGACCCCAGACACCGGGAACCACCTCCGGAGAATCGGGGCTCCGGAGCCGGGACATGTGTCCTTTTTTTGTTTTTAGGGGCTGGGGGTGGGCTTGTTATTTTAAGTCCCCTGTGCATTCCATTACCCAGACCTCGGTCCAGGGGCAGCTGTGTGTGTGTGTAAACATGAATGATAGGGGGCTTTGGCTCCGCTAACGTGAAACCTGATGCTCCTCTAGCAGCTACTGTGCAAGTGCCCCTGCCGTAATGATATAACCTTTGCCCTCGCGTTGTGTGTGAAAGCAAGCCCATGTGCACACTCCCAAAGCACTGTAATGAGGAAACTGTCTGTTTGTGTGTGTGTGTGTGTGTGTGTGCGTGTGTTTGACATGCACAGATGCAGTCGTTGTTAAGTCCCAGTCTGTTCTCACTGTCTGGAACACCTGCTCTCGGCTTGCTGAAGTGGCTCTCCAACCACGTCGCCTTCCTTCAAACGCCACACACGCGCCACGTGCATCGCGACAGCCCACAGTTCCTTCCGCACGCTCGCATAGTTTCCACAGATGTGCCTAACCAGACTTTTCTCGGAACCAGTGCATGTCACAGTAGACTGCACTGACTGAAGTACCCATGTAGTTAGTCAGGATGAGGGGTGATTTCTTTCCCACTCACACACACACAGACACACACACACACACACACACAGACATGCACACACACAGACACACACACACACACACACACACAGACACAGACAGACACACACACACACACACACAGACACACACACACACAGACACACAGACACACACACATGTGGCGTATGGGACCAGCTCGCCGTCACACACCTGCCTCCACGTGAGCTGTGCGTGTGAAGGGAGCGCTGACAGAGGAGAACAGGCAGAGGAGTCTCCTCTGGGAACGCTGTGTCCTTGCTGCCAGGACACCCAGACTCCTCTATGCTACTGTGTGTGTGTGTGTGTGTGTGTGTGTGTCTGTGTGTGTGTGTGTGTCTGTGTGTGTGTGCGCACACCTCATTTGCCAACCACGCCGACAGAATCACAGAAGCTACTCATCTTTGAGCTGGGTGTATGCCTATAGCTGCTCCTCAAGGAGAATCCCCTTTGATACAGCAGAAAAGGACGTTTAGGTCCACCTCTGTAGCCACCAAAGAGCGGTTTTGAACCTTTTTCATCAAGGGAGAGGTAGTGGAGACAGTGTGTCATCCCATCCTTGTCCCCAGAACTGAAAGGCGATTTTTGAATTGAAGGCAACTCTCTTTTCTCTCCTGCTGCTGTTGTTATTTTTAGGCCGAGCTGAACAGGCAGAGAAGATGAAAGCTCAGACTGAACATTTCTCTAGTGGTGGAGTTATTAATATCCACCCATCTATTGCAATTTAAAACCCCTGCATTATAGAAAGGAAATCACGACCTGTCATTTTAACTCTAAGCCCCCTTCTGTACAAGGATGGAGGGCTTTCCCTGACCACCTTCTCAAATACCCTAACCTCCACAGACTCTGACCTCCACAGACTCTAACCTCCACAGACTCTGACCTCCACAGGCTCTATCCTCCACAGACTCTGACCTCCACAGACTCTAACCTCCACAGACTCTGACCTCCACAGGCTCTAACCTCCACAGACTCTGACCTCCACAGGCTCTAACCTCCACAGACTCTGACCTCCACAGGCTCTAACCTCCACAGACTCTAACCTCCACAGACTCTGACCTCCACAGACTCTGACCTCCACAGACTCTAACCTCCACAGACTCTGACCTCCACAGACTCTAACCTCCACAGACTCTAACCTCCACAGACCCTAACCCTAACACCTCTACAAAAAGCATGGCCCAGGATGCACTCTGGCCTTTTAAAACATCACCTGTCTGCAGTGAAAGCCCTGTAGCTCGGACCCCAGTGTTTAACACTTGGATTAGAATGTACCTCCCTGACTGTCAAAGATGGGGTGTCTTTCTGTTACGATGTCGAGGCCTGAGATCTGATGGGTGGGCCTTTGTTGGAGGGAATACTTGTCTGCCTTTTGTGATTGGCAGAGTGGGGGATTTGGCCTTCGTTGTTGTTGGCAAGACAACAACAGAATGTTTGGGGACAGTTGCCAAGCAATGCGGTGGGTTTTGATTTACGATGACGTCTTCCCCCCTTGCAGCTTGATGCAATTAGTGATGTAGTTGAGGGGTTTGGCGGGGTGACTCTAGTATTATGTTTTGGGGTTTATTTATCTGTGACTCCTATCATTCCTTCCACAAGATTCTTTTTTCTTCTCCACCACATTCTGGGTGATATGTTTCCCCCTCATCTGTGTTTCATATTAGCCTCTCCTTCCTCTTCCTCTGCTCTCTCTTCTTGTCTTACTGGTCCCTTCATCGGGTCAGCATATTTCTCTTTTTCTCTTCCGCCCTTCTCCCTCTCTAATTATTCCTGTCTAGTTCTCTCTCTTTCTGTCTTAGACTCTCTCTCTCTCTCTCTCTCTCTCTCTCTCTCTCTCTCTCTCTCTCTCTGCCCCCCCCTTCCCCCCTGTCCTGCTGATATTAATGCTGTGTGGCCAGGCCATGGTAAGGACTGGAGGGGATGACCAAGCTTTCACGCTCGTTCTGATTGGACAAAGTGCTTTCACAAAGGGCTGGTTTTAATTCCTGGATTCAGGTCAGGGATAGGACAGGCTATTGTAAAAGAGCCCCTCTACGCTACACTCATCTTCAAAAAACACGCACGCTCAGCGGGGTATGATTTGATGGAAAGACCAAATGATCAGTTGCCGTGGGACTGCTTGGGTTTATGGCTCTAAGCTCGTGTTTGGTTTCAGGAACTCTTAGTGCAGCTGACGTCAGCAGTCTTCAGACCCGCGCTGCCTTGCGAGCACAGCCACACGGCAGACCCGCGCTGCCTTGCGAGCACAGCCACACGGCAGACCCGCGCTGCCTTGCGAGCACAGCCACACGGCAGACCCGCGCTGCCTTGCGAGCACAGCCACACGGCAGACCCGCGCTGCCTTGCGAGCACAGCCACACGGCAGACCCGCGCTGCCTTGCGAGCACAGCCACACGGCAGACCCGCGCTGCCTTGCGAGCACAGCCACACGGCAGACCCGCGCTGCCTTGCGAGCACAGCCACACGGCAGACCCGCGCTGCCTTGCGAGCACAGCCACACGGCAGACCCGCGCTGCCTTGCGAGCACAGCCACACGGCAGACGTGACGGGGTTTCACGGAGAGGCGGCGATGATCGTCCTCGCACGGAGAACGCCACGCGGCTCTCCGTGTCGCCAGCACTCCCAGACCCCAGGCCCTCCTGCACAGCATGAGACAGCAGAGACACGTTTCCCCGTGCAAATAACGAACCGTGTTTCAAACGAGCATCTCAGTTAGCGCACTGGGTTGTACAGGAGATGGAGGTCCTTTGTGTTGATACAAATTCCTATAATGATGGATATTCTCTCCCTCTCCCTCCCTGCCTTCCTGTATGTGTGTGTTTCTCAGGTGTGTGGACCAGCCAGGTGGTGGTGCCCCACAAGGTCAACGCCGTGCTGGGGAAGAACGTGACCCTGGGCTGCCGGGTGGAGGTGGGCAGCAACCTGAGCCTGACCCAGAGCACCTGGGAGCGCCGGCTCCCCTCCGGCTCCGTCACCGTGGCCGTGTACAACCCCGTGTTCGGCATCTCCATCCCCCCCGACTACGCCCGCCGCCTGTCCTTCCGCTCGCCCTCCTCCCTGGACGCCACCATCATCCTGGAGGACGTGGGCTTCGCCGACATTGGCGTCTACACCTGCAAGGTGGCCACCTTCCCCCTGGGCAACACGCAGGCCTCCACCACCGTCAGCGTGCTGGGTAAGAGAGGGCGGGAGCGGCGGGGGGGAGGGAGGAGGGGTAGTGAGCGGAGGAGAGAAAGTGAGGCGGGGGGGGGGGGGTTGGAGGAGGGGTAGTGAGCGGAGGAGAGAAAGTGAGGGGGGGGGGTTGGAGGAGGGGTAGTGAGCGGAGGAGAGAAAGTGAGGGGGAGAGGGAGGGAAAAAGAGAGAATGTTGTGACAACTTTCAACAGCGTGCTTGTGTTGTGTGTGTGTGTGCGCGTCGACTGTGTGCGCGTCGACTGTGTGTTTATGTGGGGGTGGCTGTGCGCTTGTAAGAGTCTGAATGTAATGCTGTATCTTTGTAAAGAGCCTCTTGTAAAATGAATTAATAATGCATGTGGCTGGTGAGCAGGAAGCCTCTTCCCACGTCACTGGGCCGGAGGGAGAGGAGAGGAGGGGGGGGGGGGGGCGGAGGAATCAGAGAGAAGGGTGGTGAAGGATGGAAGTTTGAAGAGGACGAGGCGGAGAGGGGCCGACGGACAGAGCATAGAAGTGACTTCACAATAATGTAGTGTTTCCAGTCAGACGCGGGGCGGGGGGAGTTCTGGGGATAGGGAATGGGAGCAATGAAGGCTCGTAGAGGAACCAGACTACTATAATTAGAACAGGAGGAATGCGGTGAGCTGTAAGGGTAGTGTGTGTGTGTGTGTGGGCAGGGGTGTGAGTGTGTGTTTGGGTCGCACAGTTTAGTCGGACCTCTATTTTAAGGGGTCCCTGAGGACTGAGGGTGGGGGTTACATTGATGCAGTGTTTGAAAGGTTACTTGAAGCTCCTGAGCTGCTACTACAGAGCTGGAAAAGAGGGGAGAGGGGAGAGGGGGGGTTGGAAGATGGAGAGAGTGGCATAAGTGGAAAGAAAGTGGTGGAAAGAAGGGGGGGGAAAAAGAGGGTAATGAATGAAAGATGGGGGGGCTTTGGGTGCCTGTACCTCAGCCAGCTCAGGATCAACTCTGCCCCAGATCCATCAAGGCTGCTGAATTGACTAACACTGCCACCTTTGTGTTTGTGGCCGCGCGCGTGCGTGCGTGTGTGTCTCAGTGGAGCCCAAGGTGTACGTGTCGGCCGGCTCCGCGCCGCTGATCGACGGCGGCAACGAGACGGTGGTGGCCACCTGCATCGCCGAGCGGGCCCGCCCCCCCGCCCAGGTCTCCTGGGAGTCGGATCTTTCCGGCCGATCCGAGGCGCAGCTGCTGGACGAGGCCAACGGCACCACCAGCACCCAGGTGCGCTACGTCTGGCAGCCCACGCGCCACGTCCAGGGCCTGGCCCTCGCCTGCGTGGTGCGCCACCCCGCCCTCCAGGCCGACTTCAGGATCCCCTACCAGCTCAACGTGCAGTGTGAGTGTGCGCAGCGGGGGGGCCGAGGCCACGCCGTGGACCGGGTGACGTCACCCTGGCGTGTTTCACCAGACGCTCTCCTGCTCTGTCCGCAGATGCTCCCGACATCTCCGTGGTGGGCTACGACGGAGACTGGTACGTGGGCCGCCAGAACGTCCAGCTGACCTGCAAGGCCAACTCCAACCCTCCAGCCCACCACTTCAGGTGGATCAGGTGCGTGTTTGTGATTTGGACCCAAATGACGGACAAATGAGACACATCTGTTCTGTTTCTTTTATTGTTATTTAACTGTGTGTGTTCCTCAGGCTGGACGGAGATATGCCCGAGGGCGTAGAGGTGGTGAACGACACCCTGCTGTTCCTGCACTCCCTCCAGAAGAACGACTCTGGCGTCTACAGGTGCGAGGTGGCCAACGACATCAGCCTCCGCAGCCGAGACCTGCGCATCCTCGTACAAGGTGAGGGGAGGAGCCGGGCGCGCCTCGCACAGCCTCAGGTCCTCACACACGGTCTCACAGGGCCTCACACAGGGCCTCACACACAGCCTCACAGGGCCTCACACACAGCCTCACACACAGCCTCACAGGGCCTCACACACAGCCTCACAGGGCCTCACACACAGCGTCACAGGGCCTCACACACAGCCTCACACACAGCCTCACAGGGCCTCACACACAGCCTCACACACAGCCTCACAGGGCCTCACACACAGCCTCACACACAGCCTCACAGGGCCTCACACACAGCCTCACAGGGCCTCACACACAGCCTCTCCTGCTCTCTGTCCTTCAGGCAGTGTGCAGGAAACACCCAGTTTACTCTTTTCTAAGGCTTTCTAATACCCTGTTCTGGAACACCCAAAACCTTTCTTACTTCTTTGCTTGAAAGACAATGAGGCTACATGTGCTATAAATCACACTGAGGAGAATAAACACACACACACACACACACAAATACACAGTCTATCCAGCATTTCATCATGTCAGATCCCAGTGTGTGTGAGCCCAGGGTGTGTCACCGTGGGATACGGCTCGTTGCATTAGTGCCCGATTATTTCCGGTGCTCAGATGTAAGAGTCTTAATTACAGGCTGATTAGCCTGGATTAAGGCTCCAGATGTTCAACAGGAGAGCAGCTCCCTGCCTGGACAACCCCATCTGCTCGTCCCCCGTCCTCGGACCCTACGTCCCGGCACCCTCCACCCCTCCCTCCCTCCCTCCGTCCTCCCACCCGCATGCTGTGTGTGGGCTGTGGGACATGAGCATGTCCCCCGCTGGGGTTTGGTGTTCGCCCCCTTCTCCCCCCGACCGGGTCTCTCACTGCCACGTTGACCACCGCACCTCTCCCCATGCCTGTCTGCCTGTGTCTTCCTGTGTCTACCTGTCTGCCACGCTACAACGGTGACTGCATCACCCCGTGCCCGTCTCCCCTCTCTCCCTGTCTGCGTGTCGTGCAGTGAAGGCGTGCAAGCCTCGACTGAGAGATGAGGATGATGATGCTGAGGTTGTCCCAGATTCATGAAACATTCACCGGTTCTTTTCAACTCCTCTTCATTATTTATGAACTTTTTTTTTCTTCTCCTTTTCCCCTTTGAGAGGAGCTCGTGTTTTTGTGCGCGTGTGTGTTCCATGTGTGCGCCCCCCGGGGGTGTGTGTTCCTCGTGCGCCCCCCCCCCCCCCCGGGTGTGTGTTTCGCCGTGTGTGTGTGTGCGCCCACACATCCGTACCCCGTCTCCGCATGGTGCCGTGTTCATTCACACACTGTACCGTCACTGGAGTCCTCGGGTCCATGACGTCAACCATGTGAATGTGGGAATCTGATGTTGGTCCAGACATCCCTCTGTCCATCTGTCCTGCCACAGGGGCTGAACACCCCCCCCCTCCCTCCCTCCCTCCCGCACACCCTGAACGCTCTCAAGAGCATCTGTGAGCCAACAGGACGAAGACATTCCGAGATAAAAATCCTCCCCCGACTCTCAGTTTAATCCCAAAACGAGCCCCAGTGGTTAACGACAGACTCAGCATATGTTGTGAGCTGAAGGCTGGACGAGAGCAGATTGGCCGGGGTGGCTGAGATCTCGACACCATGACGTGATAGCAAGCTGCTGAGACGAGGCCATGCTTGGTCATGGTCCGTCCAGCCAGCAGCACGGGACGTCTTGGATCCACAAACAGGAAGTCACCAGCTCTCCATTGACGGGGTCTAAAAGGGGGCTGCAAGCTTGCTGATTGGCTCTGTTGTAAATCCCTCCCCCATCTCTCCAGTCCTTCCCGGTAGATCCTAACCTATTAGAAACCTCCCTCTCCCCCTCCTCCATCAGTCCCCTGTAGACCTTCACATTCTCATTGACCTCCCTGTTTTGATCTGATGTGCAGTACATACAGTAAGCTCTTCATAAAGCTCATATAAGCCTGTGTTTGGTCTGCACAGAATCGTCTGAGGTCAGGAGAGAGCTCTGCCCCTAGGCATTATGTGGGCATTATAAAAGCTACATCACTTCAAATAAGGAAATAGCAACAGGTTCTACTCTGACATTTAGGTCCCGGACGACATAGCTACTGACCCTCCCTCCCCATCCCTGGTCCCTTCTAGAACAGTGACATCAGTTCCCCTCCACCCCTGCTTCTCCATAGTTCTGTGATTTATCTACAGCCTTCTCCTCCCAGCAGTCACTGGTTTGCTATTACTCAGTCTATAGCTATAGACTCTATCTAGTTAGCTATAGACTGTAAGGAAATCACCACATTCTCATTTATACAATCTAAAATGACAATTTCCAATCTATTAATGTGACTTTCATACCCTTTTAAAATACCTTCCCACAAGAGATACTTTATTTTTTTTGCAAACCAGAGGCTGCTGCGAACTAATTTAGATTTAAATGATGTTTGTTTTGTCATGTCCCTTTTGTAGTAAAATGCTAATGTAGTTGGCATTGACATTCTCTACTTTTCTGTCTGTCCATCCCTCCCTCCTTCCCTGAACCTCTCCTTTACCCGTCTCCCCCTCTTCCTCCCTCTCCCCCCCTCTCCCTCTCTCCCTCTCCCCCCCCCTCCTCTCCCTCTTCCCCCTTCCTCCCCGACCCCTCTCCTTCCTCCCTCCATTAGATCCTCCCACCACCTCCATGCCCTCCACCACCCCTGCACCCGTCCTCACTGCAGCCTCCTCCTCCTCGGGGGGGGATAAGCGGCAGGTTCTCTTCACCTCCCCCACCCTGGCAGCCCTGCCTAGCAGCAACCTGGGCAGCATTGTGGGCGGGGCGGTGGGCGGGGCGCTCTTCCTCCTCCTGCTGCTGTCGCTGGGCGGGGTCTGTTACCTGCGGCAACAGCAGACCTTCCGTGGCAACTATTACACGAAGCAGTACCTGGGGCCCTCGGACATGCAGAAGGCCCCGGCACAGCACGAGCTGCAGCCCACCAAGACGGGCAACAACTACGGCTCCAACAGCCAGGACCGTGACCGCGAGGAGTGGGGGGACCGCGAGCGGAACCACGACCGCCGTCACCTGAACGACCACAACCACGAGAAGGGGCACACGGCCAACGGCCACACCAGGGCCATGAGGGAAGCCAACCAGCACCAGGAGCACCCGCGCTACTCCAGCCCCCAGCAGCCCGGTCACGCCAGATACGTCCCCCCCGCCGCCCCCCTGGCCAACGGCTCCCCCTACCTGTCGGATGACTGCTACGATAGCGGGCCGGAGGGGGACTACGTGTCCCACACGGACGGCTCCGTCATCTCTCGTAGGGAGTGGTACGTCTGACCCATGACCCCCCCCCCCACGTCAGACTCCTCCGCCAGGGAGACGAGACGCCACAGGAGAACATCTCAGAGGGTCTCGTGCGTTATTTAAGAAAGGACAACTCTCTCTCTCTCTCCCTCCCTCTCACGTTGAGCGTTTTCGTCCTTCCCTTTCTCAAGAAGACTCTTTAGTCTGAGAGCATTTTTTTCTTGACGTTTGAGCCCCATCGTGGACAGACTGTGTGGATCGCCTAGCCACACTGGTCGGTGGTGTGGGCATGCCTATATTCTGCACTGGAGGGCAAATGTCGCGTTTGTTTTCATGTGTGTTCCGAGCCTGATTTCTCATGCACTACTGTCTCTGCCTCGTGGTGTTGTTGAGGTCGAACGCCACGGCAATTTAAGTTTGTCAACTAGATCACGTTCTTGGCTTCGTCAAAGCAGACTGAACACTCCCGTGCCACTTCAGTGTGTCTTTTTTTATTTTATTTTTTTTATTCTCAAGTTCATGAGTTCATCATCTGTTCCTATGTTGGGAGGATTTGAGGCGTATGTCTGATCATGGCATCAAGGGGTATAATGTAAGAGTAGAAGGGAGAGCTGGTACACCATGAAGTCACCCACGCGTCAGATCCTGAGAGGGCCATCTAACCACCTATGGAGAACAGAGAGAGGGATGAATCATCCCGAGGGAGGGAGGGAGGGAGGGAGGGAGGGAGGGAGGGAGGGAGGGAGGGAGGGAGGGAGGGAGGGAGGGAGGGAGGGAGGGAGGGAGGGAGGGAGGGAGGGATGAGAAAAGCAGGGTGAGGCCACGATAGAGAGAGAGAACTTGTTTCTCTGAATGATTTCGATATTCATTCCAGATTTCATTTTGGTGTGTCTGTGGCCTGGTACCCACAGAGAGAGCAGAGTACAGGCTCGTGGCACACACGCACACACACACGTAGCAGTGAGCAGATCGTGTGGGTAGCGAACACTTTGACGTCAGCTAGTACCTTTTTATTTATTTTTTAAACATGTGTAAGTGCCAACCTCCTTAGTGTTGTCAGGTATTAAAGTAGAAGCTGGCTTTGCAGCAGAATTCCAGTTGGACCATGTATGTTGGTGCGGTTCCACTTTCTCAGATAACGGTATTGACGAATCAATAGCACTCGATTATTTGTTGATATGAATCACTTTGTGTATCACCTATTACAGGGATGTGCAGCCCTAAGTAGAGTTCAATGGATGTAATGCTAGACCTTCCTGAAACGGTAGGACGACTGTAAAACCAGCTCCACAAGTAGAGACACTCCACACACACACTTACTGTAGTTAGAAGTGCTTTTTGATGTATTACTAGGCAGCACTGCTCACAGAGAGACGTGAGACTCAATGTCATGAAATCTGTGTGAGTCGGTGAGGGGGGAGAGCGGGCTGTCAGTTTGGTGGGGGTTCATCTGTTATGTTAAGTAGAGGGGTGGAATGGGAATCCATCTCCCCGGCTTTGAAAGCTTTCTGTCACTCTTCTGGGTTCAGTAATGTGACTGGTGCCTTATCCCAGAGAAACATGAGTTAGAAAGTAATAAGATGCTATTATTTATTGCTGTCAACATGTTCCCAGATGAAGAAGCGAGCCCTTCGGCCCCCTGCTGCGAGAGGTGGGCTTTGTTTGCCGACTTCCTTCTTCTGTTTACTCCATTTGGCTTCTGAGGGACTGTCTCCTGTGCCATATCCTCTGTTCTGTCTTCTCTCTACAGCATGAAGTTTGACGACGGCATTGTTTTTTTGCTCGCACGACGACACTCGCGACATGCGAGTGGCAAAGCACCCAGAGAAAGCTGTGCTTGACTAGACTGGTGATCACGCACAGGTTCCACGGCGCTCCCGTGTCCGGTCGGACTGCGGACAGGGGAGCTCGAGGGCTCCCCACCTGCTCACGGGGCCTCCGGTGGAGACTTTTCACTTATGTCCTCTCAAGCACCTTCCCGTGTGTTCACGTTTGTATTGTATATAAGAAGAGACGGGGTACTGTAAAGTTCAAATGATTTCAAGCGAGGCGTAAAAAAATGAAGAAAAAAAAACGTTCGAAAAATAAAAAGAGTACAAAAAAAATCATATGCTGTATCAATGACGACGAACATTGTTTGTAAATCTTTCGAGATACTTTTGTTTTCAATAAAGCACCTTTTTTTCTGTGAGTTTTCTTCCTGGACTGATTGGCAGCTCGTGGACTGAGAGAATGTGTGCTCCCAGACGGCTCCTCAGACTGATCAGTGTCTGTGTGCCTCCGCAGGTGACGTCATCTGTTGCTCCCCTCGCTCACAGACTGAGCGCCCCTCAATCAGTGCGCGCACACACACACTCCAAACACACACGCTCCAAA
The DNA here is from genome assembly GCF_038355195.1 of Osmerus mordax. Classification (NCBI taxonomy): domain Eukaryota; kingdom Metazoa; phylum Chordata; class Actinopteri; order Osmeriformes; family Osmeridae; genus Osmerus; species Osmerus mordax. Next base: position 8,846,850 of record NC_090068.1, read on the forward strand.
CACACACACTCCAAGCCCACAGCACACACGCTCCGAGCCCACAGCACACACACTCCAAACACACACGCTCCAAGCCCACAGCACACACGCTCCGAGCCCACAGCACACACACTCCAAACACACACGCTCCAAGCCCACAGCACACACACTCCTGAACGGTCTCTTGCACATCCTCTCTGCTCCACCACTTCTCTGCCTTCCGACGTTCCGTTTGAGGAATTGATTGGATAATTTCAACTCTTCCAACCTTCTCCCCACCTGCTTTTCTAACGAGTCAGCAGAGATCAAGGAGCTCTACTCTGTTTTTTTACCCCCCCCCCCCCACCTCTCTTGTGGTTCAGTTGTCCTCTCAACTGGCTTAGCGACAGAACAGAAAGTGCCCTCGCTCTCCTCTACGGCTCGTCTCCTTTGTGCGTTCCCCCCCCCCCCCACGTCTCTCCCCCGGCGTCTCCCAGCTGGTGAAATCAAACGCTCTGTGTTTATGTCTGCCCCCGAGTCCTTCTCTCCAGGCCATTGACTCTGTCCCCATGGCAACAGCCTCATCTGGAGCTGGTGACAGAGGCTGTCTCCCTCAGGACTCCACCATACCGCCTCTACCTGCTCCGAGAGGGAGGGAGAGGGAGAGGGACAGGCAGGCAGGCAGGAAGAAAGGTAGAGACAGGCAGGGGGAGGGGGCTGAAGGAGTGAGGTAAAAGGGGTTGCTGAAGGACAGAGGAGAATGAGAGAATAAGCCATTGGGGTTTCAAATGGCTCATTATAACCTGCTGCTCCTAACAGGACATGGCAGGGAGCAGAAATCACTGGTGACCTTGGCCCACCGTGTCATCGTGACAAGCCCTGTCCAGAAAGTCTTCGTTTCTGTGCCTGTTCGGACGTGCAGTCACTCTCATTGAGACAATGTTTTTCAAGGTTTCGTCGACCTTGAAGTGGAGCGCGCTCAATTCCGTGTGGGGACGACTCTTCTGCAGATCTGCTCTGGAAAATAAGGAGAAATCGAGCTCTCCAGCTGTAATGATTTCCAGTCAGACATGCATGAATTACTGTAAAACCTCCATTTAGAAATCAATTAATTGATCTGACTGATCTTATCTTATTGTTCTGCCCACACTAAGAGTTTCTAATTGAACGCAGAGGGAGGTGGATAAACCACTCTGTGACGACAGCAGTGTGTTGTTCGATGATCGTTAAAATGAAAGATAAATAGTCTAGGATAGTCTATTGCCAATACCAGTCACTGTTAAAATGGAGCTGGATTACAAGAGACCACCAGGATTGTGTGAAATGACAGACCACCCATGCACCACGGCTCCACCCTATGATTTCACCAGAGCCGGCCACAACATGAACATCTGCTCCCTCAGGGGCGTGGCGCTGCAGCGACCCTTGACCTTGCTACAGAGGTTTGGGGATGATGATTGTCCCAAGAGGGGAAGCATGTGACCCCTCCCTCCCTCGGTGTGACACTCGTGTCAGGGAGGTGTGTGTGTTGTCACCTCCGAGGGGTTAGCCGTGGCCCGACCCGCGCCGAGACACAACCCTCTGCTTCCTCCTGTCCATTCATGGGGATCAGAGTTCGGCCTTGTCTGTCAGCAGTGTGCTGAGACCAGTGGACGGATAGTGAAAGGGAAGGAGCTTTAGAGTCCCTGGCAGTGGATTAAACCTCCACCTGTGTCCACAATCCGGTCTTAAGAGGCATCGCCTGGATGGAGGGCTCTATCTTGTTTGTGTTTGGGATCTGGGCTCCCTGAAGGTGCGCGGTGGGGAAAGCCATTAGCTCAGGTGTCTCTGAGAGGGCCTCTGTCGTCAGGCAAAGTGCTCACGCTTTAGTTAAGGTCGTCGTGCTTGACTCATCCCCAAGAGCTTGTTGTCATGGTTATCAAAGGAAAAGGTTATTCTATGACTAACAGTCCACGGTTCGCCTCTCCTGTCTCACTTGAGAGCTCAAGGGCTTGTTTTTTTTTCCCAACAGCTCTTAAGTACAGTGTACTCGCCCTCTGCTCTACAGATAGATCCAATACCTGCTCCTGTTGGTCATGGGGAGGGGGTGGAAGGAGGAAGGGGATGAGGAGGGGGAAGGAGGGAGAGAGGCGTGAAGAGGAGAGCAGCGTTCAGGGGTCGGCCCAAGGTCCCAGCTTGTTTGTTCTGCATCGTAATTGAGATGTTACTTTGGATTCTCGTCTCAGCACATTATTGATTTTGCTAGCGCTCAGGGAGCTAAGCAACTGGACTTGGCTGTCACGTTCACTGTTCTGTTTTTCCCCCCACCCCACCTGCTCCCCCTCCTTCTAAAAAATGCTTCTTTCCAATCCCTCTCTCACACCATATTACCAACATCCCACATTGACCCTCAAGGGTGGTCTGTAATTGGCTCTAACTGGCCATAGGCTAGCTTTCGGTGAGTTTGATTAATCTTAATTAATCTTGATCAATGTTAATCCCCTCTGTGGACTCCCCGATGTCGTGGATAACGAGCATGTGATCTAACGAACAGTCCGCAGAGACGTTGCCAAGGCACCAGGACTCAACTCAGAGGAGTAAGGGAGAGAGAGAGAGGAATGGGAGGATGGAGGGTTGGGAAGGTCAAGGTGGAAAGTGACTGGAGCCCGGTGGAGTAGCCAGCAGCATGAAGCCCCTAATTACACCGAGTCAGGGCTGCGAGACCCAGCCAGCTTACACGTTTTACAGCCCGCAGTATACATATACCTCCTTAAACACACACGCACACTCAAACAGACACAACACTATCGATAACACAGTGGATATCTGGATTATGTTCTGCTGTGCCATGCTGTGTTACGCTGTGTCGTGTCGTGCAATAGTGTCCTGTGCTGTGCTGTACTTTGCTCCGTGCTGTGTTTGTGTGTAGTGCGGTGCGGTGCTGTGCTACGTCTGTCCAGATGTTCTAGTCTTGTCTGTGTTGTGTCCCAGACCAGTCACAGGAGCAGAGGTCCAACTCCATCGTCGTGGCGGGAGCCGCTTTGGGGGCGGTCCTCGCTCTCTTCCTCATTGCCGTGGTCACCATCGTCATCTTCACTGCTCGCAGGGCCCCCCCGCCAGCCTACACCGACAAAGTGTAAGTCCAAGATATGTTTCCCACAGCAGTTTTGGATCCGTATATCAATCTGATTATGAATGTTCATCATTAGAACGAGTAGCAGAGGGTCCGAATGAACGGTATTGCCATACATATGTTCCTTCAATGCCCGACACTAATTCCTTCTCTCCACCCTGAGGTGGGAGGGAGTCCTGGTTCCTAAGGAGGGCTGCTGCAGTATTCTCCTCAGGACCTGGAGGGTGGTGTCCGGGTGGGGGATGGTGGCGGGGTGAGAGGGTGCAAGGTTTAGAGGTGACAGGTAATTGCAGTCTTGGCAGCAGTCCCTCAGTCTGTTTCGCTGAGTGTGTTTCTAGAGGCATACCTGAACTCATGTTCAACTGAATGTTGTGGAGGAGAGAAGGAACTTTTCCATTCAATTATTTACATGAGAGTCCGGTCACACCCTGGCCTAGAGTATGACTGACATTGTCTGGGTGTGTGTGTGTGCGTGCGTGAGTGGGTGTGTGTGTGGGTGCACTTCCATGATTCTGGTGCACCTAAGCAAATGGCTCCCATGTCTCTGTCTTCCTCTTCTCACTTTGGGATGTGGTTTCCTGTGACACACACACGCACACAAACACACACACGATGATAATACACACCCGGCAGCTCAAGATGAAAACAGATCTTTTATCAGTTGAAAAGGCATTTCCTATAACAGGACATTAAGCATAACAACAGCATCTGTTTCTCCTCGGCCCGTCCTCCAATTACACCGTAGATATGAAGCTCCATCCGGCGTCTTTAGTCCTCAGAGGATTACATCACTCTTTTCGTTTTGTTCTTCGAAGGCCCTCTCCAGTCCCACACCTCGCCTGTCTGTCTTCGTTTCCTCACCAGCCACTCACAGGCTCGGTTTCTGAACTCGAGATGAGCCGGCCAATCAGCTGCTGTCTTCCTCGGAGCCAGTGGGTGGCTGCACGCAGAGCGTTGCTCGTAAATGGTTTCCTCATGCCGAAGACGCAGAGAGAACGTCTGACGGTGGAACAGTCCGGGTTGTTCCAGGGTTTATTAGCATACGTACAGTGCATCCACACTGCTCAGGGGGAACGGAAGGGTTCTCCATTACGGACAGACAGAATAAGCTTTGCCGAGGCACATGCATCATAATAAAGCTGATCAACTGTCACAGAGGCAGTTTAGAATGAATCCCAGGAGACTGATTGCTGGGGCTGTGGTAGTTCCTGCGGTTGGTACTGTGTGCGTGTGTGCGTGCGTGTGTGTGTGTGTGTAATTGGATGCCCACACTTGAGCATGTGCACCGATAGTATCTATAAATGACTGGCTCCTGGTGTTCCAGCCTCCGGTGATCAATAAGATTCACAATTATTTGATTCCTTTCTTCCTTATTCAGACACTCAGGTGACGGGCCGTCTTGTGGCTTTTATCAAATGCTCGACCTTCACTCCGTCCGTGTTTGACCGGAGTTTTACACTTGGACTCTGTAGACGTTCCAGGCAGCCTTGGGGCCTGTTAGGCAGCTCACTCTCAGACAGGCTGGGAGAGAAAACAGGAGGCCTTCTAGAACTGGCCAAGAGAAACACCGAGCCTGATCTGAAACTCCGAATCAAACAGCTGTGTGTCAAAGGAAAGAACATTTTCCATGCGTCTATGCATCTGCGAGCCATATTGAGTGCTTCCAACACACACACACACACACCCCCCCCCCCCCCACACACACACACACTTAGAAATACAGTACAAACACACAGGTTCAGAGGGGTGTGTTTGGTCCGGCCTGGTGTGTGTGTCGTTTGATGCCAAGTCAAACGCTGTCGTCCTGGGAGTGACCCTGGCTGTGTGTCCCGGAGGGAAGGGGGGCTGTGGAGCCTCATCCTGCTCTGTCATCACACAGACATTAAAGCCCATCTCCTAATGGATCAGGTGCACTCTGTCCCTCGGCCTACTGTGGGAAACACATGCGAGGTCATTAACAATACATCAGCCTCCAGGAGCCTCTCTCCCCATCCCGACCCCTGGAGCGAGAGAGACTCTGACTTCGGTGGTTTTCTTGGCTCCGACGCAGAGGATACCGCTCTGAAGTACCCAACCAGCTGACGGTTAGAGTTCAGGAAATCAATGACTGTGACATCCACTTATAAATGGATATAGGTCAGGGTGTAGACAGTTTTTTTTCTTCTTTCGTCGTCGAGAAATGTGGGGTTTTGGCCAGCGTGAGTAGGGTCTGTGACCTTGGCTGCAGTCTCCGTCTCTGGAGAGCAAGAAACTTCCCTCGTCATGATGGAGACTCATCCATCCAGAACGCGGTGCTACTCGTCTCCGCATGTGCACGGTCTCCCGGGAGACGGGGACGTGGACGGAGAGAGGGCGAGCGAAGGACGCATGCATAGAGGCAGGATGAAGAAAGAGCCGAGGATGTCCGCAGGAGGCCGTGCGGAGTAGGGGCTTTCTGCAGAGCGAGGGTCGAGGGCCTTGTGGTCGAGAGTGGAAACGATGTGTGCTCACGGTCTGTGTTTGGGTAGGAGGAGGGCTTGTGAGGTGTTTTGGAGGAAAATGGGTGGAGATTAGGCCGACTGGCAAGTCAAGCGTGAGGGGAGGCGCGATGAAGGGGCCGGCCGTTAAGTTAATCACTCCATTTACTGCAGCTTAGAGCCTGTCGATCTGAGCGCAGGATGGATTCGGTTTGCAGCAGTAGCCATTCCTAACATAATACTATTAATCTGGTTTAACCACCTTGTAATGACACGGCTCTGGGACACACAACACAACTGTGCCGTGGGTCAGTTTAGAAGAGGTCCACTTGTGGAGGAAACCTGACCTTTCTTCTGTCCTCCAGGATTGACCTCCCCCCGACACACAAGCCCCCTCCTCCCTACACAGAGAGACCCCCCGCCATCCCTCTGGCTGTCCACGCCACCCAGGTGGCCTCGCTATCACAGGTAACCCCCCCCCCCCCCCTGCATCAGTAATGCTGCTGGCATGTCGGATGAAGCATGTGGAGGTAAGAAGCAGTGGCTGGGATAACCCGACAGGGGCCATTATTCAGTTAGTAGAAACACAGACCTCCAGTTTTAAACGGCTAGATGATTTATAGTCATCTTTACTTGTGATCCCCACCCATGCAGTCCATCTTTCTCCCTGCCCCCCCTCCCCCTTCTCTCCTGTCGGCGTTTCATCTCATTTGCCGCCTCATTTAAGAGAGTTAATTAGTATTCAGGTTCATAAAAGGATTGGAGCAGCTTTGGCCCTTTATACTCCTTTGCCCCCCCCCCCCCCCCCTCCCCCGCACTCATACGCAACACATACTCAGACAGAACCCACACACACATACTCACACATTCATACACACACACGTACATGCACGCGTACACACACACACACACACGCACTTTTGATGGTGCACAATTCTCTCTTTTATTACAAAAGAAAACAGAATCTTTGCATCAGGCCCTCAGGGCACTGGCTCCTCCACAGTGACTGCTTTTCTTTGCTTCCGGGAAAATTTTATTTTTCATCCAATTAGCAGCTCTCCTCAGAGACAGTCGTCACCGAACCAATATCGACCAATCCCCTGCCATTTCCATTCCTGTCCTACCGTAACCTTCTTCAACAAATAACCTTCTTCAACAGATGTTTACGCCGAGCTTGATGTGTGTTTCAGGCTCGCCGGTCCGAGCACAGGCTGGAGACGGCTGAGAGGTCAGCAGCCCGGCCGGTGCCGCGGCAGCCCAGAAGCCCCCCCCGCCAGCCGCTGTCCTATCAGGAGTGGGTGTGTCATCAGAACGGCGCCGACCGCGTGTACATCAACCACCGGGAGCACTACGTGTGACGGACGCCATCGCAAGCCCCTCCCACCATGTGACCTGTCAATCATCCAGCCCGACCAATACCAAGCTTGTCGAGTCCACTCTCTCCACCGTGTTGAGCACGAGCAGCCAACCAGCAGGTGCCATGACAGGGACAGCCTCTCTCTTTAACAGTCACACACCTGGTCCTCACCTCTCCCCCGACTCAGCAGAGAGCAGAGAAATGCCATAGCAGGAAGAAAAAAAACGAGCGATTCTTTCAGGCACTTCGAAATGGCCCACTTTGAGCTCTGTAATGCCCATCAGCAGTGAGGAAAGCTGTTGCGGTTGTGGTGTTATGTTCTTTGCTGTAATTCTATCAGACATGGTAACATTGTCTGAAGGAGCTAAAACAAGTGTTACTGTATCTGAGAGTCAAACAAGGCAGTGTTTGGATTAGCACAAAAGCAAAATGTATTCACTGTTATCTCTAAAATGTGAAAGTCAGCCTGCATGTACTGTATATATTGAACTTATACTGTAGCCAACGTGCTTGAAAAGTCTAAACTGAGTGATAGAAAAAGAAATCTCCTGCACTTGAAACTGAAATGTGAATTGTTGTTTTTGTTATTCAAATTTGATTTGACTGTGATAATATAGAATTTATTTCAACTGATTACGTGCCATATTGATATTAGTGGGGTTTCTTTGGTGTAGATACAATCATCTTTTATATTATTTTTCCATTGCGTGCACTGTAGATAATATGCATGTTTTCTTGTTTGATTTTTATATTAAATAGACTGTAAATTATACATATGATGAGCGTTTCCGCCTCTTGTATAGCATGTTTGTATGTGGTAGCTTTGAGTGGCAGCAAGCTCATCCTGCCATCCCATAATAACAATGACACTGACACTGAGTTCCAACCAGGCATCTGCTTGGCTTACTAGGATGGACCCAGTCCGTCACAACAGAGTGTTAATGAGCAAGGCCTCACTAGGGAGGTCCAGGACTCTCCTGGCTAGTCTACTAGGGAACCAGCCTGGCTCCAAACCACAATCAGGCCATTGTTTGTTTCCCTGTCTCTGGTGAATAAGCTCTCAGGAATGTGTTAACTATTGAAATATAAAAATGTGTCAGTTCCTGGCCAATGTCCCACTGTTTCCACCCGTTAACGAACTATGGGGCTCCATGGTGGGAGTTTGGAGTTGTTAGTGTCTGTGTGTGTCTGTGTTGAAGGGGAGTTCAGGACTCTGACCTCAGGGGTTTGCTGACTGTTGGAGAGTGGAGCACTGGGTTATTTAATCAGGAGAACGGTTTTGGGTGGCAAAACATTTTTCATGTACCTCACCTGTGTGAGTGAGTGTGTTTGTGTGCATGCGTGCCTATGTGTGTGTGTGTGTAAAGGTTTTGCGTTAGGGGTTTCTAGCCTCAGCAGATTAAGGCACATCCTGCTCGAGGCATCTTATGAATAGTTAAACCTAATGTTTCATTCAGGCTGGCCTTAAAGGGCAACGAGATCCTTCAGGAATGTAAAATACCAATGGAAGTGGATGAATATACATGTACTGTATGTAGTCATGTACATCTCCAGCACTCCCAACACCAGCACTGGCCCCGCGCTCTGGGTTTCTGGAACCCTCTGTGATGGTTGATGTCATCCTCCAGGCTACGGCTTCAGAGTTTTATTTATTCATTTATCTGAAGCCACTTACAAACTGCAGAGAATCTCCAGGCAGTGTGAGAAACAACACACAATCAAATGGACGAACTGCGCAGCATCGCAGGATGGAATTGTCATTTCTCGGGTGAACACAAGATCCAGTGCACAAGGCACAGTACAGAACGACTGCCTTATCACAGTGGCCCACCTAGGAGTTTTATCTAATGTTAGGAAGGCCTGGGAGGGTGGCGACTCTCCTCCAGAATGCAGATACAGCTGGTGTATGGAGAGGCATCATTAATAGTTCCACGTCTGCAGAGACACCGAGGGGAGCCCTGGCGTATGACAGGCGGCCGGCTCCCTGTCTGGGAGAGAGATAACCTCCCTGGATCAGGTCAGTGAAAGCCTCTCATCACACCCACCCACGTCAGTCTGGGACCACGGAAGATTCCAGCGTGTAAGACACACAGCAATAAAAAGGTGATGGTGATGATGAAATATGTGGCCCACAGCACAGGACCTTTGAAGGGCTGTAAAACTAACTGTCAACATATTTCCGTGCCGATGACTCAACCCGAGATGTTGGCGTGGTGCTGGACAGCCACCAATGACTGTCTGCTTAACTTCATTATGACTCTGGCCTTTAAAAGTTTATCCCTGTTTTGTAAAACACCTCTCTCTCTCTCTCTCTCTCTCTCTCTCTCTCGCTCTACCCCTTTCTCTCTCTTTCAGACGGTCAACGTCTCTTTCCCTTTGTTGCTCTCTCTCTTTCAGGCTCTGTCTGTCTCTTGGCCCAGACATTGTCCTTAGTGGCTGCACTGGCCACCTGCCATCCTTTTCTCCTGTCAGACTCTTAGTGTGCGTGCAGGCCAGTGGGTGAGGGTGGGGGGAGGGGATTTAGAGTACTGTGGGGAGAGGGGGGGAAGGGGGGAGGGGTGGGGCTGGGGGTGGGGTGGGAGAGGATGGTGGACAAGGGGGCTAAGCACAGGCAGATTTACTGCCCCCATGGGGAGGGGCTGGCCCCCTTTCTTCTTCCCCCCTGACCAGTTTGTCACATCATTTGCTTTACGTCTGAAGGTGGATAAAGAACTACAGTGCCATGGAGATGGGGCTGGGCTCTGGAATAATAGATGTCTCTGTGGAAAAACGGCGAGGCAGACAGAAGGGAGGGGATGAAGAGAGGGGCATGGCTTCAATGGCTTCTCTGCAATTCAGTGGTGATCATGGGCAACATAGTTTGTGATGTGCCATCTGTTGGGTGTGTGTATGTGTGTGTGTGTCTGTGTGTGTGTGTGTGTGTGAGAGAGAGAGAGAGAGAGAGAGAGAGAGAGAGAGAGAGAGAGAGAGAGAGAGAGAGAGAGAGAGAGAGAGAGAGAGAGAGAGAGTGTGTGTGTATGTGTGAGTGAGTGAGTGAGTGAGTGAGTGAGCATGTGTGTGCGTTGGTCTGCGGGTGATAGCATGTGTTCGTATGGGAGTGTGGTTGCCTGATGCATTGAGCTGGTTGTACTCACATCGCACCCTCTGGATGACTCAATCAGCCACCCCGTGAGCCAGCCCCGCTCCTCCCTCAGCCGGGCCGCGTCAGGGAAGAGCTAGCAAGACCACAGCGCCGCACCAAAGTCACATCAATTATGAATCCATCTCAGTATTGATCTCCGCCCGTTAACCAGTGACGTATCGTTCAGCAGGAGCTGGAGGACTTTGCACAGGCAACGCCTCAGCAGGGACGCTAACGCCGCGAGCCAAGTCCAGCTCAGGACATCTCTGTGGAGGAGGACATTGTTTACGACCGCTTATCTAGACACCACAGGCGCATACCAAAACACAACAGCTGCGAAAGCTCAATTGGGTGATAGGAAAGTCATTCAACAAGGCTTGGAAATGTACTGTGTGTATGGCATTCCATTGGGTGCTAAGTGCCTCGTCTACAATTATACAATGCTTAGAAAATGGAAAGAGTGAGGAAAATAAACGTTTAAATACAACAACATATTTACTGGAGTATGCTACCAACCGTTAACCTTCCGAGGGGTCATGTTGGTTGTTTAAGGACATGCTAGCGACAGGAATATGAGTGCACAGAGAGGTGTCTGAGAACCTTCCAGTTAAGCAATGAGACATGTTGCCAAGGCTTTTCCCAAATCATTATTTATGAGTCTAGGCCCAGACTCATGCTGTACAGTGAGGAAAAAGTGCCTTTTCACAGGAGTACAAAAATAGCTGCCATTATTCTTTGTTAGTGTGTGTCTAGACATTTGCAAGATCTACACAACACCTTATTGAGGCCCAGCGTGCATGTGTTTGTGTGTGTGCGTGTATGACTGTATGTGCGCGTGTGTATATTTGTCAGAGGATTGATTCTGTGTAGTTGGACCATCCATCACTTTCGTCATACCTCCATGTCTCCCTTAACCCCGTTATCTCATGCTCCCTCCTTCCTCCCTCTCTGTCTCTTTTCATATCCTTTCATGTCGCCCCCCCACCCCCCAGCTCCCGTCTGTGATAGCCCACCACACTCATTCACTTCTGTTACTCCGAGCTACAAAACCACAGAGGAACGTTTATGCCTGTTTCTGCTCACAGTACAATTCTCTGCCGGTGTTTGGTGCCGGCTGAGCTCTTGCATATGCTGCGGTGCCTGCTCCCTACAATCACACTCAGTCAGTCCTTCACAGACCCTTGAGGGAGTACATGAGATGTGGAAATCTGCCTCCCCAACCCATCGTTCCTCCCCGAGGGCTCATCATGTATTTATGACAGCTGAGCTGAACTCTTCGTCTGGGTGTTAAGCGGACAACCGCACACACCAAGGCCTGAGCGCTGAGCCGCCCGGCCGCACGGTGTCATCTCTCTTCCCCGGTGACGTGGCGGTGGCGGCGTTGTGATCAGAGCAGGATTGGTGTGGTTCTGCTCAGACGTCTCCATACATCAGCGGGGAGAGAGCAGCGATTCTCTCCCTCCTGCCGGAGCCTCATCTCTGGCTTAGATGCCAGCCATGAGACTGGACCATCTTCTTTCCGTCTCATATGTCACTGTGTGTGTGTGTGTGTGTGTTTGTGTGTATTTCCATGTGGTTGGATGTGATTTATGAGAGTTTCCAGTCGCAGTATGTAATAACTGAATGTAAAATGGAGGGCTATTTGTATTTTTCTGGTTCTGTGTCAGATTTGATGTTTTTCATGAAACTGCTGACAGCATTTTTGACAGTTTTCATGACAATTTGTGTTATTTTACAAGATGTTCCAAGGTCATCAGTGATCCAGCCAATGTTTCTAGAAGAGATCAGGCGAAGGTTGATGAGTTTTGGCAAACGTTAAAGAGAAAAAAATCTGTCAACAGCCCCAACACATGAATCAGAAAAATTCAGGCCTAGGCGCATAACTACAAAAGTAGGACAACCAATATTTTCAGCCTTTGTAAAAAACAACTAAACAAAAAAACAACTTTTAAACAAAGACTAAGTTTGAGTGTCTGTTGGCAGAAACAGCAGGCCTCTATCTCATCTTTAGCCAGCCATCCTGTGCAGTGTGTTCATGAGGTATCAAACCTCAGCAGGAATGAGTCATTGTGTGTGTGTGTGTGTGTGTGTGTGTGTTTAAACTGAACAGCAATGAGGCAACGTTGACAGGACACAGGACACAAAAAGCTGGGAATAAGACAAACAACGTACTGGTCACACAATTTAGTTTTTCACGTGGTTTTAACATGCCTTTAATGAATATTTGATGTGAAGGCATTCCTCACTTTAAAGTGCTACAATGTCTTAATGAAGTGATTGTTTTGCTATTTTTCCATTTAAGTTTTGGATAATTCTGATAAACATTGGTTCCTAATTCTAAGTAGTAGACATGAGTTCAAACTAAGGCTTTCACAAACTGTTGCAGATATACCACATATGAATGAATCTCCTAGATTTTGTGCACCTACTGCCTCATCATGGCCGATAGGGGCCCCTCCTCATGTGTGTGTGTGTGTCTGTATGTGTGTGTTCTTGTGCACGTGCGATCAGTGAAGGCTGACTCAGCAGAGCTGCGGCCCAGCTGTCGTCTAGTCGCATGCACCCATCCCTTTGGATCTCCACAGGTCAGAGGTCATAATACGAGTCCTGCTGGGCTCCCATTACTGCCTGCCTCTCAAGGACACACACACACACACAAATGGTAATTATGTTTGTAACGTCACACACCAATGATCCAAAACCATTAGGGCTCAGTTACTGAGTGTGGTTAGTGCTCTAGTGATTTCTGCTTCCATTTACACTTCAGGGGATCAGATATCAATGAAGACGGTCATGTGATGGAAATAGCTCCATCTTATCTGATTTAAACTGCATCTAAATGGAAGCCTGGGAAAGACAGGAAGACTCAAATTTGAATCAATTTAACAGTCAAATTTTTCATACAAGTTCTGAAATGTCCAGCAGTGTATCCATGCTTATGATTTCACAGTGCTACCTGTATCAATTATGGCTTAACTGCAACAGTCACACCTACCTGTGGTAAAGTATTGGAATGTTGCTACGATCAACATAGTAAATGGTCAACTTTTACACCGTAAAATTGTAGTGGTCTTACTGCGCCCTCTAGTGGTAGGAGGGAACAGCAGCGCAAAGACAAGCCAATCATCATTCCACTGAACTATTATTAAACCAAAAATTGCCATTGAGGACAAACGTTATCTTAAAAATTATTTTATTATTATATTTAATTATATATCACAGACTTTCAGTGGCAGTTCACCAGTTCAGCATCATGAAGTTACATCTACTACACATACTGATGCATTTCACAGATAGGCAGGTCACATGTAAGATCATAGTCCAGATATATGCATCTAACAAAAACACTCACAAACACATTTGAAAAATGTAATTATATGAAATTTCTTAAATATGAATTATTCATTATTGTGCTTTACAGTGAGTACACACTGTAGTCAACTCAACCATTGGAGTGCATCTCTATACCATCATTCAATATGCGTCTATTGTATAATTTACACACATGGCCTTAATAATGCTTCAACAGTCACTGCACAATACCCTCTACGTGAAGACACGGTACAGCACGCGCTTGCCCTAATATCAGGTTAGCAATGGCCATCAAATCTATTGCACACTTTGTACTTTATATATAATAGACATTGCTTACAATGAAAATGTTCAGTCAGTAACCACAGATTCATATGGTTTAAGCATGACCCAAACTGATCTCAGTCAGTTGACACGTATACATATTCATACCACGCTGTAGTTGTAGTAGGCCCTCTGGATAATGTTTCTTGGGACTATAGTAGCTACACAAGTCTGCTTCTCTATGAAGCCTTTTTAAAATATCTGACATCAATATCACGTTACTGTATACTTCTGTTGGATTTATATCTACATTATCGCACAGTTTTCTCAGCAGGATCAATAAATAGACTGCACTCTTGGGTCACATCCTGTGACAGACTTGGTGCTCCCTGCCTCTGCCTTCAGAGACGATCCCCATCTCTCCAGTACCAACCCTCCTCACCGGGGCCTCCAAGGAGAGAGCAGGGAGCCAAAACACCAAATCAAACTCCTGATGTACTGTAAGTGTCTGTGGGCTGAGCTCTGATTGGCCGGGCGTTTATGTCATTTGTCGTCCCCAGGGCAACCCAGAGCAGAGTGCTAAGTCAGAAAGGGCCAGGAGGAGAGTGCCTCAGTGACCTGACCCAGGTGCCATGTCCACCACAGCTCCCGATCACCATGCTTATCTAGCCAAAAGGTCCACACGGGGTTTCCCCAGCCGTCGTTCAGGGGCAGGGGGTCAAAGGTTACGGAGGCGATCCTCCTTAGGCCGGAGCGCGAAGAGACGACGGTAGCAGAGCTGGACACCAGGCCCTGTGGGAGTCTAAAATCGGGAACAGTCTCAGTTAACAACAGGAGATCCATCCAACAGACACAATAGAGCCGTGAGGAGGAGCTAGGCATGTTACCTGAAAACTGAGGCAGTGTGTATCTTGGGGGAGGGGGACTGTTAACCTTCCTAACAGTTGCACTGCTCCCTGGCCTGTGCCGAGGCTCCCTGTGGCGACTGGCGCAGGTGTCTCACCGTCGTGTCTCCGTACTGGATCCCCGAGCCCATCCTCTCTGGGTCCAGCTCACCTACGGCAGGGACACATCCACGCACGGGTGAGAACGCCCCGACGCTACCCCCCCTTCGCTCGCGCTCGCACGCCGGGAAAAAGGTCTGCGTGAGTGCAGCTTGGCGGGTTACCTGACTCGATCTTGTTGAGGATGGTGCGGGCGCATTTGAGGAAGGCCTCCTCCACGTTCTCTCCGGTGAGCGCGCTCGTCTCCAGGAACATCAGCTCTGTGGAGACAACAAGCACAGGCATGTGCCGTCACCCTCCCGCTCTCCTCCTCGCTCCCACGCTGAGGCCCACGCTGAGGCTGAGGCCCACGCTGAGGCTGAGGCCCACGCTGAGGCTGAGGCCCACGCTGAGGCTGAGGCCCACGCTGAGGCCTGGGCCGAGGCCCACGCTGAGGCTGAGGCCTGGGCCGAGGCCCGTCCAGCCTGGCTGGTGTCGGGGGATCTGCTACGTTACCGTTCTCCTGGGCGAAGCGGGACGCCTCCAGGAAGGTGACCTCGCGCTCGGCCTCCAGGTCCTTCTTGTTCCCGCAGAGGATGATGACGATGTTGGGACTGGCCAGCGTCCGTGCGTCCGTCAGCCAGTTCGTTAGCGCGTTGTAGGTTTCCCGACTTGGCGACAGACAGACAGACAGACCAGAGATTAGGATGGCTGGATGGATAGATTCAGGCTAGATAGTAGGTTCATAGCAGGGCACACGACATTTGAACTAGAGCCAATGTGTTACCTGGTGATGTCATAAACCAGGAGAGCCCCTGCTGCTCCTCTGTAGTAGCTGCGCGTCACAGACCTGGGAGCCCAAGAGCAGACCATGACTCAGAACACTCTGCCAGCGCGTAACAACCAAGGTTGCGAGAGCCTCTATCTCTACATCATCAGACACTACCTGAATCGCTCCTGCCCAGCTGTGTCCCAAATCTGCAGTTTGACCGTCTTGCCAGCCACCATCACCACGCGTGAGCCAAACTCCACCCCGATGGTGTGGCTGGAGTCCTGCTTGACTACATGGACAACAATGCAAACAACAGGTCAGTGTGGACCGCCTTGAGGAGATAAGCCTCGTGCAGGCTTTCATGGGTGATGCAAGGTTGCTTGTTTACTGTAAATGTTCTGGGTGTGTTTGCCTTGACGGGAGGGTTAGAGAGCGTGTGATTCTGAATTCTACAGCTAGTGCTGGGATCTTACACTTGTTCTCTATGAACTGGTGGAGTATACAGGATTTTCCTGATCCAGCACTTCCAATCACCAAGAACTTGAAAAGGAAATCTGAAGAGGAGGGAATGATTAAATAAACATGAAAGGCACAGACATTAGCATGTGGCTAGGGATCAGGCTAGATGGGCTCTTTTTAAGAGTCGTTTCTTATTTCCAGAGTCAAGGCCTCGTCCTTTACATGAACTGTTACTCAACTGAGCCCTGCTAACACTCTTAGATGGCAAGCTAGCAAGGTAGATTTAGCTTCGTATTCGTAAGCTTTAACTAGCTAGCTAGCTGGGTACCAATTGAAGAGAGGATAGGCAATATTGGCAGCTGATGTCGAAATTCATTCACTTTTAAAGAACCCCAATGACACAATGACGACGCGACAAATAACAAACACGAAAACATTGCAAGTTAACTTTGCTCGGCTAGACGGTTAATCTCCAGACGTTGGCGTAAAAATAATTGACTGCCAAGACATGTCTATTTTGCTAGCTAGCTTGGGCTACCGCTAAATAAACAAGCTCGAGTCGGGCTGCAAATTAATACTTTCCTTACCATATGTCTCTGTCATTATCCTTGCCGGATTCAAGTTCACCGGTGGCTGAAACGTTATTTGTGAAGAGCAAAGACAATGTATCGTTAGCTCGATAGCAACTGTGTTCGATATTATTTGGCGTTTATTCTGGGGGACTCATACATCTCTGGCTGGCTAACTGAATAGCTACATTACATTGGACAGCACAGGAGTTAGCGCAGGCTTGATGGGACGTGATGACGATATTGCGACGTTGCATGAGTCTATTTTACCTACAACCTTTTAAAGAAGTGTTAAATGAGGTATCATCTTCCTGTGGATGAGCTAATGCTAAATTACATTTAAATTGCTCTGTGTTCACCTGTTCAGCAGCTCAGCAGCAGATATTCAGTAAAACGCTATGCAAGAAATGTTCAGATATTTATTCAATCAGAATGGTATGCAAAAATGGAAGAAACGTGAACAAATGCAGTTTAACACGCTTTTACTTCAGTTACAGTAGCCACACGATCATATTTAGTCCAGCCATTCAGTATTTTGTGATGGCGATTGATTTGTGATATAAAAATCCCCCTAACCCATTTGACCAAGTGCCTTCCACTCCAAATATTGCATCTTCTTGTAGTGTAAGTATGTGCCGTGACCACAATCTGAGTTTTCATTCTGGCTCCCGTTAACAGACAAATATGGGAAAATGGTAACAAAAGCACTTCCATCAAAATACCCCCCCCCCCCCTCCCCCCCATTAGGTCCCTATAGCCTTATCCAGAGCAGTCCAGGACAGTCCAGGTGGCCCGATAAGACATGTGAGTGACCCCCTCCTCTGCTGCAGCCCCTCTACTCATCACTTGGACTTCAGTTTTGGTTTGGGGGCAGGGGCAGGGGCAGGGGCTGGCACAGGGGCAAGGGCAGGGTCAGAGTCAGGAGCAGGGACAGGGACAGAAACAGGTCTGATCTTTCTGTACATCCTCTTAAACCTGTGAAGACAGTAAACCAGAAATATAGGCCTGAAAATGACAGTTTATGTCATGAGATTAGTATCTTTCATCAATGGCATCTAGAATTGTTGGACTGTTTTGACCTGAATTTTGAAAAACTGAATATTTAATGTCCCTATAGGGTTTGCGCCTAAAAATAAACATGAGTAAAACTAGAACATCATCACAGTAAAATAGGGCTCACATGTTTTTGATTCTCCTCAGGAAACCCTTGACCGCTCTCACCAGCTTCTTTATCCGTCCCTGTTACCCAAAACAAGAGCTGGTTAGCAAACTTCCCAGTGGATTGCTGTCAAACAGTGCTTCTTAGATGTGTCCCAGTCATGACTTCCAGGGTCGACGATGACCATTCTGCTGCCTTACCTGCTGCTTTTTGTAAAGTAGCGGAAAAGAGAAGAGGCAGATGACACCTGAGAAAAGAGAATTAATGGATGAGTCGTCTGTGTGAGTCATTTGTGAGAAGAGGAAGTTCATATGCAGTTGTGGACCGGTAGAGTCTTACCAGCAATCACCAGGGTCAGTCCATTGGTCAGTATTCCCACATAGGACAACAGGTACAACAACACTGCAAACTGAACAACAACAAAGTGGGGAAGATAGTTTGATTTCATATGTGGAACAGGCTTGTGGACAACTGAGTCTAACACGCTCCTGAAACACTATACATCCAAATCCTTTTAAGGTACTAGAGTAGAAGATGTGATCGGTGACCTCTGACCTTCACAGAATCCGTGATGCTGCCAATGAACAGCAGGCGTTTGAGCTCCGTAAGACCAAACGCAATCAGCAGCACCGCCTTCTCCACCAACACCACTGTATCTTCATTCGTCAGAGAGCTGTCCTCATCCAGGTAAGTCCTAAGGGAAACACACAAACACACGCAAGTATTTACTCTGAATGAATGATATGGCACTCCAAAGAACAGCATGGTGGTTTCTCCTCAAGGACAGAGGTCTGGACTCACTGGAAGGGCTGTTCCTTTTCAGGGTTCCAGCGAAGGAGCTCCAACAACTTGTAGTAGAAGCGCAGGGGAAAGGTGACACACAGGATGCCCAGGCCCAGGTAGGACAGCACTGTGAGGGCACTGAGCTGGAACAGGCTGGCCAGGCCCACCACCAGCCCAGTGAACACCACTCCTGTCTTCCCCATGTTCTTCCAGTACACCAGCTCCACAACTGGCCACAGGCAATATGGGTTTATGAATGAGCGAGCAAATGAAACGTGGCCTGACTGCTTTGAATGAATGATCTAGGGAGACAGGCTGATGTACTGTCTACAAGGCACAGCTGAAGGATGTAGCATGGAATGCTTTTGTTTTTGTTTGTGTGAGAGAGTCAACCCCTTTTTTCTTCTACAGTGATGGTGGGAATGATGATATTATTCCAGCTAAACATACTACTGTTATGATTTAAATGATGAAGATGATTTAGAATCAAGAGTCAATAAAGAGTGATTGATATAAACCAGTTTAATATATATCAATCTAGGACAGCAATCCAGAGATGTCTATTGTGTGATCCCTCATTGATGATACTGTATATTGAGGGTGACAACCGGAGCTTGCTTCCGTAGCAACCAAAGTAACATACATGTTGACAGAAGTAGCCACATATACAGATGTTTACCACCAAAATCACTACTTATAATACCTACTTACGCATAACTACCTTTCCAAGGCCTGATGTGTGCAGTATGTAAATGGTTTATATTTGCCCATCAGAGGGAGAGGAAAGGAGAGCACAGACATGTTCACACAGCATGCACAGGCAAGCACACACACACACACTCAATCAGTGAGAAGCATGTGCTAGCAGATCTGTTTAGCCCTGTTAGAGCTGGTATAGCACTGTCCACAACAGCTGAAGCTTCAAATGAGCTCCCTAACCCCAGTGTAAATCTAGAGAGGTAATTATCTAATTAAAACTAACATCAAGGAATCCTGCGCCCACACATACAGCTCCTCCTCGGTCCCAACACGTAGCCCTGTATTGTATCCACAACAGCTGTACCCAGGGTGATTCAACATGGCCAGGCCAGATTAAATCTCAGAGCAGTCATCAATCTACGGAGCCAAATCAGGAGATGAAGGCTCCTGCTGTGCAATTCTGTTAAAACAATAATTTTTTCCCGTTCATTGTATGTCTGACCATCAATTCTAACTCGGTGTGATGTTACAGTAGCGATCTTGAGCTTATCTAGCAACAGATTCTTCAGTGGTCAGTCTGGCTCCAACTGACCTGGCCCTAGGAAGTCCCCTCTTTAGATCACCCACCCCCAGCTACACTCCTCCAGCCCCCCCCCCCCCCCCTACCCCCCTCTATAGTCCACTCTACCTGGAATCACACACCCTTTGCCAGCTTACCTTTGGTGGCCATCTCAGCAGCTGTTGTCTTGCTGCTTAGCCCTCTCCTTAAGCCCCCTGCACTCCCACTGTATGAGTCCGGACCCCAGGCTTTTTTTGGCCACCCCAGCCCTGTCAGCAGTATAAGGTCTGGCTGGCCTAATTTTATCCTGTATTGGATACCCTGTTTGAGGTCTCGCTCTCTCTCTCTCGCTCACACACACACACACACACACACACTCTCGTTCACACGCTCTCTCTTGCTCTCTCTCCCCTCTTACACACACACACACACAACTTGAGGAACCTGAGACGTCACCATGTGCATGAGCGCAGGCAGTTCCGTGGTCTCCGGAGAGAGCCCTGGTTTAGTGTGATTGGTTGATTATCCAAAATAAGCAGTCTTCCCCCAGTCAGACAGAGGGACAGGTTAGTAAAAACTACTGTACTTACTACCCATACCCTAAACATAACATTTCAGAATTGCTGCATGTATACATGTTTTTAGAGTACTGTGAAGATACTTTTCAAACCATTGCTAAATAGACAAACACAATATAAAAATGTCAAAATATGGTTTTGAATTTGCATATGAAATACATATATAAATAGGTCTGATTGTTCTGAATGAATGACTGCGACCACCACGAAGTGCGTCATTCACACAGCTTTCGCTCGAGGCACGCACCACAAACACATGACTCATATCTTCTAAAGGGAGCATCGTTGTGCATAAAATGAGCCTTGTCTCCTCTCCATTCATCTCACTCTCACTCTCCTCCCTTCCATCCCCCCCTCTCTGTTTTTCCCTCCTGCCCTCCCTGTGTCTCTCCCCCTCCTCTCTCCCACATGCAGTACTATGTGCTGCTGTATATAGAAGGCTGACGCTCCTGTAATCCCCAGGAGTAGATGCCGGGTAATCCAGCCTCATCAAAGGTCGAGATTAACCAACCTGGAAGGGGAGGGATGAGAACCAGAGCTGCAGATAGGAGCAGAGGGAGGGAGAGAGGGAGGGAGGGAACAAAAGAGAGTGATAGCGTATGCATGACAGGGGCGAGCTTTTCTGCTTACGGATTGGTGCACAGAAATAGCCAGCCAATTGGATGGAAGGAAGGGAAAATAACAAGACTAAGGGAGAGCTGGAGAAAGAGGGAAGAGCTATGAAAAAGAGAGGGAGACGGTGAGATCACAGGACTACAGCAGAGAGGAATAACCTAGCGTGGATCAATGATGAGAAGCGGAGGGATAAAGAACCACTGAGAAAACACAGGCCGGGGAGAGGAGAGGACAGACAGGAGATGGGCGGGGAGAGAAGGATTCCCAGCCGTCGCGGAGAAAATCAATCAGCCAGACCAACAGCATCCGTCCGGGCAGCCATGCACTGAGGCCTGGAGCTGCAGCACTCCGCAAACACGGCTCAGGCCCAGCACCAGGCACCCGGCCCTGCTGGCCTCAGCTCCCAGCAGCAGGCCAAGCCCTCAACGAGAAAGAAGATCCCCATTGGTCCACTGCACAGAGCAGCCATGAGGACGGCCAGGAAGGGCAACGTGGAGATGCCTGCTTTCGTGCGGCAGCTGGTGAAGGAGACAGAGAAGAGGGTCAGCTCCTTCTTCAAAGGAGGCCGTGGGGGAGCCGAGCCAACGGAAGGGGAGGCAGAGGAGGTGATCCCCAGTCCCTACTTAGACCGCCCCGTTCTGGATAAGCTAACCGAGGAGGGCTGCTCCAGATGGGGTCTTAACTATGCCCTGGGCAGCATGCAGGGCTGGAGGGCCAACATGGAGGACTTCCACAACTGTGTGCCACAGCTCGGCGGACAAATGGCTGACTGGAGCTTCTTCGCTGTCTTTGATGGTCATGCGGGCAACTGTGTGGCCCATTACTGCTCCCAACACCTGCTGACTCAGATCCTGACCACAGGTGACGCTGATTGACAATGATCTGTACCTCTTGCCACATCATCTTTCATCATCGTCATTTCTCATCCGAAACATCTTGAAAATGTGTACCTCTATATATTGAATTTATCCTGTCCTATTGAGATTAAATTATTTAGTTATTGCTATTATTTATAGCAATAACAAGTGTTTGATTTAGCTGATATTTAGTGGTGATGCTCTGAAAATGTGTAATGTCTTTGGAGTGTAATGTTTTCATGCGTGTGCGTGTATGCGTAGGAGCCATCGGGCCCGAGGATGATGCTGAGAAGGTGAGAGGAGGCCTCATTGAGGGCTTCCTGCAGACAGACAAGCAGCTGCACACAGTGGCCCGGCGCGAGGGCTGGGAGCGCGGCGGCACCACCGTGGTGGCCACGCTCATCTCGCCGCGCTACATCTACTTCGCTAACTGCGGCGACTCGAGGGCCATGCTGTGCCGGGGAGGTCAGGTGGGCTTCTCCACAGAGGACCACAAGCCCTTCAGCCCTCTGGAGAGGGAGCGCATCGAGAGCGCCGGCGGCTCCGTGTCCCTGCAGCGCATCAACGGGTCCCTGGCCGTGTCCCGAGCCCTGGGAGACTTCAACTACAAGGGCGCCGAGAACCGGGAGCCCACCCAGCAGATGGTGTCCCCGGAGCCGGAGGTGTGTGTGCTGGAGCGCTCCCTTGCAGACGAGTTCCTGGTGCTGGCCTGCGACGGGGTGTGGGACACTATCACGAACGAGGAGCTGTGCGCTTTCATCCGCAGTCGGCTGTGCGTCTGCACTGACCTCAGGGAAGTCTGCTCGCAAGTCATCGACCTCTGCCTCTATAAGGTTGGTAACTGGGACAATGTGCTTGGTAAATAGAGAAAGAGATACACCTGGATATAAGCAGAGAAGCATTGGTGAACATGAAAGATTATTTACAAAATTTACTAAATGTATGAGATTGACAAATATATGTCCTGAGTCAAAGACACACATTACAAAATGTACTCAGTTTCATAAAAGAGAAAAGCCTGCAGTTATACTTTTAGCTTAGAATGTTCTATTATGTAATAGCATAATCCCCAAGATTATTTTTTGGGGTGCAAAAAATGATTGGGAACACATCCAATACTTCTAACAGGGGCTCAGACTTTACGTGGCCACATCGGTCAAAACACACAAACATAATCTCTTTATACAAAGCACAGGCCACAAGAAGGCCAGCGAGGGACAAGTTGGCAACCTTGTGCACGCAGGGTGATTGAGCTGCTCTGGCTTTGGCTGTCGTGTCATCATCTTAGCGTGGCCTCAATGTTGTGTAACAGCCCTCGAGCTCAGACCTGACCGACGACCTGAAAATGTCACCGTTTCTCGCTCCCTCAAACCCATGCCTGCGCTTCACCGCGACAGTTCATGGCACATCTAGTTTAGTTGGGCGTAACGGCAACTGTCTGTGTTGTGGGAGAGGAACCAAAGTGGTATTAGATTAGCAGGGTGTACGTTAGACAAAGGCTAATTTGGCCATCAGCCTTCCGCTTGATTTAGAAGCTTTTTTTAGCTTACCCAAGCCCTTTACTCTGGGCAACTTGTTCTTCATGCACACAGACACAGCTTTAGAGACTCACAAACTACAGCCAACACTAACACAATTCACACTTGACCCTAAACAAAGCCACCTGTGGCTAAACCTGGTAAACACAGTGACTGAGCTTCTAGAGATGACAACAGGGATAAAGAAGTCTACAAGAGAGAATGGGAGGGCAATGGGCCCTACTTACCACCTGAACCAATTAACCTTCTTGTGACTTTAAGATACTAAGCCTTTCACTAGCACTCCAGAGATGGACAAATAGAACACAGCTCTGATTATTACAGCTCTCATTATTAATAGTGTCCTTAGGGACAAACATTGCCAGCATGTTATTTGATTTGCTGTCCACATTGCTGTGCAATTTATGGCTGTGCATACGAGTGTTCAACATGTGTTGTTTATATATGTTACATGTGCACTCTTATGCAAACAGCATGTCCTCTCTGTGGTGGAACAATGCTTACCTTTGTAGGGAAGTCTGGACAACATCAGCATCATGCTGCTTTGCTTCCCTGGCGCCCCCCAGCTGTCAGCTGAGGCACTGCATCAAGAGGCCGAACTGGAGGACCTGCTGGAATCCAAAGTGGCAGGTGCAGAGATGACACACACACACATACTCCCCAGCCATTCAAAACACCACAGCTGTGATGTAATCGTTCTATCGAGCTTGAAGAGTATTCATACTGGCAATCCAGTCCAAATCCAATTTAAAAATAACAAGTGCAGTGGGATGCATATCCACTAGAGTCTCCACATTAACAGCTATATCTGTCTGAGAACTTACTGTAATCTGGGCGCTGACACGGCTTCTCCCTTCCACAGAGATCTTTGAGGAGCTGAGTGTCCGAGGGGAGGAGCCTGATCTGCTGTCCGTCCTCACGATGCTGGCGTCCACAGCCATCCCTGGTCTACCACCAGGAGGAGGCCTGCAGAGCAAGTGAGACAGCAAGAGTGTGTGTGAGTGTTTGTGTCTGTGTGTTTGTGTGTGTGTTTGTGTGTGTGTGCGTTTATGTGTGTTCAGAGAACAAATAATCAATTGCAATTTAGAAGGGGCATGCGATGGATGTATAAATAAGAAAAATGAAAAAAAAAGAGAAAAAAAAACTGGAAATGTTGTTACCTGCTTGTTCTCTTACCAATGTCCTGGTTTTGTTTCAGGAGGAACTGTATTATCTCTGCGTATTATCAACTGAAGGAGGCTCACCAACCTTCCCTACCCAATGTGAGTAAGTAAGCTGCAACATCATCTAACTGTTGTTTAACTACATCACGGAGGGTCTAGAAACCGTCTGTATTTCAAACAAATAGTGTCTCTTCCATGGTTTGACAGCGGCCTTATTTCATCTAGGAAGTAGGTGGTCCTGAGAAGCCCATCTAGGCTTGGAGTGTGACCAATCCGTTTGTGGCATCTGACCAATCACACAAGAGGAACTGTTGAAAGGAATTATTTTGTCTCATCAACTCAGAACATCTTACAGTAACAGGTACAATGAAAACTGAAGAATCCACAGATGTAATATATTTCTACAAGGGGGATATTTTTTATGATTCTGGACATAGATCAGCAGCAGCATGACTCAGTAGTTACAGCAACCAAATGTCTGCCTCATAATCATTCATTCAGAACTACAGTCTTAATTAATAAAACCATGATGGTTGATGTTTTTAAAATGGGATTTATAAATGTACTTCAGGAAAATACAGGTCATGGAAGTACAATTGACGATGTGATATTTGGGGTTGTATTTCAGATTGATGTTTTGCGATTATTGTTATCCATAAGTTCCCAAACCTCTCTCTCAGTCCTATGTTTGGTCTGGTTTGCATGATCTGTACTGTGCTGCCTTACTGACCTCTTTCACAGTAGATTTAACATGTTACATGACCAGCCATGAACAGTCCATAAGCAGTCAGTAGACTCAGTAAAATGTTATCGTTTATCATATAAGATTTCCATGAATATGTACTTCTATGATATACTGTGTATAGCTATTTAATGTTTAAAGTAATGACTGTATTCAGCCTAAATAAAGATTATTTGACTGACAGAGCATTTCAGTAGATTCTTCAAAATAACACACAAAACAAACTCAGATTCCAATCAAACTCAATTTTCATTGTTATTATTTAAAATATTCAAATTTGTTAGCAGCTGAAATGATATTCCTTAATCAGTTTAGTTCATAATATATCCACTAGGTGGAGATGTTACTCTTCTTGCTGCAACCTAGTGTTCAGTGTGTGCAAGACATCAAATCTTATCTTCGGTGCCCTGACACTTCTGATAAAGTAATGCTTTGATAGGCATTGAGTCAACATATAACAGCTACATATTAATAATAACTACAATATTAATAATAATACTGTAATGAAAAAACTAGCAGATGATACATGGCTTTTCTTATGAACACACACCTGCACACACATGATTAGATTAGACTCTGTACCATCCTGGTCTTTTCTACATGCTGGTTTCTTGACTGCGCCTGTATCACACTCACTGGAGCACTCTTTAACATAAGGGCATTTGTCCCAAGCCTCACCTACACTACATTACCTTTTAAAATATGACTTCTCACATACATCATGATTGCACTGAACTTCAATGAAACACTGCATTAAAACGTACTGTCCCCTCCTTGAGCTATCTGCAGAATAATGAATGCTGTCCTTACAGCTTCCATACTATTCTTCTGAGGGATATGTAATTAAGCCACATCATTCAAACAGCGATACATATTCATCAGGTGCTCCTGCAGACTTCAGATGGCAGAGAATGCAAATACAGAATACGGCCACATCTCTTTATTCACTGATCGTGGACAGACCCTAACGGACAACCATTGTGCTGTTTTAAGGATCCCAGGGGACATCTGCAGTGCTCTCATGAATCAGGCCTTCCTCTCAAGAGGCCCTCAGAATCTCCCACTGTCTGATTGCCTTCGGCACGAGCCAATCACTTGAGCGTGTCAGACCCCTCTCCAGACTGATGTTCTCTGAATGACGCGCATCTGTCCAATGCTTATCTCCACACAAGAAAATGGGGATATTCAAGTATAGTCTGGAGTTCAGTGATATTGATGAATGTCTGGAATTCACATCAGAGTTGGGTCTGACTCTGAAGCCTCTATCAGAATATAAGTGCCGTATATCTCCAATAATCTCTGAATCTGGTGTAAATGTATGGTCTTTGGCAGCAAGTTACTGTGGATCGCTAAAACAGGTTTTCTTCGTGATTTATCAAGAATGAGCTAGTCACGGAAATGACCATCCAGGTCCAAAAAACAATGTCCGAAGGATATTCCAAAGTCATGTGCACTCATTTATTCAGTGCATGTCTACATTTAAATAAAGCGTTTGTTTTCCCCCATAGCTACACGGGAGCAGAGGCATTCTGGGGGGGGGAGAATGGACTACCTGTCTACACTGGTCTCCTGAAGGCGGTTGTTCATGATTGCGAAGGCGCCCACCCCTCCGGAGAAGCCGTTGTGGCGGGCCTGGCTTTGGCGGGGGCCCTGGTGAGCCGTCTCGCACAGCTGCTTCTGCAGCAGGGCCAGGGACACCTTATTGGAGGCCGTGAAGTCGTTCACCGAGATCATCTCCCCAGAGAGCCGGCGCCCCACGCCGTAGGCCCCGTCGGGCCCCGCCCCGGCATCCGTCTCGCTGTCACACACCGTCTCCACCGAGGCGTCCGTGTAGCGATGCCGGCCCGCCGGGCAGTGGGACGGCGCGGGCTGCACCGCGTTGCGTTTGAGCCGCTGCTGGCGGAGCCTGGCGGGCGGGGGCCTGAGAGTGGGGTGCTTGTTAGGGAGGCAGGGGCAACACAGCCTCCAGCAGCCTCTCAGTGAGGGGCACGGGCAGGAGCAGCAGTGGCCCGGGCACGCCAGCTTGGCCAGGATCCAGTTCAGCGTCTGCTTGATGATGATGGAGATGACGTTGAAGAGCGAGTAGATGCAGCACACGCCCATGAGGATGAAGAGGCAGTTCCCGAGGCGGTAGGCGTCCTGGGCCTCGTAGCGCTGCCTCTGGCTGCTCACCAGGTCCCCGAAGCCGATGGTGCTGAAGGCCACGAAGCAGAAGTAGAGGGAGTCCACGTAGCTCCAGTCCTCCATGGTGCAGTACAGGGTGGAGGCGCTGCAGGCGATCAGCACCGAGGCCACCCCCAGGATCAGCATCACGTAGTAGACCGAGGGCTTCCAGCCCTCCAGACTGTCCTCCTCACTGTGGGGCTCCTCTCCGCCCGACGAGCCGCCGACACCGGCTCGCCTCAGTCGCCGCTCGTGACACCAGCGCATGATATAGGCGAGCATGGTGATGATTCTCTCCAGAAAGAGGTTGAAGAACAGGATTGTAGCAGCACAGCCGATGAGACCATAGAAGATAAGGAATATTTTACCAGCTATGGTAGCTGGAGTAGTCATTCCAAAGCCTGGAAGGTGTGGAAATCGGTGTCATACAATTTGAAAGATGTTAGAATAGAGAACAGAAGAGAGGAGAGGAGGGGAGTTAAGAAAAAGAGAAAGACAGATTTTTGTTCCGTCACAAGTAAAGATCGCAGTGGTATCACAGTGAGACACATATTGACCTCATGCCTCAGAATAGAGGAAAACAGAACCAGACTCTCCTGAAGCTCACTTGAACAGCCTCAACGCTCTCTCACTATTCTGAATACTCTGATCCTACTAAAACATCCTCTTCTGCCACAGAAAAACCTAAAACCACACGTTCTCATCCTGCCACAGCCTGAAGGGGGGGGAGAAAAGAACGAGCAGGTGCTCAGCTCACCGATTGTGGAGACCACTGTGCCAACAAAGTAGAAGGCTCCAGAGAAGTCCCATCTTGGCCGGAGTGCGTCCACTCTAATGCCCGCCCCGTTGGCCTCTTCATACTGACGCAGCAGCATGTGCAGGTCTTTCCTGCTCACCCTGTGGTGCCCAGTGAAGTTGGCCAGCTGCTGGTCCCAGAGACGGCGGGCGAGCAGCTCGGAGGGGCGCTCCAGAGCGGAGAAGATGGCCGCTCCACACATCAGGTAGCACAGGATGAGCCCGGCCAGGAGACAGAAACGTGCATTGTCCTCGTTTAGTGGCAGCCGAGAGCAGCAGCCACCGCGCCTACGAGCCATAACTGTGGTTGGCCCAGCAAAGACACACCACTGCACTAACATGCACCTCCCACACCAATCTGTTCGTTCCCTGTTAACACACTACACACAGCAAACCAACAACAACACATAATGCACTGACTACAATGGAGGTTTGTCCAAAAGCCTTTCTGTGATTTAAGAAGCGTCCAGGAAGTGTCCAGGTTGACAGAATAAGACAAGGATAGTTCCATAAACACAAGGAGTAGTCCTATAGGCTGGTAGGGAATAACCAGAAGATCTGGACCAGAGGGTATTATGGGTTGGTACCAATGAGCCTTTCACAGTGAAGTGATGTCCATTCAGTTGAATGGCCATACAACTGCTCTGGAATTTTCCGTCCTCCAACAAATTGTTTAGCATTCTTAATATTCTATGTTGGTCTATGTTCTGATCTGAAATAAATGAGACCAATGAAGATGCATAAACATACACTCCACAAAACTCCTAGGAGATGTTAAACAATATGCTTTAACATGCCTAAATAGTAAAGCAGCACAAACAGTAGATTGATTATACCGTTTTTAAATTATTTACGATTTTGGATTATGCATCATAGTAACAATATAGCAATTAATTACTAAAATTGACTAATATTAAGAAATTATTGTATTACATTTAAAATAAATCAAATGAAAACTCGATTTTAGATACCACCAAATAGTTTTCGTTTAAAAGAATCTGAATCCGCATCCGCAATTTGGTAAGACAACTCACCGTGCGTCGAGTTCCACGGTCTTTTGAGAGTAGACTGCTTGCACGGTCAAAAGTGATCAAGTAAGACTTGGGGATTCATCTTTTTTGTTGAAAAGTGAAAGGCTCTATGACTCAATGTTGACATCATATATTCATTAAACACAATACTCCGGACGGTACGTGTTTGTGTGTGCGTGAGGAGCGATAGAGAATAGAGAGAGAGAGAGCGAGAGAGAGAGAGCGAGAGAGATAGAGAGGAAGGAGGCCACATTGGCCACCTTGATTGGTGTAATCATCTCTTGATTTTAGGAGCAGTCCTCCAGCCTAATCAATGTTCAATCTAGTTTCCTTCTGACTTTCCTCATTTTCAATATATTATGCTGTAATCAAACTACAGGTTGTTGTTTTTGCCATGCTTTCATTGACCATTAGCATATTTTTAATGCGCACCTGAAAGCCGGTTCATGATTAAATCAAATGTAGTAAGCATTGTACACTGCTACTGGAAAGTTTTGTCATCTGCTCTGTAGACAGAGTGGGTGGATCTGCTTTGTTCACCCTGATTGTTGTCTGTGTCTGTCCCTTCCTTTAATCTTGGATGTAGGGCGAGGGAGAGGCCAGGGCCTCATCCTTTTTGGATCCTGTTTTCTGCAAGAGTAAGTGCCCAGGTGTAGAAGAAAGAGACCACATATGTAAACGTGATGACACTTGCTTTAATAACACCTGGAACATATCCTCGGACGATATCTGCGTGATTCATGTTTTTCCTATCATTAAGTGTATCTGACATGCTATATTTGAATGATAAAAAACATTGTTGATTTTAGTATCACCTATATATGATGAATATGAAGAAGAGAGTTTTGTTATATTCTGCATTTTTTATTTTAAACCTTTTCATTTAAGCATTTCTTATTCGACATATAATTAAAGAATAATAAGAGTCAACACACAGTGACATGGTTATTATGATACAACTGCCAACTTATGTGGCATGGAATTATAAGGATGAATAAACTGGACATATATTTAAAAGCATGATTATTTTCAATGAAAACATAGAGTGGAAATGTGATGGGATAATGTAATCCAGTTGGTCTCTTCGTGGCCAAGAGACAGTGTTGACATTTACAGAAGGCACTGTAGACATATACACACAAAAATATAATGACAACAAAACCAGAAATATACTCAACACAGACAGGAAGAGACAGACTGCAAAGAGACAGTCTCAGAGGAGTGGGGAAGATTCAAAAGCTTGTACTCGAGCAGCAAATATCAGCACATGCTTTTCAACTTCTGTGTTTATTTCTTGCTGTGAGGCATTTGGATTCTTCTGCAAAAAGTCAACAATGCTCTTGATACATTCTCCCTGTGTGAAGGGAAAAACAGTGGGTTTAGACTTTTACTGTATATTAACTAATATAATACTGTATATTAAATAATCCAATTCAAACAAATCACTGTGTGGCAATATGTAAACATAGGATCACGTTCATCCCATCTTGTCCATTTTAAAATACACAAACCTTATAGGCATCCACTTTCCCTTGTCCAGTAATCCGGTTCATGAGCTCTCGTGCCACCTGAATACCTGTGACAGCTGTCAATATCCCCTTATCCTTTTCATCGTCAGAACGGAGCCAACCAAGAAAAGCCAACTGAGAAATGAAAAAGAACGAGGACAGATATGAGGACCAACGTAAGAGGTGTACGATTTAACATGTACAAATAAGTAGGCCCATTTTATTCCAGCTAGACTAAAAGCCCTGATGTATTTTAACAGCTTCAACTAACCAGTTCAGTTATCATAGAACTATTTTAATGTAATTTGGATAAAAGCGTCTGCTAAATGAATACATTTAATTTCTGTAGCGTTAGAGGTGGAAAACCACCTCTACAGAAACCGCCATTGTTTTACCTGTTGAACTAACTGCGAATTTGACATTTCACCCCCTGAGCTGGTTGGCATTGACATATTCGTAATTTGCTGTTTTACTAGGTAAAGTTGTTAACTTTGTAATTGGTAGCACACTATATAGGTAGCTAAATACAATAATCTAGATTAGAACAACGTTAACGCGATAATCTTGCCAGCCCAAAATGCACCATCCCTTGCAGACCAACTTCCTGTTTACATTTTCTTCTTTATGTGTTCTGATTTACGATAAGATCATTTTACTCTCTACTGCTACCTACTGGTTAATGCGGTCACAGGATGCAATTTACACATTGCCAGGAGCAGGGTATTCCCAAAAGATGACCTCTAGAATACGTTAAATTATATGACAGAATACTCATTAACACAGTAATCATATATCATGTTTATTCTGAAAATAAATGCAATTGAAGTTTGACAAAGTGTATCTGAACGATAAGAGCATCCAATATGCTCTATCCCAAAGCTGAATACTCTTCACAAGTCATCATTATTTTATACAGCACTGACAATTGCTTACAAACAATATAGAGGTATGATAGATTAAAATAAATATATTGGTCAGGTCTCTCTTGATTTAGAGAAAGTGCCTAGCTGCTTTGTATTCACATCTTTCAGTTGTTCCAGCTGCCGTTCCCCACGCCTGTAAAGGTATTCTATGTGCATGACATCAGTCTTTTTGAGGCGGGAGTTTTCTCGAAATTCATCCCGTATTCTGGGTAAGAAGCCTGGCTTGTCCTGGCCAGCTCGGAGGAACTGTCGATAGAGAGACAACACCTGCTTCTGCAGTTTACTGTGACGCACCATAGTTTGGGGCACTGGGCTCTGAGAGTGGCTGCTGCCGATGTTAGAGAAGCACCAACCAGAGATTTGGACTGGGGGAGGAATCTACTGACGTCGTTGTTAAAAGTCAAGCATCAGTGCAAGTACCACCTAAGAAAATGGGTAAAATACATTCGTAAGTTAGATGACATTGGAGGCTTATCAACAGAATAACTAAGGTTATTAGATGATCATGTAATGATCGCCTGTTTGTCCAAAGCTACCAATATAGATTATACAAATACCTTAAATGCCCTAGGCCTATTTGTAAGTTCACATTGGTGAAAATCGTCTGCTAAATGAATAAAATGTAACTGGTACATATTGCAACAGCTTTCAATGTAGTGTACTCTATCTATCTGCTAGCTCTGTGTTTGAAAGTTTAAGTTAGCTAGCTAACCTATAAGCATTCGCAACTTACCCTGTACCACTCAATGTCAACGTAGAAAGATGGTTCAGTTATCCTGGAAGGTTGATATACGGAGAGGATCTTTCATTTATAAATTCTAGGAGGGGACTTCTAAATAATATATATTTTGTGCTCTTCTAGCACCACTGCTGCTCGACCTCAGTGAACATGTTTGTTGTTGCGAAAACGAAAGACGACGATTCTGTTACAATGGGGTTACACTGCCCTCTAGTGACTTGGCTGTTTTACTTACACGAATATGAAACGGTGCCAATCCCTGCACCTAAAAACAATAGATCAAACCTATTCGGTTGGCAGGTCATCTTTATCTTTATTAACAAAATATATTTTGCACAGCCACCGTTAACTTTGCATAATACCAATGCACAGTAATATAAACATTGCAGTAGATACCAGGTTAGTAAGTGCAATTCAATAGGCTTAAGGTACAGTACTGTATACCTTATATGGACGTGCGACTCACATGGTAAAATGGTTATTTCACTCATTAGCAAAGCAGTCAGTCAATGGGTTGAATTAGATTTGTAGTAACTGAATGAAGTGTTGATCCTTAGGCTATCTGTGTTACAGACCTTATTATTTCAAAGCATATGTATCACCAATAGATGCTATGATGTACAGTAGAATATAAATTGCATCTTAATTAGCAGTAACTTGTGTTTAGCCAGTAATCCACTCTAATTACTAAGTAAAGGGCTAAGGTTTGAAGTTGATTGGAGTTTCTATGACTCTTTCATAAGAGATTGGCACTAAGAGAAAATGCATTACCTTTACTTTATATGTGCATAATAAATGCACTGACATCAATACATTTGGTTACACTCAATGTGTTCTCTACTTTAAAGTCTGAGTAGTTGGAAAAGGGATATTACATAATTTTAAGTATTTTCACCAACTACATACATCATTATCTTCAAAGTCTTCAACATCATGTTACAGTTCACGTTTTACCACCACATACTTACTGGTATGGGTTTAACCATATAAATAACATTACAGTAGCTATTGTTTGAGAAAATGTTTCTGATCTATACCACACCAGTTGGAATGAATATAACATCAGTGCTAAACAGTCCTTGGACATTATTCCTAATGGATCAGAGCCCCAGATATTCAGCCAGGAACACCACCACTACCTTGATGAGGTTCTCCACAGTCGCAGAATGGATGTGCTGCGTTGTGTCCTCCAGAGTGTGCAGAAAGGAAGGGAAGGGCGTTGCGATCATATGCAGCACAGGAACACCTGCAGCCATGGAAGGTGGACGTGGGAAGGGTAACGAGACAGGGAAGGGGAGTAGACTAATGAGACAGAGTGGAAGCCAGAGGGCACTCAGGATAATCAAGGGGAAAGAACAGTTCATAAATCTAACTCTGCTTCCCTAACCTAACCTATCCATGGCTATCTGGACTGGTATACATGTAGATACACGACCAGCAAACACAGACTCCTACTCAGACATTCGAGACGTAAATATAATATCCAACAGTCGAACCACAAGTGTTTGTGTGTGCTCCCTTACCCTTTTTCAGAAAGGGCAGGTGGTCGTCGTCGACGGGACCCATCTGAATGTCCTTCCTGAAGTAGCTCTGCTCTCTGGGGTGGGAGGCCAGCAGACCCAGCTTGTGGAGCTTCTTCTCTGTCAGTAGCGACACCACACCACCGCGTCAGAGAGCAGGCACGAGGGAGGGGGACCACCAGAGACAGGAACAGCAAAGGGAGGAAAGTATTTTCCACATGAGCCATGGTCTACGGTTTCAGTGACATTCTGCCTATTAAACGCAAATGCTAGGAGAGCGAGAAGGTCTGGAGGGTCTTCCTACCAATAAATATGAGTCGATCAAACCAGCGGACTGTGTCGTCGAAATGGCTGATGAATGTTGGGTCAGGGGCACCAATGAGATTGAACAGAACAAATAGATCCTGAGAATTAGAATGACAATTTAGCACCCATCATGAGGCTCAGAAAGGGTCAAAAGATCCAAGCCTCTCGATCATCTTAGCCTTACCAGGGCCTGAAGGAGGGTGGTGTCTTTAGCTCCAGATGGGTGGGGATTGCGGGACATTTGGTCGGCGAGGTAACGTGAGCCGTAAAGAGAGTCTGCCGGGGTCCACTCCCCAAACGCCTCCTCGCCATCGAAGAACACCAACTGCAAGGTCACCTGGGACATCTTTAGCAAACAGGAACACAAAATGGAAGAATGGACGTTTCTTGAGTCTGTAAACCGGTCTGTCTCAACAATATTCCAGTGCTGGTGATGATATGGTGTAATCCAGCCAGAATATGAGTCAGTATTCATTCTATTTGTGACTAATCCCTTGGTGTTCATTATTAAATAAGAATACATTAATAATTTGTGACCCTGGGTCAGATTTTCTATGAATAGACTGACAACCCTGAAGACAGGTAAACACTTCAGCAGGCCAGGCAGTGGACACTGTGAAAGCTCACCCAGTCATCAGTTTTCCCGCAGCTTTCTGCAAAACTGACATCCGATATCCTGCTGCAGACAGGAACTTCAGAGGATCTGGCCAGTCATCACTTTCTTCGCAGCCTTCAAAGTTTGCTCACATCCCAACAGACAAGAATACATCTTACCTGTTGTTTAAGCCCTCGGAGGTGTATATCCAGAGCGGTGACCATCTCCAGTATCATAGCACACGGAACAGCAGCGTCACTGGCCCCTAGAAATCTCCTGAGAGGACCGTCGGGGGTTTTCGAGGTGGCAGGGATGTCTTTGGAGTCGTAGTGGCAGGCCAGCAGCAGGCGGCGAGGGGCTGAGGGGTCCAGAACTGCCAGCACGTTGGAGAAGTTGATTGGTCCCTTCGGGGTGGGGGAGTTGAAAGTGTCAATCTCCAATGACCAACCGGCTGAGAGTGACTCCAGGTGGGAATAGATGTGCTGAATGCAGACAGTAAAATAGCATAATAACACTGCAATAACGATACCAATAATACCAACTCTGTGAAACACAGAAATAAATAGACATAGGTTAAATGTCACTTACCCTTGTGTTATCTTCGGGTCATTCTGACCCATTAGTCATTGTGACCCACCGTCGTATTGCGACAAATTTACCACATACAAAAACAAAGTGAAGCCTTTTATTTTAACCGTTGGGCTGTCTCAGACCCCCCACATTGCAAAGGTTAAAATAAAATTATTTTTATTTGTTTTTGTATTGGGTAAAATTGGGTAAACACAACGATGGTTCGTTATGGACCTTTGGGTCATGTGACCCGAAGGCAGCACAAGGGTTAAGGTGGTGTTTATCTGTGAAGTACACTTGGGAAACTAAGGTGCCTATATTTAAATAAAGGCCTCTTTACCTCTCGCACCATACGGCTGCCTTTGGTGCCAGGCAATCTCTCAACCAACATGGGTCTCAGATGAAAGTACCACAGCCGACCTCCTTTCACTAGAGCCACCAGCCGCTTGACTTGGGCGATGGTGGGTCTACTGGGTTTATGACTCAACTGCGTTGGAAGATAAGAAGCAGCATGTAAGTAGGTTTTAATCATAATTCGGCCTAGTTTTGAATTCGCCTATATTTAAACATCTTATCAACCACTTACCTTGTCCCTTAAAAGGTCTGGCTCACGAAAATGTATACTGTCGTCACCATGAATAAGATCATCGTCGTTCTGTTCAAACGATGAGAGGGAAACCCCAAGGGCCAGAGCCATGGCCAGCATCCCGCATAAACAGATGAGAAGCAGTCGAACACGGGACATCCGGAGCCCGTTACAGCGTCCCACGCTGCATTGACAGCCTCCCGCCGGTCTGTTCCTTCGAACGGTACTCAACATCTTTTTGCAACGAATTCATACATCGTAGACCTCGATGCCCTAAATGCTGTGTGTGTGGGCAACACACAGAGTGGGGGATTAATGTCACAAAACGACTGGACGCCCTTTGCCTGCGTATGAAACTAGAAATACAATATGAACAGTTCATTCAATTGGCTACATTCAATTCGATTCATTTTTCATATTAAAATAACACAATAATCGTATTGAGTTGTTGCTTTCTTTACCTGAATCGAGCAAGCGCACCGTCATGCTGAAATATGGAATGTGTCGTAGCCTATAATTGTTGATCTCCCGGTCTGCCTAAATCACCCAGCTGTCTCTTCAGAATAACCTTTTCCAACGTAAACCTACTGAAATGTGGCTGAGACTATAAGAGCTGAAGCTGAGCTACAGTAGGCTACAGCACATTGCTCTTGCATTGATGACTGGCGAAAATGCGCGTGCTGCGTGTTAAGAGACTGACAGCTGTAGCTATATCTTAATTTAAATGTTTTTGTTTTTTCTCGTTAGATTATTCTAAATAATTACACTAAATGAATATACCCGAGGTGTGGTAATTAGGGAACTCACAACGTTAAAATATCAGTAAATATAAACAACACACGTAGTGCATGCTATAGACTGTAACAATACACATTCAAATACACAATGTAATTACAGATTATATATTTTAGAATATGTAAATATATATTTCAAAACATTTCCGCCATGCAACCCTGTAGTTACGTCGGTGTCCAATGATCTTTCAATAGAACGCTCAATTTTATCCATTCAAAACTCGTGCTTACAGGAGATTGGTCGGGGTTTCCATAAAAAA
This sequence comes from Osmerus mordax, assembly GCF_038355195.1. Taxonomy (NCBI): domain Eukaryota; kingdom Metazoa; phylum Chordata; class Actinopteri; order Osmeriformes; family Osmeridae; genus Osmerus; species Osmerus mordax. Next base: position 8,883,696 of record NC_090068.1, read on the forward strand.
AATATTGTTTGGGGTCGGCCAGTTGTCTAAAGTCATTGTTCTAGATACAAGAGGAATTGAGCTAACCTAGTTAATTTAAACTGCTTTAATTTCCCCCTTAGGTAAGAAACTACGTGAGCATAATCTTACTAATAATACACCTACCTAACAATATCTGTAGCTACTTTTGTTGTAATGCACTTTATTATTGCTCTATTTGTACTGCACTGTAGGTATATCTACTCGCTAGCTAGTTAACGCTAGATAGCTATGTTCGTCAAACTCGCCTCCAACTTTCTTTGTAGGCTTATACAAGATAGCCAGTGGTATGAATAAAGCCAGCCTAGCTACAATTACTGGATCCGTTTGCCATCCCGTTCAAATAAAGGGCGCTAGCTAGCTTGATCTATTTTAGATTAGACTCGAGAGGGCCCGAATTTATTATTATTATTATTATTTTTTAATATTGGTCCATCCTGCAGATATTTGTGACGCCTCCTTTCGGGAGATTTGAGTAATGGCACCTGGACCCAAGGCCAGAGAGACAACTCAGAGGAGAAGGTAAACTGAAGAAATTGAATGTGACATAACGTGTGTGTCAAACTAATGAAAGAAAAACAGATGTTCAGCAGCATTTGTACAATACTATGATTTATACTGTTCCGTATTTGGATTATGCCTCACAGAAAGACTAAACTTGATTGGAGCACATGCTGGAGCAACAGTCTGAAAGAGGTGGCTGGTCTGCTGCCTATGACTGAACCTAGACGTGGCAGAGCTCTTACAAAGGTCTAGTTTCATGTTTTGATGTATTTTAATTTGTATATATGTATTTTGGTACACATTTGAATTGGTATTAACATACTTACTAACTAGTAAGTAGTGATACAGTAACATTAAACGTGCAATCTGTGTTTCCAGTTGATCACCTCTTCCCTTTCCCTCTTTAGAAAGAGACACTGATCAACATGCTACTCTACTTTGACTTCCTTCACGATAAGATCCAGAACCTTCAGAGTTGTCTGCCTCCCCACTGCCTCCCCCAGGAGCCAGACACAGGTACATCAAACAATCATGTCTCGCCCATTTACTGGACTGGTGATTTACTCTGAGATGTTTACGCTTATAGTTGTTTAGTCCATATGTGTGTCCATCTAGGTTCAGGGTCCGAAAGCGAAGACAATACCCCCTCAGAGCCCTGCACCCCTCCACAAACTCTGAGGGCAAAACGCAAATATCTGTGTAGCCGTGCCCGCAAGAAGTCCACAGGTAGGACTCTGGATCCCCTCCCCCCAACTTTCCTAGACCGTTGTGAGATTATCTGAAAACAAAAGAAATCTGCGAGTGTGACCACGGGTCCAGTTTTGCCCGCAATAAACACTTATATTTTTGCCCTTGCAGAAATAAAGTTGGAGGTTCAGGATGAGAGAAAAAGACAGAAGAGAGAGAGGAGTGCCAGTGGAAGTAGATCCTACACCTTTGAGGAGGATGGGCAGTCTCCTCCCATGTGGAGCATGTTCTCTGATTGGTCAGACCTCCAGCCCAGCAGCAGCTATGAGCAGTGGTCTGTGGGTGAAAGCGACTCTGTTCCGAGCTCTATGGATTCAGCCTTCAGCCTCAGGGAGACTCTTCCCTTGCCCACGCCGCTGGAAGGTGCGTGGGCTAGAAGGGATCCTATGTTTAGGTGTTTAGCTATAGCTGTGTCCTCTGTGTAGGCGATCTCTTTCCGAAATCGATCGTTTTCTCTTTTAGAGAACAGTGGGGTGCTCTGGTCTCCTCTGGGAGGGCACTGCTCAGTGTGTCAGGATCTCACTGTCAGTGAGAGCAGCCCAGGCAGCGTGGTCTTCGACACGCCCCCAACAGGGTGAGTTTCATACACACGACAGTTGTACGTGTGTGGGTGTTGTCCATCCTTATGAGTGTGTGTGTGCGTTTCCAGGCCAGGATCGCTCCTTGTGAAGGACCGCATGTTAGGATTAGTTCTGCCTGTGGGAGTGCGAAGGTTACCCCTCCTCAGCCCTGCAGCCATGTCCAGACAGCCCCCACCACTGTTCCCCCTGCTCCCTCTCTTAGGAGCGGGGGACAGTCTGAACCTCAGCCCCTCCCTCCTCACCTCTCCAGCCCGGGGCCTCAACCACTGCCTGCTGCCAGAGGGCCAAGAGGAACTCCAGGGTAACACACACACACACCAACACAGCCAACATCTGGCCCTCTGATGGGGCGTTGAAGTTCAGGGTTACAGTAGATCATCTGACAGGGGGCTGTTTAACGTGAATTTAGAACATGAAGCTCAGAATGGTGCATTTTAGACCACATAGGTTAACGCTGTATCAGCAACACCGACGCCAGTGTTTTGGGACGGGGGCCAAACTCTCGAAAAAACAAACTGCTGAATCTTTTCGCAGCCCTGTTTGAGGATGTTTGGGTCACCCCCAAAACCAGCCACACCCGAGTATCCATCCGCCCACGCCATGACCCTATTGACTCGGTAAGGCCCATCCTCCCAACATCAAGATCGACCCACCAGTATGTTACTGCATGCACTGCATACTACACATGTACGCGGTGTATTAAGAGTCTGCTCAGCATGGTCATGCAGTCGCTGCCGCCCCCTAGGTACAGGAGGAGGAAGCTGTCGTACCCCCTGAGGTGTGGTTGTCATCCCAGAGCGAGGGGGAGGAGGGGGACGCCACCTGGACCCCCAAGCTACAAGGCCCTACGAAGAAGACAAGCAAAGGCCGCCGCCGCCGCCGCCGAGCCAAGGCAGCCACCAGGGGGACTCAGCGCGCCCCTCCCAATCTGAAGAAGAAATGCGTCAATGGCTTCATCATGTTCTGTCGCGTCAACAGGAAGACCTACCTGCGGTGAGTGACCTTGTGCCCTCTGAACACCAGCCAGAGAGGAACCCACCTCTGTGTGTGTACGCTAACATGGCTGCTGTGTTTGGTGACAGCTCCCATCCTGGCACCCCCTCCACCGTGGTCACCAAGGAGCTGGCCAGCTTGTGGCACATGATGCCCAAGCAGGAGAAGAGAGTATACTGGTCAGTATCACCATAAGTGAACAGGAGTCACATGCTACTGGATGAGTTGTATGAAGGAGTTTCCTTGCCATCAACAACTGTAATGCGGTTAGAACTGAATTTCTAGTCCTTGATTACTTGCAGCTTTTACTGCACATTCTTATATCACTGTAGATGAACGTGTCTGATGGATGAAAATACGTGGGAGTGCGTTTCTGATTTGTGTTCTCTCTCTCTTCCCTTCAGTCTGAAAGCTCGCACGTTCAGCCGCCAGCAGAACCGCAACGTGAGGATCGAGGGTATGGACGAGGAGGAGGAGGAGGACTGCGTGCCCAGCCCCCTCCACATGCTGCTGGCTCACAGAGACCTGTGTGCTGCTACCAGGGGAGGGATCTAGATCATTCTCCACACACACACTCAGGCCACAGCACGTGTTATAAAGGACCAAAACACTCACCGATATTAAAGCGACTTTATGTCAGCGATGATGACACTTCAGTACCATACTTGTTGCTGGGCATGAGTGCATTTTGCAGTGGTATCCAACAGACCATGTGTTTATGACCATATGCATCCTGCGCTGGAAGTTTATATTTATTATGGGCAAATCAACGACACTGGTTTATTCATGAGCCACATAGTTAATTATGAGTTCTTTGTGAAAACATTAATCAACCTTACTCTGCAGAAGATTCAGCACACATAAACTAACAACACATTTTAAAAGGTTGCAGTTGTTTTTTTGAATATAGTTCCTGTAATGTTCAAATCTTTGATAGATATCTTTAATGATAAGTTATCATTAAATGGTATTCTTCTGTAGCTTTTGTTGGTTACAATGCCAAGCCAGTTTTTTATTTGCTATCTGGGTTTGTAATTAATGTCTGTATTTTATAATGCAAAACACCAAGGAAGTACACTGTTTATAGCATAACAACTTACACCATTGACTGAAAGTAAAATGTCTAATCTATTTACATGTTCTTACAGTACATTTATATTTAACATTAATACCTTCGCTGTCCTCTAGGCAGGAACTGAGCGCAACATGTTTTTAAAGTTCAAACAATTGTGAAATGTGTGTTAATTGTGTTATTATATTATATATAATATTGTGTTACTATAACATTTTATTATCTTATACTGTATGTGACATGTTTGTTTTGAAAATAAAGTTACATTTGTTGCCACAAAGTCTTAAAAATCCATCACATATTGAATCAAGAAAAGATCTCCAACTTGTACGAAAGGGTTAGGTTCAATTGTATATCGGTGACAGAAAGACAGGAAAATATGTAATTTATGTAATACCTAACATTTAATAAAATCTGAAAAAGATAAGATAACCATTTAAAGAATAGCTGAAAAGAAAAGAAATACTAAATGTTTCCGCTGTGGTTTTATATTTAAGGTTTAAGCCATTCATCAGCTCAGAGAGCAGACTCATTTGCAGGTTAGTAAGTAAGTAAAATGTATTTGTATAGCGCCTCTCTCAGATAAAAATCACAAAGTGCTAGACAGCAAAATGCAATACAACACCACAAATTAAGATACAACATTTAAAATAGAAAACATGACAAACAACCATAAAAACCACAAAAAGGTTAATCATTGTGATCAAACTATGTGATATTGAGAAGTAGCAGAAGCCTGAACTGTAGCTTTCCCTCAGCTTTCAAACCCCAGCAGACCTGGTCCACTTTGTCCATGCTTGAAACCGTCTCTTCATGACTTCCTGTCTGTTTGGGTCAGTGTACCCGGTGCCACATTGAACAACAGGGTAAGGTTCCGGAGCTGCTCATTGGCTGCGAGAGACTCCTCCCACAGACGCTGGTTGGTATCCCGCAGAACAGTCACCTCCTCCAGAAGGGCCATCTTGTCCTGCCTCTCCTGACAGACCAGAGAGCAAGATGGAAGTTAACCACAGATTAGGGGGATAGGAGACAGGAGGGTAAGGTAAATGTATTTATGGAGTATTGATCCAGGTTTTTTCCTCACCTTTTCCAGGTTGTTTTCCAAGTGTCTCAGTAGTGCTTCAAGGTAGTGGAGTCGTTTGGAGAGATCACTTGAAACCTCACTACAGGATAAGATGAACGTGTTAAGATACAATTAGTTCAAATGTGTGCGTGTGTGAGGAAGAGAGAGGCTATGGATACAGTACCTTCCCAGGTTTCTGTGGTGAGGAGGGCAGTGATTGGAAAAGCAGGAAGCAGTATTATCCAATGATCCATGTGTATGAGGCTTGTTGTGAGACAGCTGGTTTATGTTCCTCCGCACTTCAGCAATAAATAAGCAAACACAACATAAAACTAAGTTCATGTTGATATTCAGTCTCAGCAAAATACATGGACACACCAAACAAACACACACACACACACACACACACACACACACACACACACACAAGAAAACACTTCCTTACTATCACAGGCTTTGGCAGCATTGACCAGGTTGCTCCACTCCAGGCCCCAGGCTGGGTCTGGCTGGGGCAGAAGTTCAGGTTCCCAGTCCGCTATCAGGGAGAGGTTAGAGGCAGACAGGTTGTCCAGCTCTGGGCAGTCAGACACAGGGGAGCAGGCCAGGCTGGAGTCCAGTGTGCCACTGCCTAGACTGTTCCCGATGGATGGGCTTCGAAGGCTCTGACCGTACGATTAGGACAGGTTGAGGCAGAAACGAAAGCCAATTAAATGTGAGTAAAAACAGGCCCTTGATTGTGCAAACTCCAGCTGAATTGAAAATTTTTACTTTTCATCAAATTTGCAGCATAACTCACTGTGTTACTTTCAGGGTCTCCACTTAAGTTATCTGGTGTGTCCAGAATGATGAGTCTCCTCAGCTCCTCCTCCAGGTTGCTCTTGTGGCTCTGCCGAGGAGAGAGGGGCTCTCGCAGAGAGGCTTTGAGCCTTGGCTGACCAAATACATTCTGGGAGGTCATGTCCACCTGCCTGCCAAGAAATTCCACAAAATCCCTTAGATGCATCGGTCCTGCTAATGCTCAACTTAATCCAAATCAGTAGAGTCAGCTCAATCTCTCATGACAGAATTAATTCCCTTATAAACTTCAGCTTTACACTCCAAAGTTACTCTCTCTAACCATAATACCACACCATACTGTGGCAGAAACATGGGTATTAACAAATAATCAAACTAGACAATACACTGTTCTTACTTTTACAATAAATTCTGAAATTCATAGAGACACTGAACCTTTTGATGCTGTTGCTGACAGAGTTGTTGTCGGTCTCTGTGGTTTTGCTGTCTCTCCTGGTCTTGTCTCTGGATTGCAACACAGGAATCGTCTTGGGGTGGACAGGCTGTGGGCTGGTCTGGTTCTGGGAGGACGGATCCTGGTGGTTTTCTCTAGGCTGGCCCTCGTCCAGGTCCTGGTCTTTGGGGATCTGAAGAGTCTGGTTCTGACTGCTCTGGCTTGAAGCAGAGGAGCTTGAAGTGATGGTGGCCCTGAGCATGCGCGGCTTGTCCACAGTGGAGGTCTTATATCCCTGAGGAAAACTGTGGACCCTGCAGACAAAACAAACACACACATAGCAGAGCCACAGGTATGGCACAAACACAAATACACTCAGCACAAACAAACACACACTACAAGCAAACACATAAAGGCACAGCCAGGCAAACACCAAAGACATCCACACACAGAGCAGGCACATAGAATCATGCATTGCATGCAGTCAGGATCCACCTTCTATGACATGTAATGTCCATTGAGACTTACCCAAGTATTAACCCAATTAGCTATGGTCCTAACTGGTTCCACAATGCCCCACCCATTGTGTTTGTGTTTGTCACACAGTTAGAGTTCCAGAGGAGAGTGTCCCACATTCCCACTAAACCCCTCCCCCTCCTCCCCCCGTGGGAGCCCCTGACTCTCAGCTGACCCGGAATCTTCACACACAACACATCATGTTATCCACACATTCATTCTCTCACATACACTCCCCCTCTCTCCCCCTCTCTCCCCCTCTCTCCCAGATCTCACTCACCAAGGTCTAAAGACAGCCAGCCCCCTTCGGGGCAAGGGCAGGGTGTGAGCATGGTAACCCTGCCTCGGAGGTTTGACAGGGACGGCTTCAGCTGGACTCACATCTCCAGGGTTGGGGTCTCTAGGGTTTAGGCCGGGTCTCTGAGGAGGGGGGCTGTACGTGCCCCAGCTATGCAGGGATCTAGGGGGGGTTCTGGGACAGGCATAGTGAGATGTGTCCTCTTGTTGCGCTCCACTGGGAACATGGACAGCAGGATTGACAAAAGCCCGGTTACTGAAAAAGATTGAGTCAAGTCCATGGTTAACACCCCTCTCAAGGAACCACCCCTCCTGGGTGGGACGAGAGGAGGCCATGATATGGAGTGTTTCCCTGTAGGAGTGGAGACAAAACAACACCTTGACCTGAGAGAGAGAGAGAGAGAGAGACAATGAGAGACAGTGAGAGAGAGAGAGAGAGAGAGACAGTGAGAGAGAGAGAGAGAGAGAGAGAGAGAGAGAGAGAGAGAGAGAGAGAGAGAGAGAGAGAGAGAGAGAGAGAGAGAGAGAGAGAGACAGAGAGTGAGTGAGTGAGTGAGTGGGAGATTGGAAAATAGATAACTGGCATGTTCCCCAGAGCATCGTGACAATGTGACACAGCCAGAGAGAGTGTTAAACCATAGTCAACATCGGTCCATACAAAAAAGGCAAGAATGTTGGGTGTGTCTAACACAGTAATTGTGTATGTTGGAAAACCAGGCACATCCAGCTGTAACCTTGTGCAGTCTAGTTATCTTGTCACAAAGTAGGGTTCAGCTACTCTGATGGCTCCATGTGAGAGGACCAACTGTCCCTGACTAGTATAGAACAGAGATACGCTATGTAGAATAGAGGAGGGATTGTTCACTCTGAGCGCCTGTGTGCAGTCAGTGCTCTTCTTGTCAACACCAAGCTGCATTGTGCTGAACTAACATTCGATTTGTAAAACTCAGACTAAAACTATTAATTTGTAAAATGTCACCTTTGTACCTGGTAGGAGGAAGCATGCATCCACAAAGCAAGCATGAGTGAAAGTATTTTTTCAAATTAACGGTTGCCAATATAATATGTTTTTTTAATTCTAAATTTCCATCAAACTTTAAGCACAAATCACAACTGCAGCCGAGGGGTGAACACTCACAAAAATACCTCAACTAAAATGACAATGAAAAAAGAATATAACAATAATCTTTAGTAGTAGTGCTATTACAAAATTCAAAATGTAATAATAAAAAAAAAACTCCATGCACAAATCATAACTCGGATAGAGGGGTGATAAAAATGATTCAGTCTCCATTTACATCCTCAAAAGTGCATTAATTATTGCTAAAAAGACAGAGACCTCAATATTCTGAAATATTACTGCACATGCTCTGCAAACTATTCTGCAAATGTATACACACCACTACTTACCAACACTAGTCAACATTAACACTCCTTAAAAACACATAAATTCAGGAATCAGACAGTGTTCTGCCTTAGTGCCTCTACAATTAGCTGACTTGTGTGTCTGCGCGCGCTCGAGTTTGTGTGCGCGCTGAATGGTGAATAACTCATCTGACTCGAAAACTGGATATTCGCAGAAGACCGTATTCATTCTAAAGAACGAAATATTCAAACTCAGCCTGGCAGCGCCAGACCAAGTATTTTTAAAGTAGGGTAATGTCTCCTTTCTATTATTTGTTGTATTTGTTCTGCACTCGGGCCATCGTGGAAAATAAAAAGCATGAATACGTTTTTTGTTTTTATCCCAGCCTTTTTTCATATAAAGAATGTTGTCGTTCAATAAACAACAATAGCGTTCCATCGTTGTTCGTCACTAATATTCGATTGTTCTATTACATTTACAAAAGTGTAATTCAAAGGAACACTTCAGAGAAGATGAACTGTCTTGTTGCTCCTGTATAAAAGGGTTTGATTTTCTGTAAACATGGGACCCATAAGACGAATTATACCAGACTGGACAACATTTTTACCACATCTGAAACAAACAATACAGGTATATTATTAAAATATCTGTTCACTAATAGTTACTATAGTCTGCTTGAGTGTGTTGAAATTATATACTTTTATTCTACAGGAAAATGAGAATCAGGAGGTCCAGACCAAATCTATCGAGACTTGTGTAGATGAGGAACAAGAAGCTCCAACCTACTTGGATGCCTCTCCAAGCACACAGTTCCACTACACCTGCACCCCCAACTACTTTCAGAGTGTGACCGTCTTCTCAGGCAGCAGTGGCACAACTGTGGTTGGCTTCCAATGGGGACACGCCCTGCTTAGGAGCAAGGTATGTAGCCCTGTGGCATTGATAGAAACACAGAAATCAGACACATATGCAGAGTGGTGACACTGAAGACTTGTATTTCGCTACCCTCTGGGGGGAACCTTCTCTGAACCTCCCTTTCTGTCTGTAGATGGACATGTGGGCAGACAATGGGAAGGGCCAGTTGAGGCACTACCTGAGTGTTCCCATGGAGAAGACGTACAGAGTCGAGCACCTTGTGTTTGTTCCAACCCAGCGTGTACTGGTGGGGGCCTGCAATGACATGCGTCTGAGGGTCTTCACTGACATCACCCAGAAGATGAGGGTGCTTTACCAAGCGCCCTGTCCTGCCATCGTGATCTGCATGCACTTCTGCCCAGAGACCAACCAGCTGCTGACTGGCAGCATGGGCCTCATTGCCTTCTGGGGCTTCAGGATCTCCCCGGACATTCCTCTGGGGCTGGTGAGGGTTCTGGACTGGAAGTGCTGCTCCCTGAGCAGGAACACCCTGGTGGGGGCCCTGGTGACCGAGCCCCAGACCTCCTCCGTCTACGCCCTCTGCAGCAACCGCATCAAGGCCTTCGAGCACACGGGCCAGAGGGAGCTGCTGCAGTTCAAGGGCTGCAGCCGAGGCCGGCTGCGGTGCATCGCCACCGACGGGGTGCAGAGGTACATCTACACGGGGGGCGCTTGCGGCTATGTGCAGATATGGAGCAGGGACATTGCCGGGATGCTGCATGAGTTCCGGGCCCACACCCACCCTGTGAGCTCCCTGCTGCTGCGCTCGGACACGGGCAGCTTTCTGACGGCCTGCACGGGCGGCTGGGTGAAGGAGTGGAGCTCTGCGGGAGACCTGCTGTTTAAACTGTACGTGGATGAGCCTGGAGGGGTTCGGAGCCTGCTACTGCTGGGGAAGGACTGCCTCCTGTGTCAGTCTCCCTCGTCCATGGTTGTCTGGCAGCTGCGCAGCCTGTACCGCCTCTACGCCGACACGGGCTGTGACTTGCAGACGATCCAGAGGGTGGAGTGTGGACGTGACAGGGCGCGGTTGCTATCGGTGACTGATTACGGAGTGGCAACACTCCTGTGCCCAGTCAGCGGGCAGCTGCTGATGCTGTCCTGGCCCCTCGCACACCTAGAAAACGCCCTGGGCTTTGCTTACAACCCCAGCAGGGAGGAGCTCTTCGTTGCCTACGGAGCACCGGAGGTCCTCGTGCTGGACACGTCTCAGAGTCCCTGTTCAGCTAAGCACCTCATCTGCACCTCCACGGACTACGACGACAGGGTGATGTGCGTCGAGGGAGTGCAGGTGGACGGGGCGGGGTGGCCCGGGGTCGGCTGCCTGGTGTTCAGCGGCCACCGCAGTGGGAAGCTGCAGTTGCTGTCCCCGGCTGAGCTGCACTGCCAGGTAGATCAAGCGCACTCAGGAGCCATAACCCAGAGCAGCAGCCTCCCAGGGCTCGTCCCCGTCCTGTGCTGCTATGGCACCGACAAACAGTTTAGCGTGTGGTCGGTCAGGCTGGAGACAGAAGGGGTGAGGCTGATCCTAAACAGCAGAGTGAGCTGTTGTTTCACCCCACTGCTCTCCCGCCTGCTCCCTGGCTGCGTGTGCGCCATCTCTCCCCACCATAACCTGCTGCTGCTCTCCCTGTCTGGAGGGGTGGACGTTGAGAGGGAGAGGAACCCTGCGGAGCCAGTCTGCTGCCTCGACTACTGTCCCCTCCTGGGTCTCCTGGCCTTGTGTGGTCCCGGTGGGAATGTGGAGATATGGGACTGTACAGGCAACATGCTGAGTGAGATGAGGCTGGGCTTGGCTGTGAGCCAGGTGTGCTTTGCCAACACAAGGGGGGACATCCTGGTCTGTTTCAGAGGCAGCATCTACCTCATCTCCAGCCTCCACTTCCTGCCCGTCAGGCTACTGAAGGCTTTGCTGGAGCAGGGCTCAGATGATGAGATCCCAGAGTACCCCATACCCTTCCTCCCCAAAGCCCCAGAGAGCTACGATGTCTCCAGGGTGCCCAGGATCCACCCTGGGTCTGAGGGGAACATGTCCATCGCCATCCCAACATCTTCAATGTTAGGGGAGGCTGAGCCGCCTCCCCTAACATTGAAGAGGAAACTGTCTCTGGTCACAAACTTAAACCTCACACCCAAAAGTGCAACACTCAGAGGTAAGTGTTACTGTAACCTCACAGCCACAAAGACTAACACTTAAGGTTCAGAACAAGAACATACAGTAAAGTATATGTAGGTTAAATGTGTTTTTTTATATATGTGATGTTCTACGTTAAATACAAAACAAGGTTAAGTTAAGTTGATCATTTAACGTGTTTATTTTGGCTGATAGTGGTGAAGTGGACTGCACCTGCCAGAGGAAAAGAGGTGGTGGTGGAGGATGTAGCTGAATGTAATCCCATACAACAGGCTGATGTCTGGGATGATACTCCACCCATGGCTCAGGCTACAGAAACAGAACACAATGTCTTGGTGTGGCCTGTTGCCCCAGATGGATATCTTCCTAACTCAGTTCTTCGGGGTCAAGGTCAGAAGCAGGAGGAGTCTGCTCTGGTAGAACCTAATGTTCAAGCTTTTCAGTTGAAGCTCAGGGAGGAAAAGGATGTCGAAACGTCATCTCAGACATCAAACATTCTATATTTGCCCCAAGCTGCAAAAAGCATCCAGTATCTTCATTTCCCGTTGCCAAAAATTATTTGGAATGACCCAGTTACGGAGGAGTCGGAGCCTGAGGCTGAGCCTAAGGCTGAGGCTGTGCCTAAAGCTGAGGCTGTGCCTAAAGCTGAGGCTGTGCCTAAGGCTGAGCCTGAGCCTAAGGCTGAGCCTGAGCCTAAGCCTGAGGTTGAGGATAAGCCTGAGGTTGAGGCTAAGGCTGAGGCGGATGTGATGGACATGCATGAGAATCTAAAGACAACACTCCAGACCCTTACAGACAACCTGCTGCAGGCAGACATTGACACCTTTGATAAGCACAGCCAGGCCCTGCAGGAGTTGTTCCAGTCTACCAGTGTGAACCCAGGACTGAAGCAGCTTGTCAAGAAGTTGTTACTGGACCAAGCTCACAGTGAGGTGCCCCAGTGGAAGCAGCTGCAGAACTGGAAGAACCTGGTCACCCTGAATCTCATCTGTGAAGGGGACCAGAGCTTGCTGGCGTTCCCACTGCTCAACCCAGATCCTGAGATGCGTGACCTGGCCCAAGACATCCTTAAAACGGTCTTCAACATCACAGACAAGACGACACTCCAAACAGAGCTTCAAAAGCACATGACGTGAGAGTCCTTCCTGTGCATAGGTCACCGTTCTGAATCCTGTTCCATCGAGCTCTTGATATTCTCTGAAAATCATTCATTTGTTTCTTTTCAGTCAGAAACAGATAAAGGAACTGCTGGACCAGCTGAATGAGGACTTGGAGGTTATAGTGGATGTGGACAGGAAGTCAGAGCCCAAAAAAACTAAAGAAATCCTGCCCCTGCCCCTCCCCCTCCCCCCTGCCACACCGATCACATGTAAGTATAATAAAAAATATATATATTTAAGCTAAATAAATAAAAAAATCAGACAAATGGACGTCCCACATCTACAATCCTGGATTCTATTCCTCAACGTGCCTCTCAAAACCTAAATATTTTGCAGGCATGACACCCATTACTCAAGAGTTATCAGTTATCAGCATGCCGGTTCAAGATCAAGGTACCATATCCATTATATTAAACCAAGGTATGAACAATTTTTGCAGCGAAAACAGCAGTGCAAAGCAGTACATAGTCTTTGCTCATGACCGTTTATTTAGTTCTGTCAATTTCATTCCCTCCAGAAAAACCACAGCGGAAGGCAGACCTGCCCATTGTCAGACAGCCTGTCAAGGAATTACCTCACGTGGAGATGAAGAGGAGCAAAGTTCTGGTCACTAAACCAGAAGTACAAGTGAAGAAGAAACGCTCTTTCCTTCCACCTGTGTCTCCTCCCAGTGAAGCCAGACAACACGTCCACTTGAAGTCCTTTAATCTGCAGGCGACACAGAGGAGCGTCGTTGAGGTTAAGAAACAGGGAGCGCTGGTACGTGACGATCCTCTGATGTACCTTTACAGTAAATCCCGAAGGCTCTCTGAAGCCCCTGCTTGCTCTACTGCTGTCCCTCGGTCTAAGAGTCCGTTGCTGCCAAGTGACATGGATCTGGGTTCCCCCGTGATCCAGCAGGCGTCCTCCTCCCTCCTGACCCCGCTCGCTCCCTCACGTCACCCTGAATACTGCCGCATTCAGCCTCGCTGTGGCGAGGGGGACGCCAACTGGAGGGAGAGCCTCCACAAGTTAGTCTCGCTCTACGGCTTCCGCTCCAAGGGTGCCCCGCCTTCTTCCGCACGGTATCAAGCGCCACCCGTCTCTCTCGTTCCCTCGGAAGCCACGTCCCCAGTCCCCACAGCGCCCGAGGTCCCCTCCAGGCCGGCAGGACAAGGTGCGCTGGGTCAGAGGGTACTCCACAGGACCCAGCTGAGGGAGATGTGGGAGAAGACACCAACTCAGTTCCAGCACGAGGTCCCTCTCCCCTGGCAGCTGAGCAGCTACACCCTGTGCGCGCGGGGGAAGAGCAGGTACGGGAGGCTGGAGCTGGACTGGGCGCGGAGCCCGGAGGGAGACGTCCCAGCACGACACATACCAGCCTTCCCTTGTCTGACGCCTGCCTGCCAAGCACTTTGAGGACCACAGTCGTAAACACCAACTGAAGTGAAGAGAATTACTTGGAAAATATAACGTTTTTTTACACTACAGAAAGAAAATATATATATATATATATATATGCATTTTTACAGAAAGATTACTTTTGTTACCACTACAGTCCTTGCTGTAGTACCAGTTTCCAATTAATAAACCCTGGTTTGCTAATTATTCCGCCTATGTCCCTGTATGTGGTTCATTCTGGTGTGAAACATGGCACAAGAACAACTGTCTGGAGAAAGAAATGAGTTGGTCCACATTTTAATGGCATCCACTTTAACAGTCTGATCTAAGAAATGAATAAATTAACTACTCTCAACAGTACAATTTGAATCCAGAAAAGTCCTTTGATCCAGGCTCTTCAAAACTGATCAGCTTTCACTCTCAATGCTATGAGTATTAACACAAGTATGGTTGTACATGGGTGTCATTACATTGCCACATCTTTGTTGTATGATAAAATGGAAGGGAAAAAAATACTCTTACTGGAAGAAAAGAAAAAAAAAGAGCTCATTCTCAAATAAAAATGTATTTACATTTAAAGCCATTCGATTTCTGTACGAAAAATGACATGGGTTAAAGCACTGCGTCATATCTCTAGTCAGATGATACATGATGAGTAAAACTTGCGAGATTAATCAGGGAACCATGAAAATTTGTCTCTACAGCTACACAAACTCCCGTCTCGCTTACGTAGGGGAGCACAGACACAGCGTTCATTATCAAAACATGTCAGCTACGTTTCTTTCTGCACAAAAAAAAAAGGCAGTGTTTCATGTCTTCATCTTGGTTAATCTCCCAGCTAGCTGTGCTCATAGTCGACTTTGACCGTCACATACTGTACTGTAGGGCTGTCTGCCTTTTCCTTACACCTAACAGTTATTTACAGCGGTCCGAGTATTCCCAAAGGTCGCCACAGAAGTGAAGTCCCATGGTCTGCACATTAAACATGCACCCAGTGGAACAGGGCCAGAGCGTTTCAGACACGGTGCTGGTGGGGAGGCGTGGTTGGCACAGAAGGGTCCTTCTGTAATAAGACTGGGATTCAGGTGACAGGGAGCAAGCTGGACAGGATCTCGATGAGGTTGTCCAGCCCCCACAGGTAGCCGTCCTCACGGTTCCCCTCCACCCAGGGGGTGCGGTGGTCCAGGGTCAGAGGAGTTGGCAGTGGAACAGTCTTTCCAAAATCAATCATCCAGACCCCCACCTTCCCCGTACCATCATGCACAAACAGCAGGGAGCTGCCCACAACCTGGAGACACACTAGCGTTAGTGCCTAAAGCTACGGTACAGTACATTTTTAAAGCAGCATAATTCGTAAAAGACTCTTCTACACAAACATCTTACTTCATAGGTTCTGAAGAAGTCCGAGGTCTCCAAAACCATACGAAGTTCCTTCAGCCGTTTCAGATAACCCCTCTGACAGCAGACAGGAGGAAGGAATTACAAGTATTTTTGTGAGAAAAGGGAGACTTGATAGAAAGGATGAGCATTTGATGGAGAACACAAATTGACAGAAATCACTCACCACGATTTGGATATTACAATCTACGAAGTCCTTCAACGCTTCCATCACCTGCTCCCTGCTCTTGGTCCTTTTGAAGTTTGTGTTGCACACCCCCTCGGTTTTCTTTAAACGGATGTGAAATGGTTTATGGTCAATTATACTGTGGCTGCCTTTGTCTTAGGTCCACAACACTGCAGCACTTTACTCATTTAATTTCACTCTTTATTTTAGAAGACGACAAAGTACTTCAAAGTTGACTTGAAATCACTTTCTCAATTCGATTTTGGTTCAAATTTCATCCACTTTGGCTCCTCTCCTAGTACTTTAGCCAAAGAATCAGAGTGGATTGAAGGATACACCAGAGTACATCTCTTATCACTGTTTGTGTGTGTATTCATTTTGCATGCAAGAGTGCATGTCGTAGTTCATACCTTGACCCCTTCGATGCGGAAGCCCAGGGTAGTTGTGGAACTCAGGGTCTCCCTCCACTGCATGTACCTGGTCTTCAGCACGGCCTGCTGGGCTCGCTCCTGGGCCGTGGGGGCCTCTGGATCCACGGCCACCATCTTCTCAAACATGTCCTTACGGGGCTGCGGGCGCTCCCGCGCCTTCAGCAGCTCCTCCTCCAGGTACGTCCTGGGAGATCACACAGTTTCATCTCACACACACTTTACACACACACACACGTCGACACTGACGCGTGCGGGCCTCCTCCGTCACGCCCACGCTCGCTCACTCACCGGCTGCCCATCTTGCAGTCCATGATGGAGGGCGAGTTGAAATGCGTCAGCAGGTCGTCCATCATGTTGTAGTCCTGCTCGGCCCGCTGCACCACCCCGTGGTAGGCTGGTACGAAGGGCCTCAGGGCGTCCTCCATCAGCCTCTGAAGGCAGCGCTGCTCCCCCTCACAGAAGCGCTTCAGCAGCATGCCACAGTCCCCTGCATGGAAGCTTCCTGCGACACAGGACATGCACGAAAGATGCATTGAAAAAGGGATGTTCATATGCGTTGAACACATTTGCCGAGCGTGTGTCCGTCCTTTATGAGACCACACGTGACACTCGCGGCACGACACCTGCTGTTTGAGGGAAGCCATGACGTCGAGCAGAGTAAAACCACCCACCTGCATGTCCAACCACTTGTACCCATTGTTGTGGTTTCTTGTGCTGCACTGAGAGGGCATGCAGGTTCCCTGTGGTTTTGGGTTTCTTCCATGTGGTGTTCTGCGTGAAGAAAGAGAGAGAGAGCAAAGGTGCCGAACATTACACCACAGAGCCCCATTCTAAACATACATGAATAACATACCCTCTCTCGCTCTCTCTCTCTCTCTCGCTCTCACACACAGGTCATGTTCCTTGGCTGCTCTCCTGGGACATAACCAAGACAGAATCTCAGACTTCAGACTTCGTCACACAACTTGCGACCTGTAGGTGAGCGTCTCCATGGAGACGGCTATAGACTAGCAGATCAAGCAGAGACATGTCGGGGAGAGGTCGGGCTCTAGTCTTGTGCAACAGCTGCTCATATTCATCAAACATTTACAGGCTGGGCTTGTTTTGCACAAAAGCGGTTGTGAAAAGCTTGGACAACGCCCACCAAACCTCAAAGTCATGCAGTGGGCAGTTATGAGATCAACTCCCAGTACAAAGATAACATATATATTCCAGTTAAATAGGATGTGATACACAATTGATATTTCTAAACTAAGATCTGACAGACCTTGGGAATCAATCATGATTTTTTTTGGCATGAATGATGGATATTTGTGTCACATGTCTATCTGTGCATAGGCATTTCAGGATGACACTATACACTGGTCTAGACGGGTTTGGACACGATTTCACCATTGCTTTCGTCTCTAACAGGATCAGGTCTTATGGTATGGGCCCTGTAGCCCAACATTCTCCCACATAACGAACTCACCCGATGGGGTTCATCTACACAAGCAGATACATTTGTCACGTGAATGTGATTTTCATAGTTACTGCTTGCACCATCCTCTTCGTAATCCTCGAAAGACGAGGTGGGCGACAGTATAGATGAGGAAGCGTTCGACAGTTTCCTGAGTAGTGACGAGGCAGGCGAGCCCCCGAACCCACTGTCCGAGCACACCGATTCTTCCTCGGGATGGGAGCCAACGGAGAGTCCGCCAACTCTCATGGCCTTCAGTTCAATACGGCACGCGCTCAACTCACGAGTGACAACTAACTGTGGAACATGTTCACGTGCGTTTTCGCAAACACAGGTGATAGCCCCATTATAGTTGTTTGAGTCTGGTTTTTCCTCTGTCGACCAAACTGCCGGATCCGCAAATGCACCGGAGCAACTGACTTCATTCTCTCCCATGCTCCTCGAAGCTGTCGCTACTGGCGTTTTGGTCATTCTCATGTGTCACTAGAAAGTCCCGTTGTTAAATGCCACTGATGCAATTTAGCTTGTTCCAAAAAGCCACTGGTACGGCGCGTTACCACTTTACTAGCAAGCCTGAAAGAAAACAATAACCTGGCTGATCTCAGCAACTCCTGCCCCTTCCACCAAACCCCTGGGCCGTTCGAATAATCAGGAACAGATTTCCTGAGTAACCATCCATATACTTCACTCAGCCAATTATATTTCTCGAAATGCGAGTCTACATCAAAATGATGTCATTTATGACAAGAAGCTAGGTAGTCCAACCCCAAAAAAAACCCGGAGCTGCGTTGACGGAGCTGTGTGTGTGATGCGGCGGCCTGTACACATTTTCTTTCACCACACGGGGGTGCTAGTAAGCACTTTGTCGTGATAGTGACAAACGAGGAAGAAGTTACCATGGGACACAGGAAGTAAATAAATATCAGAGGGAGATCTACCAGGATCAGCTGAAGAGAGTGTGTAGCAGCAGATATGTTAAAATAAGATGGTTGGAATTTAACCTTAATCTAAAGATCATATTGACGGTACAGCATTATGTGTCGATTATGCTCAACCAGCGATAGTGTAAAGTGTCAAGACTTCTGTTACACAGTTTATCTAATTGAAACAGTACTGGTCTAGTTACAAAGCTTATATCCTTACAGACACCAGGAACAGCTTGCTATCTTACTAAGTGGATTAACCTGGCGAGCTACAAGACTGTAGCATGCTAAACTGTATGTTGAAATGCATTTTAAGACCTTTTTGAATGCAGTTATTTAGTTTTTCAACATTCCAGAATCAACTGGTGGTCAACTGGATGTTGGATAGGATGCAGGTATTGAGTAATTTCTATCAAGCTCACCTATTCCATTGGTATTAAGGGGAGTCACAACAAGTCAGTAATGCCTCCTCCGGATGCTCCAGGTTCTCACCATTGGCCCCTGTCTGAGCTACTTGGTCAGCGGAGGCTGTTAGGGTTTACCATTCTGCTGGCATGGCTTGTCCTTTTCCATCTGCTGGTGAATGTGTGGCTGCTCTGCATCTTCACCAGTCTCTTGGTGGTCCTTGGAGGTTGGCTAGGGATCCGTGCTGCCCTCGACGCAAACAGCCTGCTCCACCTGGAACACTTCGTCCCCATGGGAAGGCTCCAGTCGGCCCTGCACTCCCCTGAGAGCGAGTGGAGGCTGGACCACGAGATCCACAACGCGGTCCACAAGGCGGTTCGGGACTTTGTCTCCTCGTGGTACCGCACCCTGGTGTTTGAGGAGGGGGGGGAGTTTGAGCAGGAGGTCCAGGATGCCATGCTGGAGTCTGTGATGGAGCTGAAGGAACGAGCCCTGCGTGTGGACAGGAAAGCCCTTGTACAGAAAGCCCTGGAGCTATGTGGCTGCCACTTGCAGAGCTACATGACAGCCAGGGAAACGCAGGCGGAGGCTAACAAGCTCCAGAGAGAACGTAGCAGCCTATGGGAGCTGTACAGCAAGGCAGACGCCCCCCACCCTGCCCTGAGCAGCCCGGCTACAGAGCTCAGCTACGCCAGGGCTGTGGTGAACCTCCTCCTCCATGTTCTAGTCCCGTCCCCTCACCTGGAGACCAGGACGGGACGCTACATGGTGGGGGAGCTCGTCACCTGCAACGTGTTGTTGCCCCTTGTCAGCAGGGTGTCGGATCCAGACTGGCTGAACCTGACCATTGTGGAAATCTTCACCAAGTCACGAGAGCGACCGGGGCAAGAAGAGCTCTCTGGGACTCTGTATAAAAGCCAGACCAGGCATGAGTCCTGGGCCACCTGTTGCTCAGACTCAACAACCTTAGATGAACAAGACACTCCCAGCAAGAGTCATTTTGACCTGGCAGGCGTTTCCTATGACGCCAATCCTCACGAGTCATTCTATAAGTCGCAAGGTTTGAAAGAAGAGGCTCTGCAGGACAGCATGGTGAGTCTGGTCAGCTCTGGTAAAGGAGACAGCTGCTCCACGGGGCTCCTCAGTCCCTGCCAAGCCAACTGCTTTTATCAACAGACAGACTCAGACCAGGAATCCCACTTACTGGATTCCAAGAAGCACTCCTTCGACTCCCTTCTCCGCATGGACTCTGAGGAGGACCAGGCAGACAGCTACTGCGAGTGCACTTCGTCCGCAAACTTCTGCAGTGTGCTGGGTTTTGAGGATGACCTGTCTGGATGTTTCGGTCCCCTGAGGGCCCTTGGGACCAGGGTGACCGTGCCCGAGGAGCCTCACTGGCCGGCCGGCATGGCGGAGGATCTACCTGCGGTCTGCGCTGCAGGGGGCCTGGGCCTGACCCCCTTTAGCTTCGAGCCCCCGATCAGCCTAGATGGACCAGCCACCATCCAGAACCTGCGCATCTCTGGTACTGTCACTGCCAAGGAGCACCGTGGTACTGGTAACCACCCCTATACCCTCTACACTGTGAAGGTAACATTTCAATCAACGCACAAACACATTTACACCCACATACAGTCTGTTTAAAATAGGCTGTTTGACTTGGACAGTTGGACTAAGTGTACCGTTACAGCATGCAACGTAAGCATTTAAATATTAACAATGATTCTGTTGTGTTTCTCAGTATGAAACCCTTGTTGATGCCGAATGCCTGGGCGCTCTGCAGCCTGTTGCCTACCACACAGTGAATAGGCGCTACAGTGAATTCCTCAACCTGCAAACTCGGCTGGAGGTGAAGCCTGATCTCAGGAAGATGATAAAGAGCAAAGGTCCTACCTTCAGCATGGATACCATTGATGTACAAAGTAATTGAGATGCAGCCTGTGGAATCAAATCTCACCAACTTCTACATTTCAGATATCAAAGGCCCCAAGAAGCTTTTTCCTGACCTCTCGTTTGGAAACGCAGATCTTGAGAAGGTGGAAGTTCGGAAGAGCCAGCTGGATACATTTCTTAAAGTAGGATGTAACTAATTTATTTTTTCACTAGCAAGGGTATTAAAGGATTCATTTGTTACAATATCATTTGGCTGTCAGCTGTCTAATCCTTGTTTGGGTTTACAGCAACTGAGCACCATCCCAGAGACAGCCAACAGCGAGGAGATGCAGGAGTTCCTGGCTCTCAATACCGATGCCAGCACAGCTTTTGAGAAGAAGCCCTTTGTCATGTCAAGACTTGACAAGGTGAGCTACAACTAGGCAGTACAGTTTAACAGGTCAATGACAGGATATGCTTTGTAAGAAACCCCTCTGCGGCATGGTTGCTGTTGTAGATGGTGGGGAATGCTTTAGACACCCTGAAGACCGCCTTCCCTCGCTCTGACCCCCTGAGCCCCTCTGACGACCTGGATGGAGACAGCAGCTCTGAGAGCAGAGTTCCCCCAGACAGCAGGAAACCCAGGTGAGAACATGTCTCAGTAACTGCCAGAGCAACTCTACGGATATGTTTTTTTTTTTTTTATGTACACGGCTCCCGTTGATTGTAAGTTGCCGGCACCACATTACAGTGGAGAGTGTTTGAGCGTTCAGCCTACAGTGTTTGTTATGTTTGATGTGTCAGGTCACGGCTCAGGTTCTCCAGTAAGATCGCTCCGTCTCTCAACATACCTGACCTGCAGCCCAAAGTGACCTACTCCTTCAGCGAAGACAGCACTGTAAGTTATGAAGTTACTGCAATTTATTAACGGCGGGCCCTAAACATATTATGATATCGCAGACAATATGCATTTACCTCGAGGACAATTGCTCCTCATGTTCCATTATCTGTAAAGAAGATCACCTATTTCTACAGAGCTCATTGATGTGTTTTGTTCAACAGCCCTCCTTATCCCTGTGCCTGTGCTGCGTCATTGCAGGTGTTCAACGGCTTATCCCTGTCTGGCCTGGAGAGCTTTGTTGGAGAGCAGGAGAGGCTCCTGAGCTGGCCTCCTGGGACCACGCCCGGGGAGGGCAGGAGGGCCAGCCAGCCGCCTGGGGCAGACCGGAGGGGAGGTGGGACATGGGAGAGGAAACCTCGGGGGACAGGTAAGACTCACCTACGCAGAAAGGTTTGCTACACCCTGCAGGACAATGAGTCTGTGGAGAATCATGCCTTCACAACGGTAGTCTCTCGATCGTGTTTAGTGAGAGTGTGTGGGGTGCAATTGGGGTGTGAGAAGCTGCCGCTTTTCCACTGGATGGCAGTAGTGCCTCACTGTTCAATGCTCGAGCTCTCAACCGGGCTTTGGTTGATGGCTCGTGGTTTTTATTGATCATCTGATATATTGCTATTGTTGCACTGTCCCTGGCAGCTGAGGTGTGGTTACTGTGCACTGTGCCGTACTTTCGACATGAACCATTTGTATGTCGCTTTGCATAAAACTAATAAAAGGGGAATGTATCGTGCAGACCTTTGTGTTGCGTGTGTGTGTGTGTTCCAGACACAGCCGTGGCAGATGTGGCCCTGAACATTCTGTGCCTGCTGATGAGGAACCAGTGGAGCTGGCTGTGTACCGAGAACATCCAGAAGACCATCAGGCTGCTGTTCGGAACCTTCATCGAGAGGTAACACCCTTCGGAGCGCATCTCCTCTACCCTTCCATACAGGCCAGATGAACAGCTGGGGGTCAGTGTGCACTTCCCTCTGGTGTTCTGAGGCCAATACGGTTTAGTGACTTTGTGATTTTGTTTGTCTATGCAGTCAGTAAAATAACATACATGAAGGTGAACTATAGATTGTGTGAAGTAAGTAGTTTGCACACAAAAAACGACTTAACTCTCTGTCGTGACCAGAGCAAGTCTTGTCAGTCGGGACTAGTTGGTTTCCTAATGGATCCAGTGTGGACTGAGGTCCTGTCTCCTGATGGCTCCAGTGTGGACTGAGGTCCTGTCTCCTGATGGATCCAGTGTGGACTGAGGTCCTGTCTCCTCATGGATCCAGTGTGGACTGAGGTCCTGTCTCCTGATGGATCCAGTGTGGACTGAGGTCCTGTCTCCTGATGGATCCAGTGTGGACTGAGGTCCTGTCTCCTGATGGATCCAGTGTGGACTGAGGTCCTGTCTCCTCATGCATCCAGTGTGGACTGAGGTCCTGTCTCCTGATGGATCCAGTGTGGACTGAGGTCCTGTCTCCTGATGGATCCAGTGTGGACTGAGGTCCTGTCTCCTCATGGATCCAGTGTGGACTGAGGTCCTGTCTCCTGATGGATTCTGATGGGTCTTCCGTTATTTCCCTTCAAGACATACAGTGGGCCTTTGACGCATTTCCAGGGATGGTTTCGTGAGATGACAAGTAAGAGGTTTTCAGCAGTAGAGTAATGCATGATACGTATCTGAAATTCCATAAGATTCTGTCCAAAAACTAAAAGGATCCCATTGAATGGAAGTGATTAAACAATGGATTTGATCTTTTAGTTTTGTTTCACAACAAATGTGTTTGGACACAGTGTTCTGTACATTAATTATATAGGCATGTTTTGTTTTAGAACATAATTTGGTTAAATGCTGTTATGAAATGTTCCTTTATTAATTTTATTCCGGAGCTTTCTTAATAACGTCAAGTTGCCTGCAATTATTGAAGAGTTGAATGGTTTGGCCGTGCCAGTGAAAATATAATCTGTCTATGAAGTCATCACAGATTGCATTATGAGAAAAAGGGACAGCCAAGTGTTTGTCAAGAAAGCTGTGTTTTACAAACCTTACAGCTGAATGGAAAACCTTATAAATCTGCTTTCCAACACTGTTCACAGAGGCCTCAATTATGTATTGCTGCATGTCATACAGCATAATGCTTCCAGCAGGGAAGCTCTTCCCTCAGAGACATAACCTGCCAGTCCAGAGGGAGAGCTCCTCCCTCAGGGCCTCTCATCAGTAGAGGTGTCTCCTTGTATAATGCAGGTAGTCATACCCCACCAGCATGTGGTGGAGCTTGGTTCCTTCTCCACTAAACTCGCCAACACTAATATTTGTTTGCACGCACAGTGAGCAATTTTTCACTCAGCCACACTCACTTGATACCCTGACTCTATGGCTCCTCGCTCACTGAGACCTAGGGTTTGGCTTCATATAGTAAAGTGGTGCCCCCGGTTAAAGCCTCTTTGTTACATGGATACTCTTAATCTTGTATTTTTTGCCCGAGAAGCTGTAAAACCTGGTATTTTGATTGAGGAACATACATATTTTATGTGCTTAGTTACCCTGGTTAGTACTGAAATGTGTTGTTTTAATGATGTAAGACCTATATGCATCATAAAAACAAAATAATGTGATATTTTGAATGTTTCTGTGTAATCCGTCTACCTTTTAGCCGGCAGCGTTTTAACGATCTTAATTGTAAACAGTTTTTTGGGGCCCCACATGTTAACAAAACATCTACCCTGGAGAAGTGCTGTTGGGGTTTCAGCCTCTGGTGCCCTGGGTAGAGTCTCTGGTGCCCTGGGTAGAGTCTCTGGTGCCCTGGGTAGAGTCTTTGGTGCCCTGGGTAGAGTCTTTGGTGCCCTGGGTAGAGTCTCTGGTGCCCTGGGTAGAGTCTCTGGTGCCCTGGGTAGAGTCTTTGGTGCCCTGGGTAGAGTCTTTGGTGCCCTGGGTAGAGTCTCTGGTGCCCTGGGTAGAGTCTCTGGTGCCCTGGGTAGAGTCTTTGGTGCCCTGGGTAGAGTCTTTGGTGCCCTGGGTAGAGTCTTTGGTGCCCTGGGTAGAGTCTTTGGTGCCCTGGGTAGAGTCTTTGGTGCCCTGGGTAGGGTCTCTGGTGCCCTGGGTAGAGTCTTTGGTGCCCTGGGTAGAGTCTTTGGTGCCCTGGGTAGGGTCTCTGGTGCCCTGGGTAGGGTCTCTGGTGCCCTGGGTAGAGTCTTTGGTGCCCTGGGTAGAGTCTTTGGTGCCCTGGGTAGAGTCTCTGGTGCCCTGGGTAGAGTCTCTGGTGCCCTGGGTAGAGTCTTTGGTGCCCTGGGTAGAGTCTTTGGTGCCCTGGGTAGGGTCTCTGGTGCCCTGGGTAGGGTCTCTGGTGCCCTGGGTAGGGTCTCTGGTGCCCTGGGTAGAGTCTTTGGTGCCCTAGGTAGGGTCTTTGGTGCCCTGGGTAGGGTCTCTGGTGCCCTGGGTAGGGTCTCTGGTGCCCTGGGTAGGGTCTCTGGTGCCCTGGGTAGAGCCTCTGGTGCCCTGGGTAGGGTCTCTGGTGCCCTGGGTAGGGTCTCTGGTGCCCTGGGTAGGGTCTCTGGTGCCCTGGGTATAGTCTTTGGTGCCCTGGGTATAGTCTTTGGTGCCCTGGGTAGGGTCTCTGGTGCCCTGGGTATAGTCTTTGGTGCCCTGGGTAGGGGCTCTGGTGCCCTGGGTAGGGTCTCTGGTGCCCTGGGTAGAGTCTTTGGTGCCCTGGGTGAGAGCTGAGAAAGAGGGAAGGGGTCTGGCCATCTCCACGGCTGTGGCCACAGGCCTCTCCAGTCTTCTGCAGTCCTGGGCCGAGGGTACATTCATCGGGACCACAGTGTTGACAGTAAGCTCAAAACATAAGCCTGACAAAATGGTGGTTACTCTATTTTCTCTGTGTGATGTAGTTGTTTGTTTTCTGAGTAGAATAATTATAGACAACCTATTTTGTGTTTACTCTGTCTGGGGAAGGATCTCATAACACAAAGTTATGGTCGTAATTGATAGTGAGATGATGACCTGGTCTTTAAAAAGCCTCCCAGGTTCTGCTTATTAAAAGGTGCCTGGGCACAGAATGTTCTGAATCTGTATTTATACTCACACAGTGCTTGGGTTTGGACTGGGTCATGAGGTGTGTCGACCTCTCTGTGAATGACCACCGGGAAGGGAATTGGTTTGTGTAATTCCATTTGGCAGGATGCACCAAGGGTGTGAGGCCTGACACACTGCCTGACACACTGCTTTTTGCACTGCATTACAATAATGGTATCTTGTACATTTGTATTTTTTGTAATATTTGTATTTTTGTATTTTTATATTGTAATTTACGGCAACTTATATTTTATTTTATTGTATATTTAATTCTATTCTAATCCCACTTAGTACTGCTAGTTTATGTACCCTTAGTATAGATAGTCCACATATTTAAATTTTAGGTATATGTTTATTGTATGCACCTTCCTGCCAAAGCAAATTCCTTGTCTGTGCAAACTTTCATGGCGAATAAATCCCATTCTGATTCTGATTCTGATATGACCCTGTCGTATCTCTAGATAGAATAAACTCACAACCATGAGGACCCCGTGTGTTGCACAAAAGAGCCACAGTAAATTAACAGGCTGCC
This sequence comes from Osmerus mordax, assembly GCF_038355195.1. Lineage (NCBI taxonomy): Eukaryota > Metazoa > Chordata > Actinopteri > Osmeriformes > Osmeridae > Osmerus > Osmerus mordax. The sequence continues at coordinate 8,909,802 of NC_090068.1, forward strand.
TTTGTTAAAGGGAGCACTTTTCCCTAATAGGGACTTGTTTCCACGCGCTCTGTCTAGTGCAGCATGCCTGTCATCCATATAAAAGACGGCATATGACTTGTCTAAATCCACAGGGGAATAGTACTCCTTGGCTCCACCTCCACTGAGGATTTACAGTTTGGGAAGTTTCTCAACATCCAGTCATAAAGAGCTAAAGAATGACGTCAAAGTCTGAAAGATTCTGGACATATTTAGTGATATGGAGTGTCAAGCTTTTACCTCTTCCTGCCATGTTTAGAGTTGAGACACTTACTGGCCAGAAACACTGAATCAATGGAATGACATGTTAAATCATTTCAAAGGCTCCACCACTTTCGTTTCAATAAAGACTATCAACTAAAACATCTTTCATTAGTGAGTGATGAAGGGACGGGAAAGGGAAGAGGGTTCCACGTTGACTTGCTGCATGCTGGACCCAGGTCAAGGTATAACCTGAGTTCTTGAGTTATTTAAGTGCTTTTACACATTGGAAACCTTTTGCTCTGGACAATACTCCTCGTTGTGGAATGCTGTATCGGTTTGAAAATGTTCGGTCTCTCTGTCTCTCTCTCTCTCTCTCTCTCTCTCTCTCTCTCTCTCTCTCAAACACACACACACACACACACATACTTACACCGCTATAAAATTACTGCTCCCAAAACAGAGATTTTTCACCTTTAGTGTACAGATTTATGTGATTCCAGGACACTCAAGCCTATACTGTGCACAAGGCCTAGCAGGTGCTGGGAGCGAGCGCAGCCAGAGCACCGCTACACTTCGATGCATACTTTGGCATTGCGGCTGTGGAACAGTTCTAAGGAGACATGTTACACAATGCCTCCGATCTGTTTAATGTCTGCACACACACTGCGGTGTTTCATCCCTCTGTGTACACACTGTACTTTGCCTAAATGGAACAAGCTACTGACCCAGCATGGGCAGCGCACGTGGCCACCCATACCCCCCTCCCTCCCTCCCCCCCTCCTTCCTAACTAGACTTGGAGAAAAAGAAATAAGATGAGCTCAGCGTGGTCTTGTGAGATACACACAGGTGTATTTTATTAATGTGACCTCAGCTTTTATCTTAGGTGTTCCTCTTTAAGACCTCATCTAGATGAACTCGGTGTGGTGTTAAGTGTCTATACATGCCCCAATGTGACCCCACCTCAGGCCACGATAGTAAACACCAGACACATGATGTCAGATGCCTAGTCGACACCAGTCCACGGTTAATATGGTTATGGTCCCGAAAAAATGTGGTACAGAAACCTGACTCGGGGAGGGGTAATATTAGGAACGTTTGCAGTAAACGCTCTCACCGTAAACTGTCAATGACGTGAAGTCAGTTAATGTGTCTTTGAAAATGCACCCCTATCAGCTACCCCCGGAACTGAAAGCTGCCCCAGCTGTAGTGTACGTGTTCTCTGACCTCTCTCTCTCTCTCTCTCTCTCACCTCTCTGTCTCCTCTCTCTGTCTTCACATCACCAGACCACAACCAAATGACGGTTTATTTCTGCCTTGACCCCTGTCTTCCAGAGAGCAGTTGGACGAGACAGGTTCACACCAAGGCCACGGTCAGGTTCTTTTTCCCCCTAAAATGGTAGCAGCAGTGCTGTTTGGCCTTGCGGTTTGGCCTGTGCATAATGACCAGACATTTTTACAGCGAGTGAGTGAGTGATTGTCCTCTCTCTAATCACCCCGCGGTTCTGTTCCTGACAGAACCGTGGACGGCGGGGGAGTTGAAGGCCTGTGAGCTGGGCTCACCGCTGGAACAGGAAGCCTGTGTTTATTCCGTACACACTGACATGTGGCAGGCAGGTGCTCCATTGTCTGGGGTAGGGAGTTCTGTTCTGGATGCTGTGAAGATGATCAGCTGCTCGGAGGCAAAGATGCCTGTTAGCTGGAGGCACGCTAGGCTAGGCCTCGTGCCCAAGGGGGCTGGGCTATTAGGAGGTGAATATGATGATGGCGGCTGTGTGAAAGTGGGCTCGAGCACAGCCTGTTAACCAGGCCGTGTGAGCTGTTGTTGTGTGCAGGAGAGTGCTGCGTCAGATCTCCTGGCCTTGCTGTTCTTCCAGTAGTAGTTACCAGACTGGCTGGATAGGTTGTAAAGATGTTGGGAGATTCTCTCTGGAAAATCTCTTATACTGCTGCCTGTAAATCACGCATAAAACCCAAGAAGGTTTGTTTGGAGTTGTGTGTCCTGTAGGAGTGTGTTTTATTAGATACAGAGTATTTGGATGGGCGGCTTTGGTTGGATGAGCTGTCATCATCAGAGCAGCTGTTCCCCCCTGCAGTCAAGCCTTGCTTTGGGAAGTGGCGTGTCCTGCCCGCAGTGTCATTTCCTACCACCAGGAGGCAGCATATGCCTATACCAGCACCAAGCCCAGATCTCACAGGTAGGATGGACATTCTAGAATAGAAGGCCCCTGGACAAGGAAAATAAGGCACATGGAGACATTTTTATTTCATATTTTAAATGTTTTCTTTATTCATTGACTTGTGTTTATGTATCACATTAGTTCAAATATACAAAGGCACCATTGCACTGTTGTTCTCAGACCGTATGACAGGGTTTGGCATTTGGTTCTAGTTGTGTGAGATGAGCAGGTGGTTTGAGTCAGTCAGCAGCAGCATAATAGGAACCTGCAGGGCTCCTTTGATAAGGTTGGGAATGAGGCCTTTGCGTCATTGACCTGATCCTTTGGTGCCAAAGGCCAGAGCACACAAACGGACACTTGCATTGCTTTGACTCTTTCATAGATTGTTTGTAACTATCTGGCCTGTTCCGCTGTGTGCGGGCAGCCCTGTCAGGGGCCAGACACCACCGTGAGGCCAGACCAGTGCTGTTGGGAAAAAGCTGTGATCCGTAACACAGGCCTGTGTCTATTCACACTCCCAGCAGGAGGGAGGCAAAGGAATCAGCCCTGCCAGCAGACAGACACACACACACACACACACCGCTGCAATAATAGTTTCCATCTTTACTGTACCGACTGATGTAACAGTGTGATAAGCCTCGGCTTGGTGAATTTCATTTAGATTCTAGTGATGTATGTGAGTGTTTTTCTTCCTAGCCTGAGGAGCAGATCACATTTACACAATGAAGCTCTTTTATTATTTTATTATGAAGAAATTAAAATAACGGTTTACAAAAGTGTAAACATTTTGTAAAAGGTTACGCTTTAGCATACTGGACTCTGTCGCAATATTACATAATAACAAGGTATGTCACCGGGAAGTTTGTCTGCAATTTAGTTAACTGATAAACGAAAATGTCACATATGATTAGAGGATAGATAATATCTGACTACTGGTTGTAATGATTCCTTAAAATCAGTCTTATATAACCAAGATTTTTCTAGAAAGACAGTTGGGAAAGACATTCTTGTTTTATATGATTGGCATTGAAATGTGTCTATGGGCCAAAATAAATAAAAAGGTTATTTCTGGTATCTAAGGGCCTCTCAATTTATGACCTGCATTGGTATAGAAACCCTAGAGCCTTGTCATGTACAACACATTTAATATAATCTACGCTTAGATAAGAATGTGCCACACAGTTCAGTGTTAGTTGTGTTTTTCTGACGATTTAGACCTTCCATCTGTTCAAGACTGGAGACTGAAGGCTTTAGCACACTGTCAGGCAAGAAGCCTTAAGACGGTCAACTAGAACATTTGTTCTTGGCTTTAGGCACAGGTGTTTGTACTTACTGTACAGATAGAAGAACAGCATAAAATAGATGGCCAGTACTATCCAGATATTTACTGAGTGGACAGGACAGGACACAGCAGGGCTCACAAAACATAAAAAAGGCGACTCATAAAGCATAATGCAGTGTCACTGACGAGATGACATCTAGCTAGCATGAGTTGGTAGCCGTGAGGGACTGGGGGTAATATTACGAAAGCAGAGCCATGTGCAGGTGAGGGCTGGAACATTCTGAGAAATCCGATTTCTGAGAAGTAAAGATGCTTGCTGTGTGTCTGGTCTGTTGGAGGGTGTTCCGTTTCCCAGCCCTGTTGCTCTACCACACACCCCTCAACCCCAGCAGCAGGCTCCCAATTGCTCCGCTCCCCAAACTCTTGGGTCACTAAAATAAACACTCACTGCCAATGGCGGGATGCTAGCTACTATTTCTATTCTGGAAACAATTCCAGCCACCTATGCACCCATCCTCCCCAGCTGCAGCTGCAAGTGTTTATACATGTCGTTCACAGCTAGTCATGTTTTGATCTTCAACCAATCAACCGTCGCCGTTATCATGTGGTCTTAATGAGCCCACGGTGCTGCTGATGATGTAGAGGGTATGATGTAGAAGGTAGATGACAGCTGCCTTAGGTCAGGCACCTGTGCTAATGCTTTGCTAGACTTTTGAACCAACCTACAATAGCCATGGTTGGCCTCTGAACCTACCTACCACTGCCACTGCCATCTAGGTTCCTAAACCTAGGTGCTCTGGCAGACTAACAGCTTCTCCTCCTGGGACCGATGGCAACGTGGCTTCATATCGGCCAGTTGACAGCCTCTACTGTAACCGCTTGGACCAGCCTCAACGCCCCTCCGACTTTCAAGAACGGGCCATGGAAAGAACAGTAGAGTGTGGAGTCTGAGAGAGACGGGCTGCCTTCCACTAGAGCAGCTGCAGCCCGTAGCCTCTCTTACGGCCCAAAGACCAGGAAGTCAAAACAGCTGAAACATGTAATTAGATCCGACACTCAAGGAGCGGGAACAATAGGGCAGCTAGTGTGGGGGAAACGTGATTGAAGGAGACATCAGGTTTTTTTTTTTTTTTTTTTTTAAACACTCAAATGGTTTTCGTGGATTTCTTTTTTGCGTTACATAACCGCATCTGTAATGCGTTACTTTACTTTTCATTGGTCTTGTCTTCCTTCTATCTGAAATGATGGATTGTGAATCTAAGGTCTTGCATAATCCTTGAAGGGGGGGGAAAAACAGAGTAAGGATTAAACGGTTGCACCGTTCTGTGTATGCAACTATATTTTTGGGGCACTAAATTGGATTTATGGCTTTAATGTGGTTTTTGGGTCTTTGTTCTAGTCCGGGCATCCGGTAGTTTCCGTCCACATTCTTGGACAGGAGCCTCTTACACATTGTTCTGGGACTCTTGAGCTACACTTAATGTATTCACTAAAGTGTAAATCCTCGCTTTTACCATGGTTTATAGAGCATTAAGGGAAAGATTGAAAACATTTAGCTAGTTTAGCAAAAATAATTGCTATATATGCAAAATCTTGCCATGCTGCTTCTAGCTTTATTCAACCTGGCTTAGGTCGCTTTTATGGTGACTGATGCAACAATACTTTCACAATCATCCGTTTCACTATGCTGCATATCATTTTCAGCTCAGCTTTCAAATTATTTTAACTCGGCACATGTGTGCTTGATCAGACGACTTTTTGTTTTTGTGTAGTAGTTGCCACATTTTGTTGCCGGGAGTTTCAGACAATCGTGTTTCAGCCGTCTCTCTCTCCTTGTGCATCGCTCAGGTGGCTGGATGTGGGCGTGGCCCACCTGACCAGCGCCCCCTGCTGGGTGATCTACCTGCAGGTGATGCAGGAGGCAGTGTGGCCCGGGGGAACTCTCCCCGCCCAGCCTCGCTCAGACCGCAGCCCCGCTCAGAGGGAGGAGACCAAACAACAGTGTCTCAACTGTCTCCTGCAGCTGCTTCCAGGTCAGTTCATCGAGACAGGGGCATTGCAAACACAAACAAATTGGGTCTGTGTCGCTTGGTTGACACTGTTTTCCTAACCTGTGTTCCCGCCTGAGCTCAGAGTTCATCACTGACATGCTGGGGACAGAGAAGTACAGACAGAGCTTGGAGACAGTGCTGGACTCTCTGCAGGACTCCCACATCAACAAGTAAGTGTCCCCCCCCCCCCCCCCTCTGCAGTCACAGACACGTGTGTGAGATGTGACGTGTGCCTTCCCGCACGGCCTTCTGGACCGAGCGGGAAACGGTCCACGTCGTCTCTGAGCCGTCACCCTTCCGCACCGAGCTGTGATGTGATCAGAGTCAACATGTCGGCTCTGTGGTTCTGCGCAGGCACCTCGTCTACTGCGTCTGTGACCTGCTGCTGGAGTTCCTGATCCCCGAGTCTTCCGAGGAGGACTTCCAGAGGTCTCTCCTGCACAGCCTGTCTGGGGACGTGGAGAGGGTGTCCGCCTCAGCGTGAGTGGGTGTGACCTGACACCTCTCCCTCCTTTCACCCCGACATCCTCTTGGCAACCCCCTTATTTTAGAGTCTCTTTTGTCCGGAGTTCTTTCATTAAACGGTAGACGAAGCATGCACACCTGGTTTAGGGCTAAGCATTGGGGTCATAATATGGCTTTTGTGTCCAGCACTTGTTAAAGGATTTACTCTATCCCAGCAGTCCCTCTGATATATCCTTCAACTAACCCCCCCCCCCCACCACCCCCCCCATCCTCGCCAATGTGGACTTTCTCATCACCGTGGTGACCAGGGCCCTGCCTGCTGGGTTCATCATAATGGGGCTAGGAGTTTACTGGAAGTGCTGCTGACGTCAGTATCGACCCTCCTCTCAGACGATGAGAACTGAATCAGAAGTTGGAATTGCTAGAGGGATAAAGGCTGACATTGAATGTAATATTTAAACTCAGTAATGTTGATAATGTTATTGGTTGTATTTTTATATAGAATATTATTTTCTTCATGTATTTATTTATAGTATTATGAAGGCACATTAGTGCTTATCTGAAAATATTATGATTAATGATAAATTGAAGGTGAAAGTGCTGTCGTTTTGGTACAGTATGACAGCCTGATGTTTTAATGTAAAAACCTGATGTTGAAATAAGTTAATAAGTTGTAAATTAATACTTGATATTCATACTGTGAATATGAATACAATTAAATAAATCAAAATATACTTGAGGATTTTGGATTGACAGTTTTACTACCAGAGTAAGCCTGCTGTACATGCAGGCTGCTGCAGTGCTGTTACATCAGAAGGCACATCTCTGTTCTCAGGCTTTCTACAGTGTTTTACTTCATTTTACTAGCCTGTAATTCATCTATTTTGGTAAACAAAAGCAGTGGTGAATATTCTACAGCCACCTAGTTGTAGGAGATGAATGGCCAGAAGGTAAAGTTGTGTGCAGACATAACAGAAACCCATCTCTGTGTTATTATTAATAAGGTTAAACCAAATGTGTCAGGCAACTAGTTCATACTTTTGGCCTCTAAAAGTGGTTTTACCTAATTCCTCCTGGATGAACTCTGCTTGTGTTAACTGTTAATGCTTTTGATCATACTACATGGTTGGAGTGCATCTGTTTTGATACACTGTCAAGACTGGAGACGTTTCCACAATTACGCACATTCTTCTTCCTTCAGATTGTTATTACTACTTTGACTACCTGTCTTTAGGCTGAGCACTGATTTGTCAGATCAGTGACAAGCTAAATGAGACATTTAACCTTTCCCAGAACTGGTTTCTATCTCTAAGAAAAACAGAGCAGTGTACAGTCCCACTCGTGACTCCTAATGGTCCTCAGAATGTCTCCATAACTTCACTCCTCCATCAAGACCCAAAAGTCTGTTGTGGCTCCCCAGTTTCCACGGCGTCTGGCTTGAATAGTTTGGAGCCCACATTGGATGTAGTCGTGGCTGTCTGTCAAGCTGGGGAGACAAGCCAGCGCTATGAGATAATCAAATGGAACCGAATTAGGCTTTATTGTATAATCATTCTTATATGGATAGTTCTAAAATTCCTTGGAAAGTAATCCAATTCAGCTGTTGTCATCCGCTCGATTACTTTGATTCATTTCCTATGACTGTGTGTATTACACATACCAAAACATACACACTTTACAGTCTGTACAAACACTATGCTGTTAATATCATCTTCATGGTAAACAGTGTTTTGAATTGAGCTATTACATCATCGAATAGCCAAATCAAGATTAATAAACCCAGATAATATAAAAATTGTTCCTTTCTTCCGAATTCCACACTCAGATCTACTATAGAAAAGCAAGATTATTAAAGCATGCAATTGGATAAAAGGTCGTCCGAAGCGATGTTTTCTCACTTAAATGCTGCCAAAGCACACTGATTGGATCAGGGTGGTATGAACTACACGAGTCCTCAGAGGAAGCCGGGCTGATGGAGATAACAGGCCTCCCTCGCGGTGGTTGGCATGGCAATCAGAAGACAGTGTTGTTTTAGGACATACTGGCAGCTTGGAGACTACATGCCTGTCACGTTTCTGCAGAGACTAAGTCAAGTCAATCATTCGGATTACAGCATGAACGCACTTGTGCTTTAATGTTGGCCCACGTTATTGACTCTTCTCTCTATGATGCCTATTTGGTTAGCAAATGTCCGGATACAAGCACTTGACTCCTTTTTCAATTACCGTAGTGCTTCTGCACCTCGATAATCATAAAAACAGTCTCAAAACTCTCTCTATAACAATATATAACAAAACTCTAATGCAGGCTGACATGGTAAGAAACTCAAGGCCTGTGGTCTACGTACAGATCATCACTCCTGCATTTTCGAGCAGACTAGATCATCAGGAGCCTTTGCTAATCATGGATATGGTCATTTGCTGTACAGGAATGTCATGCTCCTCTGACTGCAGACAGACTCCAAGGATTCATTCCACAGACAGCGGTAGCAGATTCCAGAAGGTTTTCCGAACAATTAGGGGATTTAATCAAGAGCAGAGACTGTGATGACTTTACCATTTCCACAGTGATGACGATAATGATGATTAGATGACAATCACCATCAGATGTAGTGCCATGGATACCAACCTAATTTACGGTATGGGAGTTAAATTAGCATTCAGAAAATTATGTCACACCTTTAGTGTGTAAAGTAGGTATGTGAAAATATTTTTGTAAATTAGGTGATAATTTAATTCTCAAATTCCCACTATTTTGAATGTCTGGGTGACTCGGAGCATTTGGTCATATGAATAATATTATCCAATGAGTCTTTTTCGCCTTGCCCAATTAGACGATTTTGCAGGGTTGAGCTGATGCACGAAATAGACCTGAACAATAAACCCTCTGCGTATATAAACAGAACTATTGATTAAACCAGAACAACAGAACTGGAATAATTGAGATTACCTTTCAATACAAAGGGATATTGGAGCTGTCTGTTTCAACCAGTTGACTGTTTGGTTTCAGACAAAGGATGACACACTTGGTAGTGAAGTAAAGACAGAAGTATTAAATTCCCTCCAGATCTCTAGAAACAAATTATGCAAATGATCTCCACGTTAAGCACTTTACTGTGAATACCTAGTCCATTTAATTATAATTCCTCAAACAAAGGGCTGTGTTGCTAAGAGGCTGGGCACTTCAAAATATCAAGCGTGATATTTTGACGCAAGGCTCCCTGGCAGCAGTCTAATGAGAAATCAGTGATCTCACAGCGGTGGCCAATAGGAGGCGTGCACCGTGGCGGTTTGAGTGATGCCCTTAATAACCCTGCAGGTGGGGACACTGCTGACCTTGCTGGCAAATGCCATGTTGTGGCACAGTCACTTCCAGTAAGACCACTGCAGTAGCTGGCGCAGTTTGCCAACAAAGTCAAAGCGCGCCAACTGTTTTCCCTACGGTTTTTACGTCTGGGACTGAGGCTGTATGAAGTGCGTCCCAAAGTTCAACAGTAAGGGGCTGAGTCTTTCTCTATAACACTAATATGATTACCAAGAGGCCCATCTCAGACATCAGCTTTGACACAAGGGTGGTCACAGTAGGTAAACACATTTACCGTGTCTCCACGTTTCAGAGAAAGTAAAGAGAGAATGGTGTAGATTCAGCAGAAAAGACTAAACTGATTAGTTTTGTTACCCTTTTTCCACTGTATTGGATTAACTATGAGTCACTTTATTTGACGTGAGTGACACAGAATTTAGATTCAGCTCTTGTTTGAACAGAGATGAAAAGATGTTTTGCTATGTTTATTTTCCATGTAATCTGTCCCCAGTTTCTGTCCCTCAAAGGAGGGGTCAAGTCAGGTTTTTGACTTTGGGGAAGCCTTGGCGACAGTTTCGGCTTTTGTGCTGCTTCCAAAAGTCTTGTGTCAATGCCTTTTCAAGCAGCCCACACAAGATGAGCAGAGCAGCCTAGTGACATCAGTTACAAGGAGCCATTCCAGAGAGCAGCGATTCTTCACCCTTGTGGTCCTTGACTGCACAGAAAATGCACGCCTGGCCTTTTAAGTTTCGAGTAATAAACGTCACCATAAATGTAGGTCCCTCGAAGCAATTCTTGACACGCTTTGCTTTTTGACACATGCAAGATGAACTGTTCAGATTACGTTTTTTTTTTGCTCTCTTTTCCTGTTCATTTTTCTCGTATATATCCTCCCTGTCATCTTGCATAAGAGATTGCACGTGTTAGACACACACACAGACCCCCCTGAGGAGGAACGTGCCTTGGTAACGGACAGGGGGGGGGGGCAGGGAAGACAGAAAGGCATCGTGTTCACCTCTTCACCTCCCCCATCTGAATACAGACTAGCTCTCCAGGATCAGGCCCAGGCCCAACTAGCATAAAAGGGTCTCCCCTGATGCACTCATAAATATTTACATACGCACCCCTGACCCCCACCCGCCCATTATCTCTATTTTTCTCGGTTGCTAAAGTGCTTGCTTTCCAGTGTGCATATTTCAGACCTTGTGGAACGTCTGTAGTGGCCAAAGTGAACTATTGAACACTGTGGACTCCCAAATGGTCCTTGCTATGTGTACTGTACTCTTGCGTCTGTGTTTTGGAGAAAATTAGAGGCCAACATGGGGTCAGCAGAATTTACGATGCAACTGGAGCCATCTTTGACCCGTGCAGGGGAACATGGGACGTTCAAAGAGACTCTCCTCAGAGACTGGTGAAGTTGACTGTAGTTTATGTCGTTACCTGCCAATAACCCCACTGGTCAGACACACAAAGCAGACAAGACTTATGTCAGAGAGGTTGCTCTCTGTAATCCACTGTCACGGTATGTCATACGATCTGATAAAGCCGGACAACACATTTACGTATATTGCCCAGTACCTCCAAAAGATACCTGCTGGAAAAGGATTTTCATTGGTTAGAGCTTGAAAATGTTTATAGGAGTATGTATTTTCGTTTGCAAAACATCAAAGCAAACCATGGCCATTGGGCCATTGGGCCATTGGGTCATCTAGAGATGCTTTTTTACAGCACCATGCTTCTTTAGTTTGTTGTGAACTCTTACCGACCCGAGGGTCTTGTCAGTGATAAATACATTTGTAATGTGGCTTGTCAGCCTCCAGAGGGCACAGTAAACTCACTTAGTCGATCATCTGTGGTCAGATGAGCATGTGAGAGCTTACCAGGAGGTGGCAGTGGAAGGCAAGTCAACGTGTTGATTTGTTGAAACGGATATCTCGCATAGCTAAAGCTCTGTTCAATACATTTAATTGAGAACTATATTTTATGATACTGATACACTAATCAGCTGTTTCTTCACTTTACTCGGGAATCCATCCCAGACACCTGTATCCATATTCCCTTTATGATCATACTTTCCTTATGGAATATACATCGAATGTACGTGGGTCAAATATGGTTGGAATGGGCATTGCTCAATGGTAGAACATTTCACTGTGAATCAAGAGATGCAAGGTCAGCAGGTCAACCCCCTGTATGTTTCTTTGGATCAAAGCTAAATTAAAATTAAATGAAATAGGATTCAGTGTCCTTTCATGCATGACAAAAACAATGGTCTCTGTTGGCCAAAGCTTAAGGGAGAGTAGCTCATAAGCCATGTTCAAATTTTTTATTAACTGTTGAGGGGTTGAGTAAGAGGCGGACATCGCAGAGCTCACAAGCACACGATGAGCTGCTGGACCTGGATGAGAAATCAATTTTGAATCCAACAAATGTTTGGGAATCATCATTTGCACTTTATTGTAAACTAGGCATTTCATGTTGTACTTCCTGTCTGTGCATTCCCCCTGTCCTCTCCAGTTGATGAGAACGCTCCACATGCTGAGAATGTGGAATGTTGGCTGGCCATTGGATTGAGAATTATCCCACAGAGGACCAATGATCTGTGTGGAAGATCATTTTACATGTTAACATTCAAGAGGGATTTCACAAACTGACAAACGGCGAGTTAATGTCAGCAAATGTTCTACAAAAATGCAATTTAGTGGTTGGGGAAATGGACTGACCACAGATTCTACATCTTTGGCTTCCAATGTTAGCGAAACGTCTTGGACTTGAAGCGAGAGTGAAGGGCACCTCTTTTCTGTGCAACACAACATCTGATAGAGTCTAAGGCTTCTTCATTGACACTATCTGTTTCGGTACTCTCCAGAGCTCTGTCAGCGCTTCTCACACAGAGCTTAGTGTTGAAAAAGAGAGATGACGTGGTTACGTGAAGAGGACACATGGGTTCTGACAAGTTGATTGAAGAGGAGGCGAAGAACAAAGTGACTGAGGACGCTCTGTGTGTTTTCTCCACGGTGGAGACAGTGGGTAAGATAAAGCGTGCAAAGCTTTGAACTTTTCCACGATTCTGCAAAGAAAAACTTGGTTTCTTTGATTTTTTCGACAAGGGAACGTTCTTTGTTCCAAGCGAAACCCTTTGGAGATGTGGAGGGTCTGTCGGAACGTCTGTTTCCAACGGCGAAGCTGTGTTTTGATATTACATGAGACAGAACAGTGAGAGAGGTCATGGGTCAGTAAGCACTGTCCTGTCCCTGGACCACTTAGACAGGGAGGGTCCTCCGCTTGATGTTGTCCACGTCATGAGCTCTGGTCATCTTCCTTTTATTTCTCTCCCTCTCGTTTTACTGCCCTCCCTTCCTTTCTCTTGACCCAGTGACTCATGTCTGGAGGCTGCTGGTTGTGGGAATCTGTCTTTTCCATTGTGGAGAATGCTGTAGGTGGACATCCTGTGTAAACGGCCACTACTTAATGCTACCTAAAATAGCTGAGTCATCCTTTACACTGGAAAAGTGTGTCACCATCTAATGCGGCTATGCAACGTCCAAGTTCTCAGTGGAGACACAAAGAGCTTATATTGCAACCTTACCAAATATAATATTAACTTCACGGTGTATTGTAATTCAGTTTGGCTCTACTATTGTATTTCCAATTCAGGCCAGTTTGGTACGTTTCCCAAGATAGCATACATCTTTGTCTGCACCGTATGTCATTCTATCTAAAAATGCTATGTTTTATCTCAATTCCTGTCCATGGCCAACTAACTGTCTGGGAGATCTACACACAGTTGCAACTTATTAGAAAATCTGTAATATAGTGCTGTTCTTCTATCAACACAACACCAAGCATCCATCTGAGACAAAAGAAACACACTGACCCATTTATTTCTTTGTGGACGTGCTCTGTGATATATCATGCATGTGCAGACGGCTCCCACGTCCCCCTGCCTTGTGTAACAGAGGTCACTGGTGAACTCTGCTGGACAGTCCCAGGGATCTGTCGGAGATGATGCGGATCAGATGAGGGGGACCGTGTCCAGCTCTGAAGACCACTCGTATTGGATCTCACGTCAAGCAGCTGTCCAGGAGAGTGAGGGTGAAGGGGTGCCCTCAAAGAAGCTAGGTGCCGCTCGTTCGCTCTTGACAGCAAACCCCTACACTCACAATAGCAGGGCCTCCTTGGGGATATGACTTTCAGACCAGAGAGCCTTTCTTATTCCAGTCGAGTCCAGCCACTGCCCTGCTCCTACCCTATCAAACGGCAGTAGTCTGGATGACGATGAGATCTCTCTCCTCTGGTGTCTCGTCTCTCGAAGAGGACACATCGATCACTGCAGCTGCTGTTCAAACCTGCAAAAAGGAGCAGAATGAGGACAAGCTGTAATTGGATAAAGGTATTTTGTGATGAAAATGTGACTGCTTTCCAGATATCCTGGTTGCTCCTCCAACACAAGCAGCTGCAAGTATGGCATTGAGGAGGGGTGTCGAGGGCTCCTTGAAGGCCTCATCTCCATGCACGTCCACAGAGTCAACACAGGACACTGCTAACAGGAACCAGATGCAGCAACACTGGTGCGTTAGGTCAGTGCACTCTTTTGTGTCACAGTCTGTGATAGTGGGACGAAGCTTGTGGTTGTTTTCCATGGAAGTCTTCTCCCAGACGTTAGCTGTCCGACACTGGCCTGTAATAGAGGTAGCAGTAAGCCGGAAAAAAGTTTGAGGATCCATTAAGCTAACTTTATTTATAAACTAAAAATGACAAAAAATAGACAGAACTCAGACAGAAGAGGTTGACCTCAAAACGTAATGGAGTCTGCTTTAGCCTAATCTAAATTCCAGATGCAATGTCCACACAAGCTTGTGTGTAAACAGGTGATTATGGGATGTCGTTGCCTTGAAAGCTCATAGACAAAACACTGCCATATGATGGTCAGACAAACAGTAATGACAATCGGCAGTAGTAGAACTACAATACAGAAGTAATGTTTGCTGCCTAACTTTCTCTTGACATTTCTGCAATTTAGATTCCATTTTCAAGGTTCCATTTCCAAGATTTCCATTTCCAAGACCTTGCATCTGCTCGTGTGTTTTTGAGGAATTCCCCCATCAGTAGTTCCCAGCTGTTGCCTGGCTCTGTCTGGCTGGCCAGTCAGTGGCCCAAAGGTGCGGCTAGTTGTAGCACCTGAGAAAAGTGTCAGCTTTGGCAGACACATTGACCGTAATACACAGGTGCTTACAAAACACATTTTCTACATATGTAGTATATCTAGCCAGTATCTCCTGGGTGCTTCATTGTATAGTACAGTAACACTCTTGTAATGGTTCAGGAGATGAGGAGCAGCTGACTTCATCTCCTCACCAGTGTTGCTGTCTGGTGGGTATTGTTTGTGAGGGGAGGCTGGGTCAGTTTGGCCTGGCCATGGAGGGAGGATGTGTTCTATAGCCCAGATGGTTCATATTTACTCTCCTGTTAATCTCCAGGTCTGGCAGTCCACATCTTTTTCTCAGAACGGTTCCCATCAACCTTTGCTCCATCAGTTGTGCGTCCAAACCCACAACCATCGGCAGACAGGAAGCAGCTGTACCTCAGACTGCAGGTTAGCCTCAGCAATGGTTAGCCTCAGCAATGTTTAGCCTCAGCAATGGTTAGCTTCAGCATGGTTAGCTTCAGCATGGTTAGCTTCAGCATGGTTAGCCTCAGCATGGTTAGCTTCAGCAGGTCCACAAGCCCTCAGCGCAGGGTGGTTCAACACCCACTACCACAGTATTGTTGGTTGGAAAACCACAGAGCAGGATAATTAGGTTATACTCACCCATTCTCATCAAAAAGCTAGATAGTTCCTGATCCTGTGTATTTTTGTGTATTTCAATGGCTATGTTGTCCAGAGTGTGTTGGACAAGCAGTAACAGTAAGTGCCAGCTGCAGTCTCTGTGAAGGATCACCTGAACATGGCCATGTGCTGGCATAATATTTATTCAAGAGGAATCAAATTCTTGCCTTGATTGTAATAGTTTCACATACAGATTTGGACTAAGCAGAATGTGCTTGGACACTATTTGGAATGTGCGGCTGAAGGAATAAGTGCAGACTACCAGCTTGGACAGAAGCTTTATGTTGTGTATTCATAGACTGGTGGCATTTGGTCGGAGGGGTATCATTAGTGAGCTGGTTTGGGCTGGGTCAAGGCTTTGGTTTTGTCTCTGACATACTCGTCCATATGTGGTACGCCAGTCTGAAACCACCAAATGGCCACTCGTCCTGGTAGAAATGAGGCTTCTGTTGTAATTATAGCCACTCTACTCCCACAAACTGAGTATATTTACATTCTTTCTTGCATCAGTTAACCCACGGGAAGACCCTGGGGCGTAGTGTTTCAATTTCAACAGAAGAATATATCTGTTTAAGAAATCTTTATAAAGTTGAGGCTTCAGTGGGGTGTTATACGTGGTTCCTGTCATTCAGAACAGGTGAGTGGGATCCAGATGAGGTGGAGATTTATCTTAGCAGGGAATCAACACGAGAGCTGTATGAATCACATTAGTTGTTGTTGATTCGGCTGAACTGTGGGGGCGGTACATTCACCAGTGGTCTAACCATGGCACTATCATACATTGTTTTCTGTTAAAATGAATGAGTAGATAGTACATGAGTTTGGCTACGATTATTTAGAAATACAGATGTCTATCATGAAGATTTTTGGGAGGAAATTAAACCGCTTTGAGTTTGAGCTGTGTGGGCCACCATCAGCACAGCCGCTACTCTTGGACTCTTCTCCTTTCCAGTGAAATCCCCAGGCAGGAGGCTGGAGGGAGGGAGGCCAGTATCAGCCCATGATATCATGGGAAAGGAAGCAAGCCGTGTTAAACGTTCCTGAGATCCAATTTATAGAGTGTTTAGGTTGGATTTCCACTGTTCGTAACTACAAGTGGGAAGAAAAGGCAGGGTCAGTCGAAGCACAGAGAGTGGTGAGGTATTCTATACTTGTTGAGGAGGTACAAGGCCATTGTGAAAGGATAGGTAATAAAATCATTGACAGGAATACGTCTTTTTTTTTCTTCTTCACACTCATGGACAAAATGACATCAAGGAATTGGATCGCTCCAAGCCCTTGTTCTCTCATATTGTGGTCTCCATAATTGCTCGCACTTTCCAGGCGGTCATTGTCGTGCCCCTGTGAAAGTACTGTCATGTGTGGCAGATTTTTAGGGAACGTTTTAGTCACTTGGATTATGTGACCTCTTAAAAAGAGACCTTGCTTTCTGAGGACTCTTCGTGTCTTCTATGTGTTTGTGGAACCACTGACTACGAGATAAGCAGTCTGGATCTACCACCGTAATTCATGTCTGTGGTACTAAGATGCATGGTAATTGCATTTACCTTATCATAGGTTTCACCTCGAAGACGAAGAATAACCCAGAAACTGTGTGGGGTTTGTTAGGAATGAGGTCACCAGGTGAATGCCTTCAGTTGCCATGTGCCGCAGTATGTGGGTGTTTGTTTTAGAGTGCGTCATTTTTGAATTCATGCCCCTCTTTGAAAATGAACTCATCTAGGGGCGGAAACAGCATGCAGTCACCTGGGCTGGATGCCCATTCCCGACAGTTAAGAGAGCACAGCTGATCATCTTATATTTAGTCTTGTGTTTGCTTTCTCTGGTTTCTGAAAAAAGCCTGAAGACTTTTCTTGGCAAGCCAAATTAACAGGTGTGTGTGGGTGGGTGTTTGGTTATGTGAATGTGTGTGTGCCCATGTGTGTGAAAGGCCATTCAAATGCAACTTATTTTGGCATGAGCAGGTTGTGTGGCATCTAGATATAATTCATGTGCACATGCCTATTGTACAACAGGAAATCCCCATTATCCATCTGTGGGAATATACAGAACGGTTGAGGAGAAAGTGGGCTGCCCAGTGTTCAGCAAACACTGGGAAGCCAGGGTCCAGAAATCCCTGCCCAACACATAGACTAGCTGAGCCTTCCACACCCTCAGCAGCCCTGCCAAGAGCCTAAGTATTCCTCACGCTCCCTCTCTCTCTGTAACACACACATACGCGCACACACACACACACTCACACTCAGCCTGAGAGGGAAAGAGAGACAAAGAGAAAGAGAGAAGGGGAGATAATGACTCCGGAGGGGATGATGGGGCCGTAACCTTGCAGCCGAGCGTTTTCCATCTCCCCCCTCCCAGCGATCCTGAGAAGGGTGGGGCTAATGGGCTGCACCTGCATCATGCTGCGAGGCAGGAGGCAGGTTCCACCGCCTGGCCAGGCGTCTCTCTCTGCTGGGAGCCAAGGCCAGGGAGACGGGTCACTGACTCTCAGTTTTGCATGTCCAGCAGTCCATTACAGGAGGACATTTACTTAGGCAGGGTGTTAGACTGAGCGGGTCCAAAATGGCCCTTGGCTTTATAAATTGCTGGCTATGGTTGACAGTGAAACATCCAAGTCAAGCTACTAATTGGCTGCTTTTTGAGTCAATAAGTTGACATTGGAAAGTTGTCCCATGTTGTGGGGACTTGTTGTCCAGCTTGAGAAGCAACATGTGACCTGTAGCAATGTTATACTCCCTCATGCAGCAGACCAAAGCTATTCATTCAGTGGAACAGTAATTACTTTGTTTAATGTACCCATATGTAATAAGAGATTAGCCCTATTATTAAATTACTGTCTTCTTTGGAACACTCTCGTCTCCAGTATACAGCGCAGACCAAGTTCATCCATCATAGCAAAAGAATCCAGTCAGTGTTGTTTTCTTAGCTGTCTACAGAATGCTCCAGATCATCTCAGTAGACTACAGTATGTTCCACACATTAGGCCAGCTCACAGCTCAAATACCTTCCGGCCTGTCTTAGTAACACTGAGATTGCAGAAAATGCCTTGAAAGTATACAAATCATCACCCAGTCGAGAGACTAGGAATGATTTCCTCATATTTGTACCATCACGGGGACACCATGACTATAATTGGCTTTTAAAGTGGATGTTTTCCCAAATATTGACATCCAAGTATCCAGGGTAAATATTATTATTCTAATGAATCAGAAGACTTGCTCTCTAGGACAGAAGTGTTGTAGTGTCAGAGGACCAGTAGTGTGTGCTGCTCAGAGTATTTACCACTCACCCTGTCCAGTCATCAGAGCAGGAGTGAAAGCTGGGGAGACAGCTTAATAGGATGATTATTTCTTTCATGCTTTTGCTGCTTTTCTGACTTCTCTGTCTCATGGCATGAGCTGGATTGATGTCAAAGTAGATGGTAAATAGCTGGGGAAGCTGAGGTATAGTTACCTAATCCCCTGGTGTTGAAGGTGATTCAGAGTTTAGAGCAGGTGCGAGTGGAACACAATCACATCACAGTGGACATCTGAGGCACGTGAAGAGGCCGAAGGATAGTTTTGCACGTCTCCCCGATCTCCTCTCTCTTCACGATTGATGAAGGAAAACCCACCGTCGGTGGGGAGCTCCCGTCTATAGGAACGACAGGGAAGCCAGGATATCTCAACAGGAGCTCGTGCAGGCGGCATTCATGGCTCTGTCCTTCTCCTCGTGTGTTTCCCTTTGCTGCTCCACTGGCTTTTGACTTTAAATCTTCCGGATCTCACATGCGTGATACCCAGACATATCTGGATGGATTCCCCCCCCCCCCCCCCCCCCCTCCCCTCAGAGTTTGGACAGCGACTGTCTCAAGAAAGGTCATAAAACATGATGAAACACACCTCGTCTTGTGTGAATTCCATCCTCCACCGGGGCGCTGTGGAGAGAGGAGCGAGAGAGGATGGGAGGGCCCAGAAACAGACTGAACGTTATGTAACTGGCCAGCGTAGCTCTTCCTCCCCTCAGCGTGCCGCCTCAACATGACAGTAGTTATGGGCTGTATCTCAAAGGGAAGTGTAAAAAGTGACATGGTCTGTCATTTTAATAAGCAGCTGGAGGGGCAGAGTGGTGCGGCTCTGGCCTGTAGCCTCCTCCACCTTCACACCGGCCCACAAGAAGCCGCTCCGAGCTGTTATTAGCCCAGATAAATGAAGGCGCAACCGGTGTTTAGAGTAAGGCAGCATTTTAGTGAGGCTACACACCCACACACCCATGCGGCAAGGCTCCAAACGGTTTTGCGTCAAGCTAGACACGCCCAATGGAGAGGACGTAGTTTGTTCTTCCAGAGGAGTAGATTAATGGGAGGACCTTACCGTCTATACAATACAGGAGAACGTTCTTGATATCTATAATCTGTCGATGACAGAGGTTTACCAGATTCAGCAAGGCAACTGTTTTTTGGTTTCAAACCACAATGAGTAATGAAGCAATTAGCAAAATAAATAAACCGCTTCCGTCAATTTTTCCTCTTAATTGTTCCAATGTCATTGTTGCCTACACGTGAACGAGATGGTTGGGAGCAGAAGAAGCTGGCAGAAGCCTGGATGAACTCAGGTTCCATTTGTGGAGACTTTAAAGGATTGCCGAGCAAAGTGTTTGTAGCAGAAGAAAACCACAACGATTATGTTCTGGCCCTCGGGGTCGACCGTGGCTACTTCCTCTGCTCTCTGATCCTCAGCATGAAGTTAAGCAGGTCCTCGAGCTTCCGCCGTGCGTGCTGCACCTCAGGTACTGAGGAGCAGAACGGTCCTCTGTGGAACACAATGTGGAGGAGTTCCACAGCGGCAGGGCTGTTTGGGCTGGCGGGGTGTGAGTGAACTGTGTTTGTTGTAGTAGACACAAACCCAGTGCCCTGAGTGGGTTGCCTTGTTTCACTTGGCACTGCCAGCCGTAGATGATTAATGAGGGGCAGTCCCACCGCGCGTGTTTAATCTATATCTCCTCTCAGCAGGCAAGGCAGTGATGTTTTCTCTCTATGCTTTGTTACCAGGAGGTACCCTCATGACCCTGGCCTAACAGCATTTCATATTTCTGCTCTATGTTTTCATCCATCACCACGTATTACAGTGAAGGAATGGTAAATAAAGGGTCACCTAGCTACAGCCCTCTAACACCCACAGGGAAGGCCTATCCTCTGCCACCCTCATTCATCAGTTGTTTCACAATCCAACCATCTGTTAAACACCTCCCCTGCTGCTCACGCCTTTTTCCTCTCGTAAATACATATACAAAGGTATAAAGTATATACTATATATGTACAGTATAAATATGTGTTCCACAGGTCTGAAGATTTATCCTGTCATACTGCAATCCTCAAAGGCAGGGAGTAAATACCCTGCGGTCCATCACCGAGGCAACATTTCTGGTCAGAGATATTGTTTTGATGATGGATGAATGATGAATGGATGAGTCAGATGTGTGATGAAGCCAGTGCTGTGATGTTTTACAGGATGCAATAACCTCATCGGCGCAAGCTGGGACCCATGCAGACACCTGCACAGCAGGGCGCATCGGCCCCCTCGCGACCCTCTCAACTCACGGACTGAGACCGGTTGATTCTTCCATTTCGGTGAGAAAACGGCGTCATGAATTACACAAACGAGGCGCGATGCTGGATGATGTCGCCAGGACGACGCTCGATGACACGGCAAGCTGGAGCAGCATTGATGATTGATCCAACGCGTAAATCGGTTATTTCATGCCCTGCTGAGTTTTGGCAAGCCATCGCAAACTGAAGCAGTACACCAGCATGATGAGGCAAGATGGGACGGAGAATGTGATATTGCCCACAGAATGAGTCAGAGGTACGGCATGCAGCTCCAGCATGCTCAGGTTCATAGGGTTATGTCCCTGGTGGTACAAGTGTTGGTGAGCATGAATAGTAATCTAGTACTCTCCATCTGCCTTACTTTCATACAAAACATAGGTACGTGCATAAAATAAAAAAAGCTCCTGTTGGCTTGTATTTAAGGGGCAGATGGTAGACCAGGCCCTTACTAATGAATGGTTTCATACAACATTATACTCTAGGTTTCATAAAGAAGTTGCAGGTCCCACATGCTCTATCAAAGTCTGAATGAAATGGCTGATTGTGAGAATACTACTCCCTAAGTGCATGACCGCCATATTTGGTGGTCCCAGAGGATTCAAGGTCTCAAGTCGAACACCCCTCAGAAAACAAGGCCTATTAAGACTGAAACAAGCATTCCAGATACAAGAGGTAATCTTTAAAAAAAAGAAGAAAAAAAAGAAGAAAATTCAGGAACATAGCTCAACAAAGCCTCCCAGTTGGTTTTATGTTACCCATTAATCTGAAGGCAAAAAGAAGCAGCTTGATGGATGATGTCATGTGTTTTCATTATGATTAAGTGTGCGCAGCTGAATGCCTAGGATGGACGTGCACCTCATCTTTCTTTTCACACCCATGGTGAAAAGATTGTTGTGCACAAACGAATGTGTGTTCACTTCTATTGAATCGCTGTACTTGTTTTGGTTAATGATTTTGGAGATTGATTGTTTGTGTTATTTTGTTCTACACCTGCACATATTCTTACGTTACAAGGGGTTTTGTTCGAGATTAAACTCATTAATTTAATGTTCTGCTTTCAGAGATGTCTTAGTACTGTAGTACCAAATCTAACATGGATAACGAAGTCATAGCACTGAGGAATGATACAGTGTTGGCTCACTACACCAACACTTAAACACTTAAATCGTTTCCTGCTTGTAAGAGAACATCATTCTTCAGGCTGCATTACCAAGGTCATACATATCCATAAAACCTCAGAAATAGTTTTTCCAGACAAAAGTCCTGCAATTGTGGCAGAGGGTCAATCGAAAGCTATTTGAGGATGAAAGTTACAGAGGAGCAGAGGGAATGTCCTAATTCTCCCCAAGGTCAGCAATGGGAGACCAGTAATGAGCGTAACTATGGATGACCTCATGTAGAAACACCCGTCACTAGCGATGGCCTGTTCAACATGACTCCGTAGGCCTGAAATGTAGGACTGGCCTTCGCAGAGAGTACAGCCATGCCTTCCATTAAACAAAGCAGACAGGTTTACAACCCTGCTGCTCAGTGCTGTTTTACACATTTGTGTAGGACATTGTAATAGATGTCACTGGCAGGGACCAGGTACTTGACCTGGAGTCTACACCAGCATGTTTGTATTCACCACAAAGCTCTAAGTAAGCACTGTAATGAAGGAAGGATCTCACAGCTGTGTTTGCTAATAAGTCACTTGACCAGTGTAATGTAGTGCTCAACCCTGCTCCTGGAGGGCTACCATTATGTAGCTTTTCATTCCAACCCTAATCCAGCACACCTGATTCAAATAATTAGCTGGTTGACAAGCTGATTCCTGCTTTTGAGGAGTGGGATTGGAGTGAAAGTCTTACAGGAAGGTAGATGTCTAGGAGCAAGGCCGAACAGGCCTGGCGTACACTCTCGACTCTGGTCAAGTGGCCCTATCACAGCACTAATTAGGCCTAATCCTGCGGGGGTCTTTCAGAGTCACGCACACAAAGGATTATGCCTCACCACTTGGCTCGTCCTGCTGAGAGTGTGCGTGCACAGCCTTAATGGACCCTATTTCCTTCACTCACCTGCAACGATAGGAAGGTTGACTGCAATGGAGCTTTTGCCAGCGATTGCTCCGTGAGGGACATTACTTTTGATTGAGCAGAATGACTGGAATTGGAAGTGATGGCTTCATGGGGGCTTTGGGACCTCAGGAGAAATCGCTGTAATTGGCATAGCTAATGCTAACTGCTTTCCTGTGCTGCCCTGTAGCTGGTTTCGTGTTGGACTTTATCAATGTAAGAAATATTTCATAAAATGTCCTTTATTTATTAAGTTGCCAAATCGGCCTATTTATTCAAAATACCACACGTGTTTGTGTATGTGTGTGAATACAGTCGGTGAGGTAAGCGAAGGGGCTACATTTTCATGCTGAGGGATATTTTAACCTCAACTTGGCAGTAAAATCAGTCTGAATTATGCAGTGTGTGTAACTCCCGAGGCCTCTGGTGTTAATAAGAGACCCCAGGCTTCAGACGGACATTTATGGATCGCTGCTTCAGCGCCAGTAGTGCTGGAAGCACACCTCCCTGTGCTGAAGGAAACTAAGGATACAGTCAAGTCAACTACAGTGTGACAACAAGCTCAGCCGTCCTGTCAGCACACAAAGCTCCATGCTACCCTCCGTCTAGGCAGCAACAACACAACCCCCTCAGCACGAGACGTCCTGGGAGTCCTGGAACGTCCTGGAACGTCCCGGAGCTGAGGAGAGAGAGACTCTGGAATGAAGGGAGAGAAGGAAACGGAGGGAGGTAGGGCCTCAGGAATCACACCCTCCATTCCTCACCGGGTGCATGTCCGATGGCCAACAACACCAGTGTTGTTGCTGAGCATGTTTGTGTTGGAGAGCAGCCCCTGCTCTGTGTCCAGAGACTCGGCACGCCACGCATCTGCTGGAGATGTGCTCTGGACAGGTGCCGCTGAACACTACTGCGTGCTGTAGCAAGATGAGACATGCAGAACAAAGTTTTTGGGTGTTTTTTTGAAAGCACCAAAGAGTTTGCATGAGTTTCACTTGGCCGTGGAGAAGGGCTTTTACTCTTTCCTCAAGATCTGTTTTAATTCCGAGGAAAAGAGTGATTCAGTATGAATTATTGTTTGTCAGTTTGTCAAGTGGATTCTGTCCTGCCATAACGCTTGGAACATTCTATGTGCTTCGATGAAAGAGGTGAAAGATTTACCCTTGCTTTTCCAGACGTGATTCCCCCTCTTCCCCCAGATTCACCCATGCTGGCGGTGATGGTCTTTAACAAATACTTATCGCCAACTGTCTTTGTTTTGTAATCTACCTCTTCTACACGTCTTCCACATAATCAAACTCCTTCCTTTCAACCTGCCTGTGGTGCAGTGTGTATTGAAGCTCCCGATAGACCCCTGGCCAAGCCACTCTGCGGCACACTGCGCCGGCACGGGTCTGGTAATGTGAGGCGGGATCGTTTACAATGCCAGAGCGAGGAATGAAAGATGGGAATGGAGTGAGGTCAGCGTATTGCCTCAGTCCTTCTCCCGGCTGCAGGTGAAACTGATTTTGTCGTTAGATTGGTCCCTTTGATGGTTTCCTTCTCCACAGGGCAGTAAAGATCAGGCTGTTGCCCCAGAGAAGTTATGGCTTCCAGATTTGTAAAAGCACAGCGGATGGCAGTGAATCCAACCAGAGGAGACAGGATTCTCTTAACTATTTGTTTGTTTCCATTAAAGGTAATTTAGGAGCGCTTCCAGGAATCAACCTTAAGTAGAGACATGCACCTCTCTGTGGTTTGAATAGTATATTATGTCATGGCACTAGCATTCGATTCTGTCTTGGCTTCCATGTTTTGTTTTGTCTTGTACTGTACTACATCAAAGAGGCAAGAGAATTATGCTGGTCACTTGTGTCGATGTGAATTATATTTTTTGCTCTTTAGATAAAAACATCTATCCACCTGCTATCAATCACTTTTGCACATTCATCTGCTCCATTGAGTGTATAGTTCATCTGTCAGTACCCGCATGCACTTCTGCCTTGGGCAGTGGCTCCAAGGGCTTTCAAACGGAACTGTGAGTGAGAATCTCCCCCAAACACATCAATTAACTCAAACCGTAGGCTGGGGAAGATGGATCTCGTGTTTGGAGAATGTGAATGACTGCTAATTTAGTGCACGGCGTTCTGGACACAGCTGTTGTTTTGGAGAGTGTACGCTCATGCCTTATCGTCCTCAGTCGCTACACTTCCAGAGAGAAATCCAGAACAACACGGGGAATGATAACACATTCTCAATCCTTGATTAAACGTTTTCCCTCCTTCCTCCAAAGAAAGCACTCGTGGCTGTGCCGCACAGACGAAACAACACGCCAAATGGAGAGAAAGGTCCGCAGTGCGGAGGGATATGAACTGGATGACTGGTGTATAATGAATACAACTGGATGTCTTGGTGGGGGGAGAACGCAGGAGAACAACTCTTTTGCTATTAAGACCGTACGAGACAGCGTGGGCCTGTAAAAACCCTGAGCAGTAAATATTGATCTCTTCTGGCTAATGTAGAGTACCACCGCTAGGCAGCCGCAGTTTATTGCCCTGACCTACAGTAGATTACATAACGAAGCTCCCCTTAACGAAGTGCGCCAGGGTACACAAGTTTTGTTGGCCGTCTTCAGAACATATAGAATAACGGTGGGGCTTGGTAACGTGTCCCAGCACATGCTGTATCCGTTAGTCCAACGTGCCTCGTAAGTGTAGGCTAGAAGCAGCAGTCTCCGTCGACAGCCGGGCCCTTCAGGGTGTCAACGTGCCACGCCACGGTACACACGTCACTCTCACCCGCAGGGACGTTTGTCAACCTTCCCTTCTGATCTTCCTAATGCTTCCATGTCACATGTGACCAATTATCTGACCTCTCGATTGAAAAATGTGTGTTTGTGTTTAGACACTCTGGCGATGTCAGACCCTGCGTTGATAAACAGTCTGGGCCCCGGAGGATGATGGGAAGTGTTACACACACTCTGCCAGGAGCGCAGGGGGAGACGTCCCAGCGGGAGACAGAGGAAGGACCAAAAACAAAAGCATCTGAGGCCTGCGTGTAGACGAACAAATATTAAGCTGTAATTTACGACACTTCAGCCAAAGGCGTCTGCATGGATGCCTGTGGAAACGGTGACACACTCTGGAGCCCTTCCCCTCCTTTATTGTCGAGGGACAGAACTGAAATATTTGGTTTGTTCGCTTCATTATAGCTGACCCAGTTCTGGAAGCATTTTTAAGGCCAAACACCAGCTGAACCCACAACTAAACCCTCAATACTAACAAATGTGATTGCAATTAGCCTGCATCCCCTCGTGTTCGGTGTGTTTGCTGTGTCTGCGCATGTTTGTGTCCATTTCGATTGTGCCCATAGACCCTGACAGGCCTCATTAGAGTGAGATGTCATGGCCATGTGTGAGGTTCTCAAAGACGACCCTTCAAATACGATTTCATTTAGGGTTATATTGCTCTAGCAAAACTATAGCTCAGTATGTCATCTATCTATTAATAGCGAGCGGTAAGTGGTACCACACAGTGTTTTGTGTGTGTTCCATCCGACACACTCTCTCTCTCTCTCTCTCTCTCTCTCTCTCTCTCTCTCTCTCTGTCTCTCTCTCTCTCTCTCTCTCTCTCTCTCTCTCTCTCTGTCTCTCTCTCTCTCTCTGTCTCTCTCTCCCTCTCTGGCATGGCCCACAGGTCACGCACAGCCTGCAGACTGAGTGAACATCAACTTGGTCCCTGGCTTGCTTTTGAGTGCACACACCGCATACATACAGAGAGCAGGGGAGAGGAGAGAGAGAGAGAGAGAGAGAGAGAGCAGGGGTGACATCACCTCCAGAGCTCCACTTATGAGCCAGAGAACTGGCATTGCCCCACACTTGCTTCTCTCTCTCTCTTACTTTGCTCAACTGCAACTGTAATGACATGGATCTGGCTCCATAGCAGGGGATTTTCTGGACCAGTGTGTTTGTTTCTTTAGAAGTTCTCCCCCCTGGTCTCAGTCCTGCTGATACTGTGGCCATGGCAGCCTACTCAAACAAATGTGATCAACAGATAGACTTGTCTACTGAAGGACAAATAATGAAAAGCAAGATTCATACTTTTTTTTGGTCTCTGTCAGCATTGATCAAACTATCAGTTGTCTCTGTGGAAGCACAAGTTATTTTGTGATGAATTTGTTCTCCTTTGATAAAGCCTGACGGCTATGTTAAAGGATACAGCCTTGATGTAATTCCACAGGTCTTTGAGAGGATAAAACACACTTCTTGCTGACGCGGGGCTTTTATAATAGACAGTTGGCCTTAGACAGCACTCTTTTCTGTTCTCTGGCATACTGGTTGAAAAACAACTAATCAGTACTGGTTACCCTGCAGCCTCAAACACAGCTCTGACCTACTTTCACACAGAGATGTGGCTGTGGATCACATTTATGTCCATATGAGGGAATGTGCTCATGGCAGGAGGTCACATTTCGTGAAGCTCGAAGACTGTTTCAGATACACATGTTGCGCTTTATCAAACCTTCATATCCAAAAGCTTCTCTGGAGCATTCAGAAGCCCCAAGGCACACCCACTGGGGTCAAAACATCCAGCCAAACTTGCCCCCGTCCCCCCGTCCCCCCTTCAGAGAAGTAGAGACACACCGTGGAAATCCCCAGAGTCCTCACGTGCTAGCCGTGGATGTATGTGTGGTAGTATGACCCTGGGTTGACCCTTGAACTCGACCCCCCCCCCCCCCACATACTCCTGTATCTGTGCATCCTCAGTACCGGTGGAGACAGTTCGCTGTCTCCTAGTGCCAGGGCCTCGCCAGCCCCTTCTGCGTTACGTAACACCCTGGAGCCCTGGTGATTTACTGTACAGGTGTTGTGAGGCTCTGTAGGTAACGCTGAAACCATAAAACATCTTCAGTGACATGTTCGCTGAGGAGCTGGGGGTTGTCCGTGAAAAGACACGTTCGGGTCAAACCTTTTTACTCCCTTCCACACTGCTTTAAAGTTTTGCACTTTGCAGATGGTTTCGTGTCTATCTTCACACACGCAGCAATCACTTATAATCATTTTGTTGACATGCCGATTGTGCAGTGTGTATGCCTGTGGTGCAGTGTGTATTGAAGTCTATTTGCCGATTAGTCGACAGATATGATAGGTGTTCGGTGATGAACACGGTGTGTGTGGGGGAGTTGGGGGAGTGTGTGTGTGTGTGTGGCTCTCAGGAGAGGTCCATGTAGGATTGTTAAACAGAGATGAGAGAGGCCTGAGGCTTGTCTCCACTTCTGTTTTCTCCACTCTGTATAACCATGAATGCCATGAAAACGTCTTTTAAGTCTTTTGACTGTGATTTTGCTTCAGAGTATCTGTCGTTCAGTGTTGCTGGAGGAGTCAATATTAAGAAAGAAAGTAAAGAAGTTATTTCTGGGAAAGTTTTTGTGACTTTTTTTTGTGGCAGCCCCTCAGACGTTTGTGCTTGAGGAATCACTATATCAGCCTCTCACTAAAACACAGCTGCTCACATTATTTAATGTGGTTAGTTAGGTGAAGGAGAGCAGTCAAAGTGTGTGTAACATTTTATAGTAGCAACTGTGCCGTGAACAATCACTGTGTGATGTACACATGTAATGTTGTTGTGAAAAGCCCCTTAGTCTCAAAGCTAATAAGCTAATTGCACCTTCAGTTGACCAGACAGGTCTTTGGTTTCATGTCCTCCATGAAGCAAAGGTTGTGCATGTAAAGATGGGTTCACCTTGGATTATATTGAGTGCACATGATGATGACATCTTCCATATTGGTTTTTCTCAAAGAATCAAGCATAAACTTTCTGAAAGTAGAGGGCAAAGAAAGTGCTGTTTTTAATCTAATTGTTTTATGGTATTTTATCTACTTCACAGATAATGCATAGACTGGATAAAGAGAGAGAGAGAGAGGGGATAGACCGAGGTTGCAGAAGGAGGGAGAGAGAACTGAGACAGATTGGGAGCGACAGAAAGAGAGAGACCATTAAACATAAGTTGAAGCACTGCAGGGGATTTCTTATCTTACCTGTGCTGTATGTCCACTTTCGACAGACAAGTACACGTGTTTTTTTACTGCGCCGTAAACTCCCTGCTATTGGATCCGATATTTTCATCCAAATAAGGCTGTTTTACAACCCCTCCCCACACTAGATTATTACTTCTTTCTGACTTAATTCTGCTGTTTTTGTAGATACTCTCTATTTTGTGAAGTTATTCCCCTGGGGGGAGCGAGGCATTTCTTTCATACCATCAACTCTGATTGCTCTGTCCTCTGGCCAACCATGCCATGTAGAATTATGTCTGCTCATTGTAGACGGCCACAGACATGGTGTCTGTTTGTGATTATAGATGGAGTCGGAGGGTAACTCTGATCATGTGAAACTGCAGACTCTGTGTCAGGCTAATTCAGATGAACAGAGGTGCCCTCTGGGTGACTAAAACACAAAGCCGGAGCCAGCGAATGATTCTTCTCTGCCTACATTTCTCAGGTGATGTGGAACTCATGTTAATGGGCCTCAGGTCAATGTGAGAGGGGAATATGGAGAGATCTGCTAGTTAGCCTCCCAGTGAATGTGTCTGTTTGGGTTGTGGATACTTCAGACATGTCTTGTGATCTTTCTCTGATCTTCTCAGACTTACTTTCACGCCTCACTTGTTTCATGGGATGGACTGCATTTTTAAACTCACCACCCACATGGTCACTTTTGTGTCTCCTTTAATATACAGTCTCTCACAACTAGATCCCCAATAATAAAATAATATCTCTTGATGGGAAATATGATTATCTCAGGGGCTTTCAGTGGAAAGAATCTGTGGGGATTTCCCTTGAGATGGACTAATGTCAAACTAAAATAGACTCCGTCAAGGACCAAGAAAGGAAAATATGTTTTTCATTCTCATTCATATTCTTTACCATTTTATAGACTGCATTAAAGGTTAGGATTTTTCCACGTCCTCCGATTCTCAAAGAGATAACTTGACAAAGATATTTGACTTTATTGAGAACTGAAACATTGACATTCCTTCTAGAACAGACGGTGCAAACTATTTACATATTCTCAAAACAATAATAGTAGGAATGGTCTTCTTGGAAACAGGTCTCAATTTGATGGATGGTCATTATTCATGGTCTGTCCCTCCCGCAAGTCTTTAGAGTGTACTCCCCCACACCAAGTGTCACTCTCTCCAGATGGATGGAGCTATACAGTGGATGGGTTCAGTCATCCTCTGATGTTTCCCACATGTTTAGGTATGTCGACAGACCTGTGCAAGAGACTGCACGGCCATGCTGTTTACCACATGGTCAGGTATCCCATGAGGTCCAGAGTCAGGTTCCTGGGTGTGATGGTTCACTGGCTTGTCAGTCAATGCCAACATACCCTCTCTTGACTCTATGTGACAGTGTACAGCATCAGGGTTGAATGTAGGACATATTTAACATCAACAGTGATTAGTCCTTTCCTCACAGCCACTGGGTAAATATTGAAAATGCAAATAACTGTATAACAAAACTGACATTGTTTGTCTTTTTAATGTTTGGAACAGGGCAACAGGGTGAAAGTAAGTAGCATACTGTGTGAAAGGCAGAAGTGATTTATGATGTGTTGTGGGTTAAGGCTAGTTCGGTTGAGTTAGACTGTCCATCACAGATAGTGACACTTCCCAAGATCTGTGCTTCAGCCTGTCATCTCTTTAAGCTTGATGGCTGCTTTTAAAAGAGGCCCACATATTACAACAGAGCTCATGACAGCTGCCTACGAGCATGTAGCTGTGCCCTGTCTGTCTTTTCTTATCATTCAATTAACGTTTCTGCAACCCAACATTCGGATTTGGATTTAATTGCTAAAACATACTGTTGGTTGACGATGTACTGTACAGCAATTGCACTGCAGCAACTCTTAATCAACATAGGTATTCTCTCACCTCATTGTTGCTGTTTGATGGTTGTTCCAGTGAACACTCCCAGGGTAGGGTCTGAGTGACGCTGGCCTTACATGGGAACCGTGTCCTAGATTGCGCCTGTCAGGACTGAACAACACATAAAGTTTTAATACTGGTTCCAAATGTGTGGCCGCAGCCCCGATGGTTCAGATCCAATCCGAAGTGTTGCCAATCACACCCAGAACTCTATTCCTCTGGCCTCGCTTTCCCAAGGGTGTCGGTTGGATTACTGGAGATCACGACTTTTCAGCCGGAGTTTGGAACCCTCCAGAGACCGCGTGTGGTTTTCCTGTTTTGACGTCTGTTTTCACTGCCAAGCCATGGAAACGTGAGGCGGTGGTGGTGGGGGTCTGGTCGTTGCTGGGATGTGAGGGTGGGTTTACGTCAGTGCTCCAGTGACTCAGTGCAGCGGGTGACTACGTGAGAAGAGCCGCGCTGAGAGGGTCTCTCAGCCTGTGAACACAACATGCTGATTGAGTAATACTACTCTGGCCAATAATTCTGTTTTCAAATGCTCGGACTTTCCCACGTTGAGATGATCAACACCTGGAAACGATGATACTGAAGTCTGTAAAAACATGGAGTCAGAGAACATAACAATACTTTTGCACCCTGTAGCAGGTCCACACCACAGAGCTTTCCACTTCTCTTTTCTATTTGGTTTTGAACAAAACGTGAAATCAGCTCAATGGGGTTGTAATGTTGGAAACAGTGCATGTGGGCTCCACTTTACTGAATGTCTGTCTGTCTATCTCATCTATGTTGCTATGTTGACGATGCCCCAAGCTAGCAACGTTTGTTCAACTGGATCTTTAGGTTGAGATTCTAACCAATATGTTGACTGACAAGAATGGAACAGGAATGGCTTGTCTCAAAGGGAGAACGTGCCAGAACAACATGTCATGATGTACGCAGGAGTGAGAGACACCAAAGATCAGAAGAAGAGTTTACAGAACGACATGATCTTGAACCATCATACAGAGGGTCGCCGTGGCAACCTGGGATGATGTCAAGCCATAAACAAGGCCTTACAAGATTGTAAGATCGTCTGTAAGATCATCCACGTACTCACTTCTGATTGACTCAATGTATTTCTAGTGACTCATTACTCTGATGGCATCCAGATGCAGACAGACATTTTGTGGCCAATTGATGGCTTTTGTTTGGGCGAGCTCCACTACCTGGTGCTAAGTGAAACAGGATTTACCAGGACACTGACATCATGAGGCAGGACCGAGGTGAGGTTAAATGGATATGGCTGTCTGCCAGAACAAACAGATTCTTTTGGCTCGTCAGTCAGGCCAAAGTCTTCTCTCTCCCATCAAATAAACGATCACTCTGGAGACGGGATCGCCGTAATCCTCCCGCTTCATCGCCTTGTCTCTCCTAATAGCTGTTGTTCGCGACGTCAAGTCTCACGTTTTTGACGTCGAAGTTCTGCAACAATGGTGCATTGAGTTCCTCAGTCACTGACAGTCTCTGGGCTCGACTTTTACAGCCTTAATGAGAGGTGTGGATAATAGCTACAATAAGACCTACATTACAATACCTCATGGACTCAACAAGCATTACATTTAATGGCTTAATTGTGTTACTTCATTGTATACGCTCTGCCATACAGAACAGGTGTTTGCAATAAAATGGTTCTCTCTGCCTCCCCCCTGTGGTTTATGAGTTGGGTCAGTCCTGCTGGGCCTTGATACCCAGTTCATTAGAGATCAGTTTTGAGACAAGCCCTTTGTTATGTATGCCAGGTGACTCTCAGCACATGCATTTTCTAACAACATTTATACCTGTTTGTCATGCCCAAGCGAAAGTATTGTCTCAGTGGAGAAAAACAACAGAACCAGAAGAAACCTGATCTTCTTCGATGAATTATCACCCCACATAATGCTGCAATAACACTGACTTGTTTCTTCATCATCGACGCCATGGTTTGAATGTGAAGTTGAACTGACAACTATCATCTGCCAACATTTCCAGTCTTTCCCCCGAAATGACGGTCATATTTGGCTCTATGTGTTTGCCAAACATGGCCTTAGTCTGGACACACACCGAGAATGTGACACAAGGCAGTTTGACTCACAATGCTGACTCTCTGCAGACATGACAGTGAGATGAGACACAGAATACTTTGAACTGTGTGTTCTGCTGTGAGGTCACCCTCCCAGCCCAGCGCACTGGTCTGATGCTTTATGAATCTACTGCGTCCATGTCTAAACGCACACACACACACACACACACACGTTCATACAGTGTAACAGGCAGCAACATTGCCCAGGGGATTTTGCAACATTAATTGAATTAATGTCTAATTCAAATGAGGAACTGTTGCTTGAACACACTTCAAATAAATACTATAGAATTATTACAATTGTATTACTGTAACATCAAGATCAATGCCAGATCTTGCATAATGTTTTGCTTCCGAACACCTATTCCCCATTTGTTGTTTTGAGCAGGTAGTTTAAAATACAGCTATGTTGCATGTCACGTACTAATGCATTGATTAATTGTGGCCTGTGTTTCTAGTAACTACAGAACAGAATGGTCCGATCCCCTCAGATGAGAAGACAGTTCAGACAGAATGTTTAGTTCCGGATGTCACCCATCCAAAATTGAAATCTCTCTTAATAGGACACGTGCGAACAAAGATGTTTTCATTCCATGCTCTTCTCCAAGTAAATCTATTCCAAATGTAATCTTCCAGCGCCAATTATTTTCTGCTGTCTACACAAATATGTGCTCAATTTGAAAAAGTGTTCCTTGAGTTCAGGATGTTTTAAGGAGGCTCAGGACAAAGCCTTCAAAACTGCTGAACCTTGGTGAGATCACAGGAAACAGTTCAGCTGTCCCCTTGCTTAACAACAGCTAACCCAATGTCCCTTGGATACATGTAATATCCAGCATATTTGTTTCAAACACAACCAAACAGCATGGATCTCATCACAGTCCTCAGATTTTATGAGGCACTGTTATACTTGTTTAATGGCTAGTGTACACCACAAGAAGTTATGTTCTTCCTCCAGCTCTCCATTAAGCCATTAGACTGAAGGGAAAAACAAAGTGCTGAAACTGCTCAAGAGGAGACTTTATAAGACTGGCATAAGTTGTGTGGTTTAGGTTCCTCATAAACAGATGAAAACAAATATACCTTTTATGGGACAGCCCTGTAATATGCAGCACTGAGGACCAGTCTTGTACAGTTAGCACTAGCTAAGACATAAACCGAGGACAGTGTTAATAACAATTTTCACAGATGACCACGGTGTGCTCCACATAAAGTTTCTCAAATTACGTTAACGAATGTATTTATTTGCGACACAGGAACTGATGGAACTTTATTTTCTCCACACTGAATCTGTCTGATGTGTCATGGACCAAAAGTGTCTCCCACGAAGAGTAAAAGCAGACGTTTGTTTTCATGAGCTGCTGGTCAGGCCTAAAGGGATTTACAAAAATGTATTGTACACATACGACACGTGTACCATCTGTCCACATCAAGAACCACCTGCTTGTATCTCGAGCCTCTGGTCTCATGATAACATCACTTCATACGATCACTGTTCATGTTTATGCAAGTGATTTTAACTGTATGGAAAATACTTCTCTGGAGTATTGTAAGCCGCTCATGCATGTAGTAAAGCATGACAGCTCACACACCTACACACCTTCACGTGTGGGTGCCGGGCGCTTCGAGGTGGCCCCTAACGTGATGAGGAGGTCAGTGAGAGGGTGAGAAAGGCTTGTGGTTTTCCTGTCGTAAGTAAGCTCTCCCCACAGAGCTCCGTCAACACCTGAGGATGTGTCCTCACTTCGCGCCCGGGGGCTGTGGCTGTGGCTGGGACTGTGGCTGCTCCCTCGCCCCACAGGATGTGCATGGGAAAGGGATCTGGGTCAGGGCACACCGCCGCAGGCAGGCCTGTGGGTTTTCCATTGCTCTAGTTATTTCTGTCAGTGGATCAACTGTGGCTAAACAGGCATGTTTCTGTATTCATTTACCACACTGTTGCTTTTGAGGGAGTTGAACCTGCACATGTCACGTGCTGGTGTACTTGCTGCTCAAAAGCAGGGTCCCGGGGCTGCGCTTGTACAGGGCCACACAGCCCTCCTGCTGGTTCTTATTTCTCCCTGGCACTTACGCTAATTGATCAATTAGTGTCTGTGATTGGCCACAGGTTTCTCACACCAGTCAACCAGTCTCTGTTCAAAAGGTAGGGCTGGAAATCTGCACATACAACAGCCTTGAAGACTTCAGTTTGGCTCTGAGTTGCCAGTGTTTTAATGAGTAACAGGAGCCAAACGACAGGAAGTGGCTGAACTTCCCATGTGTGTCAGTTGACTGTATGCTGAAATGTGAAGATGAAAGGTAAATTAGTTACCTGTTTGTAGTGCTAATTATGGAAAATCTATGTGTGATTGTGTTTCAAAGCTTAACTCAAATGTCTCAAGGTGCTGGGAATGAAGTGGTTAAACAGTACTTAGTGTCTGTTGGGTATGCATCTTATCATGCAAGACTTAACAACTGAAGGTTCTTTACTCCCACAATGTGTCAGGGAGATGGTAGTAGCTCTTAACTCTTTGAATTAATATACAATCTCTGTCTTTTCTCCCTAGTAACTCAGTACAAATACCGCATTTATAAAGTACACCAGAAAGGCAAGAATCAAAAGTAGTATTTGCAGTAGTTCGGCGGTCAGTCAAGTAACAGTCTAGATTTATCAGACACAGTGCAAAGTAAAGACATCTCAGCTACTAGGCATGGTACGACAATAATAACATCTCAACAGTTCAACAATAACATCTCATTCACAATAACACATAGTACAGTGCAGCTGAAACAAATTGCAGGTGTTACAGAAATAATGTACTGCTAAGTGCTACATTTCCCCCTTTCTGCTCTATACAACCTGTCAATCAATCAACCGTACCCTGTGTACAACCCTAGCTGACTTAGCCCTCTGTTCAAAGAAAGCTTAGGAGCAGTGGCGAGATACTTTGTGTGCTTGTAAATGTTTCTCTTCAGCCCGATGACAGTAAGTGTGGAAAAGAATCCGAGGAATGACTGGAGCACAGTCGGTCCCATGAACGGAGAGAAGTTCAGCCACGGAGCTCTGACGGCCCTGCCTGATCCCCCAACCCTCGCAGGAACATTCCACTGGACAGGCTTGGTCACCTGCAGTCCATCACCAGAGGGGTTTCCTGCCACTAGCCATAAAACCCCACCTGGACATGTGTGGGTTCGAGCCCCGCTCCGCTGAAGGTAACACATAGGTCGTGAGGGTCAAGCTTTACAGAGCATGCTCCATGGTTGAATCAGATAACATATGATTGAGCATGGGGCCCTTCAGGCTGAACCTCCCCATCCTGGCAGTGAGGGACAGCATCCCCTCGTCTGGTGTTTTACTGTACGACTCCCTCTTAAAAGGCTTCAGCTGAAATAATAGCCGTGGCTGATTCATTTGTCCAACCAGAGTCGGTTTCACACAACGGAACGTTGAGGTGACGTTATTCATACGCACACACACACACGTCAGTTAATTGTGCAGTTCGTAGAATACTCCATCAAAGCTTAAGCTTGGAGACGTAGCAGTCGTGATTAAGAGCACATGAAACCGCAGGAATAAAAACATGACGGAAATCATCAAAGTGAGAGTGAATGTCGCCACGACAAAGAGCAGGCGCCAGAGATACGTGCGGTGGTCTAGTGTGATGATAGCACCGTAGATGTTCACATAGAACATTCTTAAAGACATGTTTTCATTCGTTTGTCATCTTCAGACAAGTTTCATTCTTAAGGGCAGCACAAAAATGTTGATTTATGTTTTTTTTTTCTCCGGGAAATATGTTGCTAAACAAAATGATTGCATGCACTGGTTTCAATTTGTTGGGAGTCAAAAGTTCACTGGTCTTCCATTGGCCTGTTTGTATCTGTCGGGTTCTGGAGAAAACCCCTCAGGTGAGCATTCATCCGGCCCACACTGTTCCCACACACACACCCATTCTCTCTGTCTCTCTCTTGGCCCTTGCCCCAACACCCTAACCCCTCTTTCTCTTCCTTGTCTTTCTCTTGCTGCCGGTCTATGCCTCCTTGGCGTACTCACAGGTGTAACATCTTGCGTGAGACAGTCCTCGCAGGGCTCCTGCAGGTGACAGGGAGTCTCTTGTGTTGCTGTCTGGTGTGGAGGCCTGGCGATCCAGAGCCCAGGTTGTTAACTCAGTCTGCTGGAAGTCTGACACATGCTAAATGTGAACGCTCTCCTGACATCTACAATTGAATAATGAGCCATTTGGAGGATTGTGGGTGGAAAAATAGTTGATTTTTGTTTCTCTTGTGGTCCAACTTTGTTTCACCTGTTCACTCCAAAATAAGCATACTTTCCTCGAGAGAAAACATCTTTTCTATTCTTTAGAATTGTGGCATATCTGGGGCGAGTATGAACATTACCTTTGGGGCTACAGACCAAGGCCAACTTTCCTTATTTCCATGAGTCCATTTGTCTCCCTTGTCATATGTTGCTGGACTGCTCTGTGAAAATATGAGTTAATCACCTTGGCACATAAAGCAGAGTACTGTAGTGGGCCAGTCGATGCTTCTCAGGGGGAGCTCATTCTATTGGGCAATGTCAGTAGTGTCTGCCCTCTAGGGCAGGGCTGGGCTGGGGAAAAATTCTCTCAGGTACACTGTATGGTGTTATTTACTGGTCTCCATAGACACCTGGCTGTTTTCAATAACATCCAGTGAGTGACTTCTCGAAAACCGAGGCAGTGAAAACAGAAAAACAAGACCACCTGTTTTCTCCTGCGGTTTCTGGGAGTTAATTAGGGAATCGGTAGCCCATCAATATTCTGAGTGGAATTTCAGGGAGGTTTTTGGATGACAAGCGAAGCATTAGGCAACCAGGACTGAAGAAGAGAAATGAGAGACTCTCCCTCTGTTGTTCTTGTCTGTCTTTGTGTTTTACGCTCTCCCTGTGTGGTTCTCTCTCTCTCTCTCCCTCCCTCCTCCATTCTTCTCTCTGTCACTTCCTGTCTACTGGGGCCAAGGTTCTAGAGGTTTTCTCATGGCATCTGTCATGCCATGGAACTATCCCAGATCTGTTTATCTAGTTGGGACTTTTATTCGAGAACTGAGTCCGAAAGCTTAGCTAAAAACAATTTTTCCTGTTCTCACAATCTGTACAAATCCATTGTTTTTGGACAAAGTTGTCTCTCACTTTACTACTCATCACGAGATTTTGGCAAAAAGACTAATCGAGTTAAATCAGAGTGACGGAGAGGGATTGCAATCTTTCCGGAGGCCATCTCGGAGTCGGGCTTTGACTGCAGTGTTTACAACCTCCACAGTACAGACTCACAGATGACTCCTCCATCACTTGTAGATAAGACTAAACAGACCAGTGACGCAGGATCCTGGTGCTCTCTGTGGTTTGGGGCTGTGAGCTCCTCTTTAAGCCCTGGCTGACTGAGGCCCTCTTCCCGTATTTGGAGAGCAATGGAAGCCATGTGGAGATCCCCCCCTCACTCATGCTGCCTTAATGAACACACTTATAACACGAGGGATGGATATGGTCATCATGCCCACAGCTCTCCCACAGGGTGAGGGCTGTAAATGAGCTCTTACAGAAAACACAGTATGGCCACAACACATTTCTCAATCCCCAAATCAATTTCTAATGGTTGATCTCAAATGTTTTCTCCATCTGCTGAATGAAGTCTGGAAATGATAGGCTGCACCTCACTTTTATAGCAGAGACCATCAAAATAAAAAATGTTGTCTTTGAGGTGTGTTGTGGTACAGCAGAATCGTGGTTAGTTTGTGCTACATAGATATTATCTTCATACTGATGATGCCACAAAATTAGATGGCTGAGACCCATCTCACTAGTCAAACCGCTTAGTAAGGTTGACACGCATAACTGGAGGCCTCTTTTGAGATCTGGATTTGATCCAGGGAGCGAGTATTTACATGGCCTGCCTGGACCAATCTTTCTGCTTTTGTTCTGATGGTGTAGACAATGAAAAACAAACGCAGCCTGGGTTGAGCTCACAGGCGCCGGGGCTTGGCCAGGCTGAGGCTTATAAAACTGGCAGCTCTTTATTCCTCAGGTTTTAATTACAGCCATACTTCTGACTACGAGAGGCACAATGCATACGCACCGTGCCACTCCATGGCTGAAATTTGATGTGGAATATCTTCTATCAAATTTGAACTATTAATCTAAAAAACTTGAACTATTAAGGAGAAGTTTAGTAATTTTGGTAATTATATGAAGGTAATATGATGTGGCAAAATATAGATAATTATACCACAATTATGTGTCACAGTTTACTTATAAGGTATAAATGATAAATATATATTTAAAAAATTCTAAAGTTGCTGTAATAACTTGGAGGAACTACAGGTAAGAGGCTGATTACTGTGGCATGGTTTGTCAAAACCCACGCTAAAGTCTGGACGGTAGTCTCTGTTGGCCTAAAACCAGTTTGAAGTTGAAGAACTCTATCAAGCCATTCTGACATTCTGTACAGTATCTCTTCAATTACAAGTCTGCATCACCTCAGCTCAACTTTCAGTTTTCCTCAGAGAAAATCATGTTGATGTTTTAGAGCACTTCAAATGTTAAGTACGGAGTTGTTCGAGCACATCCACAGTACGTACTGGCTCTCAGCTCGTCGCTTTTACAGTCTGTAGTTGCTGAGTTACGACCTGTAATCCTCGATGCCAGTGGTGTGCCCAGGATATGAGAGATTCATGGGCCCTCTCACTGCTGTCGGCTACACTGTAATTCCACATGAATTAGAAACTTGTTATATAATATATATATTGTACTGTAGTACAAGAGCCAAAGTAAAGACTGGTTTTAGATTGCTGCACTACTAATTTTAACACAGCAACAACAACAATGGCAAATCATCGTCGTCCCCCAAGTTATTGATGACTTTCTCTGCCAAGTGACATCACCAATCCCACTGATTTCACAGGGCTGCTAAAGCTGCAGTTGCTTTTAGCTGTAAAACTTTCAGCCCTGACCACTGGCCTTTGGACTGGTTATTGCCCCATGTGGAGCAGAACTGTCTGTTAGAGTGCCCAGATAATAAACCAGTCTCAACATCAGTAGATCCAGCCCTAACTCACAAGGTCCATTGCCAGAATGTCCTCCAAAAACCTCTTGGGTTTACGTTGTTGGTGGGCTCTTTTTAAAGTGGTCTCTAGGGTTTAAGAAATGAGAGGTGTTGCGTAGAACTGTTGTGGGTAATGTGGAACTGGAATGCCTTGGGGAAAATCCATTTACAGAAGACGTTAAAGCGTCTCACCATTTAGTTTCACTTTTTTTCGTCACCTCTGGTCTCGTTCTGGAGGATCTAATGAATGATATGTGCCTTGTTATGTAGGATTATGTTCTTTTACATGGAGACTTGGTTTTATTGGTCAGAGAGACATGTTGTTGAGGCCCTAAGCCTTTTGGCAGCACACCTCATACAATACAGACCTGAAGTAAACGCTGCCAGGTTCCACAGAGAAAGGTCCTGTTTTTTTGCAAAGTTCTTTGTCCAACATAAAAATTACACTGGTGTGAATGTGTATATACCTTGACGTCTGAGGACTGTATAAAGGGTGTGTAACTAATGTTGTCTTGCTCCAAGCGATTTGCTGAACAGTGTAGCCGCAGCTTGTGTGTGTAAGATGCGATATGTAAGTGTTGTCCTCCCAGCCCTACACGTCTCCCATGGCAGGAAGAGGTCGGAGGTCTGCGTGCTGGAAGACACACATCCATCTCAATCATTCTCATGTGCTTTGAATCACACAGGGTTACCGCACATAACTAGTTAGTCCAGAACACTTCCATGGTGATGAGATCGAGTTGGCTGGGGCACTGCACACAGACAAGCTACGTTCTCCCAGAAAAACGGCTCCACTCCACCCTCACCACACACATATCACACGCCCTGTTGACATCCTACAGGACAAACACATGTACACTGAAATATTGTTGTTATTATTATTATCTTTTTTTCTGGAGGAGTGTGGTGGAGGAACATTCCGATGGTCCTCTGCGGTGTAGCTTGTCATTCTGTCGTCAGTCATATCAGGGTTTTGATAATATACTACAGCTGAGATTAAACTGTAGCAGACAGTGAAGTATCCATGCCTAATCTGTAGATGTCATAGACACGGCTGTTTTATGATAACCGTGCATATTTCTCGACTAAAATATTGCCTCCAAGGTTTATAAGGAGGTTGTTTCCGTTACGAATGAAAGAATGTTTGTTTTACGTTTCAGAATGTTGGAGTCTTAACGCCCAATACTGCACTCTCTCTAACAGAGTCAACAGTCAACACCAGTCTGTGTGCCCTTCTCCCATAATAACCTGGGAACACAGGACAGTATATATTCTTGGCAGACGTTCCTCTGTGAAAACAGGACTCCTATTGTAAATATCGCAGGAAATACAATGAGGTTGATTTAATGTTGATATAAAGCTGAAATGTGAGAATCTTCCAAATAAGGACTGAAAGACCCAATCCAAGTCCTTGTATTTTAGCCAAGCCTATCCACATACAGTATCAATTGGCCTCTCTTGAGTATGTAGTGCACTAGCACTACCATGAGAGATGTAGTGCACTAACTTTCCAGAGGGCTGGACAGATCTACAGTGAAAGATTGGTCTGTAAAATGAATGGTATAACTGAGGGTAAATGCAGAGGATGTCTATTTAGAGCAGCTCCCCTGTTTGGGATTCCTTTCCTTAATGCTTTAGTCTAAAGACAAGAGCAACAATTGTTCTCATGCTTATCATGTTACAACTCATCTGCTCCAGCAAGGTTTACGGATGTGTCTGGTGACCATCCTCAGACTGAAGCCAGTTGTACAGACTGAGGACTGAGCCCTGTGTTATGTCTTTCTGTCTGACCTGCCTGCCCTTCCTTGATTACGACTCCCTCCCTCGGACTCATGGCTGTCTGTTATCAAACTGGAGAGCTCTTACATTCCTGCTTCTCTCGTTTACGGAGAAGGAACTGAGTCAGCAAAGTGCTTCTTTGTGGGAGAGTTAATGATACAAGTGAGGTTGTGTGTTGCTCAAACAATACTGGAGCCAGATATAAAACTGACCACAGACTCCACGGGAGGCTACATAG
The DNA here is from genome assembly GCF_038355195.1 of Osmerus mordax. Classification (NCBI taxonomy): domain Eukaryota; kingdom Metazoa; phylum Chordata; class Actinopteri; order Osmeriformes; family Osmeridae; genus Osmerus; species Osmerus mordax. The sequence goes on from NC_090068.1 coordinate 8,951,846, forward strand.
CAGGAGGTCAAAGATTTGCTGAACAATGTGTAGTGTGTGTGACATCTTGCTGACATTAGATGCCTTAGCCTTAACTGCTTTGTTGAAGCTATATCTCACCGGTGATTCCTCATGGTGTGCGGGGTATTGCACAGGTGGGGGGGAAATCGCCCGCAAAAATCTACTGCCTGAGTTGCTTGCAATCAACATGTTGAAAGACTACAAAGCAAAATGATTAGGAACGGAATACATCAAGATGTGGTATATCAAAATATTTCAGGACACATTTCAAAGGCTACGTGTGAACAGACTTGGACCAGGCCTTGCTTCCAGTACTTCAGGATTTACATTATGATTAAAAATGATAATGAACAACACATTTGTGTCTGCAATAGGTTTTTCTTCATGTTTTTGCTTCCAATGTTGCAGATCGAGGATTAATGACAATAGCCATGGTTAACACAGTTGTAACAGACAACTAATTGCCTTTGATTAAACAAGTTGTAGTTCTGGAAATGCACGTCCTTAAGTAATAAACCAACAGCGCTGTATGTAAAAGACACGGAAAGGTCATGGATGACTTGGGATTGAAGAAAGTTTTTAAATAATCCCAGGTGACTAATTAAATCAGCGTAGACCCAGAGTACCTAAAACAGTACATTGAAAAGGTACTCAGTAAATGGTCGTAAGCAAACACAACCCAACTACTAAACACACAGGTTCTCATATAGGATCTGACTTTTTGACAGACATGGTAATAGCCAAGTGGTCCAATCATTGCCCCCTATATTAACCTTGGGGAAAAATAGCTATTAGCTTCACCTTAACGACCAGCCATGCTAATTATGGGTCACTGCAGTCTACTGTGCCTCAATCCGTTGTGGAGAACATATTGGTGAGAGTAGGAAATGGTCAAAGGTCAAGGCAACAGAATGGCTCATTAGGATCTTTGGGAAAACACTAGTAATTTGCTCTTCTGTTCAGTCAGGAAATGAAAATGAATACCTCTGGTGTGGGGATACACAGCAGAGGCTCTCGGAGGGCTCGACTTGAACAATGTTAGTCTGGCAAGGCCTGAAACTGCTCCAATTAGACCCCACTGAGCTGGTCTTGGAGGGCGTAAGGGCTTTCACTAAACACTTGTGTGACACTGAGAAGCAGCCGATAGCTCATGCGTGGCACGACAGCTGAAACAACATGCTCATGTCATCGGGGAGAGAACGTGGAGAGAACGCTCAGGTTGGGCCCTGTCGTAATGCTTTTATGGGTGCTTTCCCTCTCCTCAAACACACTGCAGCTGTGTCAATGGAAGGCACGGGCAGGTCAAAAGGACATTTGATTAAGCAAGTGGATAACCTGTTCCTAGATGTAATACAGAACATGTTCAACCCCTCAAAATGCAACTGTGTGTACAGGTCTCAGTGTATTAGGTCATTTTCAGTTTGAGAAGAATGTCCTGTTGTACGTTGTAAGCCTTGCTGAGCCATGACACCGAGCCGTTATCCATCCATCCATGAGGACCCACAGGTCTGATGCTCATCTGGTGTGATTTCTTTAAGGGAGGCAACATGAAGTCCACCCCCTGGACGGAGCACGTCTGTGCACTGCGCTACCCCCACTCAGACTGGTCGATACTGTGGCCTGGCAGAGAGGCCATGGGCCCCCAACCCTTCAATCTCACCGTGGACATTCAACCTCAGGGCAGCAGACTTTTACAAGACAGCACCACGGTGTGACTGTGGAGGAGATTTAAGGTTAAGAACCACACAGACCCCAGTAACAGTAACCCCATCACTGCCGCCGGCGGGCCTCCAAAAAACCTCCCTTGACTGCATCACCAGTCAGACTGTCTTTAATTTGATAGCTTTGATCAGCCTCTAAAAACCTAGGAGGAGGTTGTGAGACAAACCAGATGGCTCTCCCTCCAAGGCTTTTTCACACAGTTGCAAGTCTCTGGCATGCGGCGCAGCGCAGCACATGGGGTGAGGCTAATGTAGCACAGTGGGGCTGCCAAAAAGAGCATTAGACACCCACCCACCCCTCAGAAACATGGAATGACCAGAGCCCCTGTCAGACTGTGAGCGGTTGGTGCCTCGAAGCGCCAGCCATGCAGGTCTGCAGAATCAGAACAGCATGTTCAGGAGTCATGGACATATGCTGGGAATGTCTCAGGGCGTGTGTGCATGGGTTCATGTTCACTCTGTCAGTTGTTTCACAACATGGTAGAGCACTAACTGGGATGTATATATTGTCAATACCCTCAAATGCTTTAGGAACGACAACCATAGTTTAATAACTCAGCAATGGCAATGATATCGTTTTGAATCAATACTTTGATAAATATTTAATCCAGCATCAAAACGTTTATTTATACACCTTGCCAGCCATCTTAGTCACAACAACCCCCATGAAGAGAAGACATGTAAACGATCCGTAACCACTATACGTAGTTTTATTTTATCTGTCATTAATTGAAAGTGTCCCCCCAAGCAAGGCTCTCCTGTTTGCTCTGGTGTGATTCACAGTTCTGTGTGTCCTCTGTGTTCAGCAAGGCCCTTCCTGTTATGGTCCTGGTATGGATTCACCTTTTCCCCCCAGGAGGAAGGTAAGGACCATGGATCCATAACATGTCACCGTGTATTAGAGCTGCTTCATTTCATGGTTAACATTATGCAAGAAAAGTGCAAAGCACCCAAACGTTTGTGTTTTAGATAGACTCTGGACCCTTCAAGCTCACGGACCGGAGGAAAGTAACGTTCCTTCCCATGTGTGAGCAGTTGTTCCAGACTCCAAAAAACCCTCAATCTGGTTATGATTGAGATGATGACATCATCGGCGAGCAGGACCAAGTTTGTATGAGGATATGGTGAAAGGCCATCTATGTGCAGAAGAAAATCCTTGTGGGTGAGTGACAGGGCAGTGAAATATGAACTGTATGTGCTCTGAGTAACGCTGGGGGGGCCAAATGTTTGCACGTATGACACACATGACAGGGGGAGGGGGAGGGAGGGGCTGATCACTAAATTATATTTGTGGTGCAACACTCAGTTTCCTGACACAGTTCCTGCATATGGCAAATACTGATTGAATGTGTGAGTCACTTTACAGTATCAAATGACCGATTATGTTTTTTTGCATTCCAGTCAAAGTTATATCTTAGTGGGATTATATTTATTTATTGTATAAATTATTCCAAATCCTTTCTCCATTCTCCATTTGCTTTTCATTAGTTTTTTTTTCACAGGATGCTAAAGACAAGGAATAATCATGATAATGACATGCGGGAAGGGGCTCAAGCCAACTGTGTTCTGTAGTGTTGCTTAACAGAGTATTATAAACGCAGCCTCACCGTGCAGAAACCACCTGCAACACTTGAACGACCCGGGTGAGGAAACTCAACCTTGTAAATAAACTCATTGTAAATGAGCTTGTAAAACCTTGTTGGTCAGAGACTTGCAAAGCCACCCTGCTGACATAGTGGTTTCCATATGGTGTGAAAAGATGACTTCTCTCTCAAGATATACCCCCCCACACACACACTTCTTGTGTGATATAGTTCAGGAGACACAGACTAAGTGGATACTCCCCCCCCCTTCCCACTCATGAAAGCTGAGAGGTATTTTTCTACAACTACAATCCATAACAGCTATTGAATTTCCAAAGGAAGGATTGTCTTTTTTCAAGTGTAATGTCCTTGTAGCTGAGGAAGAGAAAAGCAGTTCCGTGTGTGGCACATCCATGTCCTTTGAAGAGGGTTCTGGACGGATAGGTTGTGTGCCTGGCTGCCCCAGCATCCACTTTTATGTCATCCCTCACTCTCCTCCATCCCTTTGTGAAACCTAATACCTTGTCAAACCCCCTTCATGCTTCAATCGCCTGGTTGTGCGAGAATTGTGATTTTCTTTCCCGGGAGGGGGGCAGTGGAGGGAGGGATTACCTAGTCCCAGCTGGTCCCTGAACACATTTGCACCACATTACAGCACAACCCAAATGTTTAGATTAGCTCCACCTGCCAAGGAGACGATGGGGAACTCTTTGTAGAGAGCCATCCCACGCCATCGTGCAGCACCCTCGTCATCAGTACGAAGAACGTTATTAATGACCGCTGGGTTTCTCTGCACCAGTTCAGAGGAGGTGGTCTAAAACCACCAGACTGAAGCAGTTACATAAGTAGTCATGGTCGGCGGTCTGGTCTCACTGTAGGACCCCTTATTTATTGTCATATAATTGATTGATCATTAGAAGTTTCCAAAAAATGAAGACTGAAGGAAGCCTGTGGGACTCTTGGCTTCCAAAAGATAAGGCCGGTGTGTTTGTCAAAGTAACAGCATAGTAGTGAAGCAACAAGGCTTCCCTGTACTCCCCTCCCCGTAGACACCCTCCCTTCCTGCTTCCATTCATCAACGTCTCACTGGGTAACATCAGCCTGTTACTGTCTATATTAATACCACAACTGTGACAGCGTTTACCGAGAAACACACTCCTCCGCTCCGCTTCCCCAACAGTAACCGTGTTTATTGACGCTGTCTCCCATTTACCAAAAGGGCTGCAGGACTTTAAGCTATATAATGTGTCCTGATGCTAAGTTGACTGTGCAGATAACGTCATGTTGTATCCCATTCATACAAAAGGATTTCTTGCGTCGTCTCACCTTCCCTCCCTTGTGATGCTGACACATCTTATGCCAAGCGAGCGGATGGCGTTCTCTCTGAACCTAGTTTATTCCTCTATCTCCTCTCAGGTAATCCATACCACAATACTTAATTAAATGCTGCCTGCTTGACTGCCCACAGACTGTGTTACAGTCACCCATTTCATCTGTAGCTCGGAAGAAAGCATTTATTTCAGGCCGTGTCAAGTAATTTTTTTCCTTTTTTGTGCGTGTGTTTCAAGAACAATGCCCACTTTCTCTTCTGCGTGCTATCTACCCATTCATCAAGCACAATAGCTTAGCTCGATGAAACGAGAGAGGGAGATTTGATCCAGAGAAGGTTTCATATTGGTCCAGGCCACGCGTTTGATCTCTCATGGAAGGTAGGAAGTCTTGTTTTTGTTTCGTAATACTCTGAATCTGAATCCGCCTGTGCTTTATGATCATTGGAAATATGTAACATAGGGGACAAGGTGTGTCTGTGTTTGGCTGAAGCAAAAACATAGTCACTTCAACAAAGTTTCTTGTGCAGCAATTTAAACTTTCAACTCGCGCCAGCCTCTGTGAAAGCTGCTTTCTTCCAGACACGTTTTCTTCTCACTGGTTGCAGAAGCACCAAAACTTTGGCTGAGAAATTTGACCTGACTTCTGTCTCGTGATGGTTTGACAGGCAGGCAAGTGTCTGCTGTTGGCATCTAACTCGCTGCCTCTATTCATGAGCCGGCCTCTCTTCAGCCCTGCCTCAGCCTCTCCGGTCTCCTCCAGCCTTCCCTCAACCCTGCCTCTCCAGTCTCCCCATAGCCTCCCAACAGTCAGTATCAGAGAATCAGAGTTCTGGTGGATGTAGGAAACCATAAAATCTTTTAGGAGCACTACAAGCCATGGGGAGATGTGATGCAGCCCTCTCCACGTCAAACTGCAATCAACTGTTGCTTATTTTATCGTTTCATAACAACCTGGATCCTGTCCCGTAAGCCACCTCAGCATGCAGTATCAAGACCAACAGCTGGGGAGCCTCCAGAACGTTATTCATAAAATGAGAAGCATCAACAGCCTCTTATGACAATACATTACAGGCGTCTATCTGGATCTTATTAGTCATCTTGGAGAACAGCTGACCTTTTGTGCTCAACAAAAAAGAATTATTCAAATGGCTTTCACTAAGAGAGCTTTGCCTGTCATCAGTCTGACAGAAGAGTAGTTATTTGCTGATGGGGAGGAAAGCCCTGTAAAAGACCCCACTCCCCCACATAACGCACGAAGGAGACTGTCCTGTTCCCCAAGCTCTTTGTGTGTCTGTGTATGTGTGTGTGTGTGTGCGTGCGTGCGTGTGTGTTAGCACACCCTCTGTGTGCATGTCTCTGCTGGAGGGTCTGTGGTTGTGAGCTATGCTATGGGCTTGGGGCTCTGGCTCCAGCACCACCACACCCTTGCTGACTCCACACTGGAGACACCCACATGCAGGCAGGGCTCTGAGTCATGCCGGAGGGCCTCACAGCTGCCTCTGCGCTCCAGCAGTGGGATGGAGCGGGCAGCCAAACCCAGCAGGCACCAACACTTTGAAAACCCTGCACAACTTTGGGGCTTATCTGTAATGTAGAGAACACCCCAAAGAAGGGGGAGAGACAGATACAGAGACAGAGAGAGAGAGAGAGAGAGAGAGAGAGAGAGAGAGAGAGAGAGAGAGAGAGAGAGAGAGAGGGAGGGTCTGTTTAATTCTCTCTCTCTGAATACTTACAGTATTTTACCTGTTCATTGCTTATTCAATTTAAAAAAGTTTTATATATATATTTGGGCTCTGTGTGGTAAACTGTGTTTCAAATGATTACTGGACAGGGTTTTAAGTCCAACAACTCACTGAACTGTGTTTTGACTCAAAGAAGAGTAATTTGGTGTAAGGTTCCTGCCATTTGTTTTATGGCCAGGGAGTGTTCTGTCTCCCATATTTCATGACCAGAATTGTCAGCCATTTTGAGTCGAAGGCATTTTGTGACATATCACCTCCTTCACGTTTTTCTTCTGTGACTTCGGCAGCAAAGTCGATGCAAAAACCAAAAGCTACCGCTCATTTGCTTCCAGTGTTCACCTTTCAGAATCTTTACCCCGTCCCAATGTCATCCTTTTCTTCACACAATTTTATGCCAAGACTTTCCGTTTTATGGGACACAGTATTTGTGGGAGTGCATCTCTACATGTGGAACCAATCTGGTGCGGCCTAATGAGTTTTGCAGGTGGCTGGAGTGCGTGCTTACAATACAGAGAGGGAAAGAGACCACATACTAAAGCTAAGCTGAGGTAACTGTTGCCTGCATCTTTATGGAGGATTCACCATAATGTTCCCTCTTTATCTCAGCTCTGAGGAGATATTCATCAGCATCAACAGTTGTACTCCTGACCAAGAGCTTGCATCTATCTCTTCTTTACTCCTTTCATCTCTATTCACGCAGATATTGAACACTCTCCATGGTTAAGTTAAAATACTGCAAGCCGGCAGTTGGTGTTTACATTTTCAAACTAGACAAAATAAACATTGCTGCTTGTGTACAGCATGATATGCATTCATTTTACCATGACCTCCGAGAGTCTGCAGGATAAATATTATCCTCACACTCTGAAGAAAAACAAGAATCTGGATAGTGTTTTTCCGAAAGATACCGCTGTCCAGTATGAAGCATCAATATCAATATCATTTCTTAAACTTAACTGGGATGGACCATAAATGTCTTGACTTCTGCCATAAGATGTGTCTTTCAAAAAAATATGTGGCACACCATTGGAGCCTTCAGCTGTTTAAAAACGACTGCAAAATAAAACGGATGGCTTAGTCTTTAAAATGAGAGAGAGCGAGAGAGAGAGAGAGAGAGAGAAAGAGAGAGAGAAGGGGGGGGTGCAGAATATTCTATGAATGAGTCACAGGGAGAAGAGTTGTGTGATCTGGACCCAGTCCTGCACAGCTCCGAGAGAGAGAGAGAGAGAGAGAGAGAGAGAGAGAGAGAGAGAGAGAGAGAGAGAGAGAGAGAGAGAGAGAGAGAGAGAGAGAGAGAGAGAGAGAGAGAGAGAGAGAGAGAGAGAGAGAGAGAGAGAGAGAGAGAGAGAGAGAGAGCTGAAGAAACCACAGGGATCACTAGGTCCTCCTGGACCCCAGCTGCTGGACTAAACCCTCTGTCTATCTTACACACACACACATATACACACACATGCTCCTTATCACTCATGCACACATCCACACATTCACACACACACACACACAATCACACACACACACTCACACATACATGCTCTCTCTTTCTTTCTCTCTATCGCTCTCTCTCACACACACACAAACCCACATACACGCTCTCTCTCTTTCTCTCTCTCTCTCTCTTACACACACACACACACACACACACACACACACACATACATACATACAGGCCACACAGAGACATAGCACATGCTGGACACACAGAAATGCATAGCAGCATAAAACCATGTGCCCGCAGGCACACACGCACACGCAGCTCTGACGTTACATCTGCCCTGTCTCACATTGGATCTGCTAGTCAAACAAACAGGACAGGAGTTGTTGCGGAGCCACACTCCCTCTCCCTTGTCCTCAATCAGGGGTCAGTGTGTCCAGAGCCGGCCCCAGTCTCAGTCCAGCGCATCCCAAATAAGCTCCTGGTGCGGTCTTCCTGACGGACAACATCCCTGTGACGCCGTAGCTGCGTACGCCCCGCGGCCACACAGGAACTAGCCTTCTCCGTGCATCTGAGATGTTTTCATTCTGATCGAAGCCGTACCATGTTAGCATTTCAAGCCGTCTGACCCTGAGAGGAGAAGGCATTAGGCTTGTGTGATGT